>NC_142346.1:37644421-37964229 GCF_054954075.1 Amborella trichopoda | reverse complement strand
ACCGTCCTGATGGGTCCAATTAATCCACATTGGCGTCTCAGATAGGTCCACTTAATCCCTGCAGGTCCACTTATACCTCACCGGCATACCGGATGAGTCTACTTAATCCCTACCAGTGTACCGGATAGGTCCACTTATACCTCACCGACGAGCCGGATGAGTCCTCTTGCATACTTAAAGTATTTTTAAATCTCTTTAAACATTCGAAAGCAGCAATATCATGTACTCAACATATCACTGAAATTATTAATATGAATTTCACTAAAACCATTAATAACAATCGCTTTCAATAACATCTCAAAAATAACCAATCAAATATTTTGGGCTCAAATTTAGAAAGGTAGCAGTTCGTAAAATGTCTAGACATTTTAGCATAATTTTATCACAATTTATGGGATGTTAATTCGTAAATAAACATTTCACAGACAATGCTATAATCAATTGTAAAAATATCCGTTTTCAAATAATAAGGCAGTCATTTGCACATGAAATTTACAATGTCTAAATATTCAAAAACAGTAGAAATAAATCTCACAATTTTATTAAAAGCAGAAATATCACATTTATTTCTAATAATTTTACAGTATCTATATCACAATTTTATTAAAAATATTATTTTTCAAAACAATGAGGTCTCTTGCGCATAAAATTTATCGCGGCGAAAATTCATGATAATAAGCAGAAGTAATTATTTCATTTCATTTTTAAAAAGAACGAATTATTTTTCAAGATAATGAAGGCACTTACCTAAATTATTTGAGAGGGAGCTTCCGATAAAAATTCGGCTAAAGAGAGAAAGAGCTCACTGCGTTTCGACTAGAGAGAAAAAGATCTCAAAAATTTTCTAAGGTGGGAGTCCTCGCCTCTCCTATTTAAATTCTTAAGACACGTTATTATTTTATTTTATTAAGTTACACCTCATACATGAGGTATAACAATTATATTATACCTGAACATTTAAAGCTCACATCCACTAAAGGACGGGGCAAAGCAGCAAAAACTTAAACCAAAAGCTTTTGAAAGTAGTGATGGTCCCTAAGGACCATCATGCTCATATGGATCATCACTTATTAAAAGTTCCTTTTTTTTTTCTTTTTTTTTTTTGAAATTTTAGGATTATTACATTCTTCCCCCCTTGAAGAAATTTAGTCCTCTAAATTTGTATACCTGATTATTGAAAAAGATAGGGATATTTTTCTCTGATATTGTCTTCTCGTTCCCAAGTCGACTGCTCTTTTGAATGGTACTGCCATAATATACGGACCAAAGGAATCTCCTTGTTTCGCAACACTTGTACCCTTCTATCCAGTATCAAAATTGGCTGCTCAATGAAGAATAGGTCCTTCTTGATCGGTAAAAGTTCATATTCAAGATATAGGATGGGTCGGGCTGATATTTTCGTAGTGATGATGCATGGAAGATATTATAGACGTTTGTCAATTCGGGTGGTAAGGCAAGTCTATAAGCGACACCTCCGATTCTTTCCAGGATTTCAAATGGTCCGATGTAACGTGGGCTCAGCGTTCCTTTCTTGTCGAATCTCAAAATGCCTTTTATTTGTGAGATTTTTAGGAAAACTCGATCACCTTTCTCAAATTCAAGATCTCTTCTTCAGTTATCGGCATAACTCTTTTGCCGACTCTGAGCTGTCCTAAGCCTTTTTCGAATTAATGCTATCTTATCTGTGGTTACCTGGACAATTTCTGACCCCAAAAGCTTTCTTTCACTAACTTCGTCCCAATAGATGGGTGACCTGCATTTCCTTCTATACATGGCTTCATATGGTGCTATCTGAATACTGGCTTGGAAGCTATTATAAGCAAACTCAATCAGGGGTAAATAGTCATCTCAGCTTCTTGTAAAGTCAATGACACAGGCCCTCAGCATATTTTTTAAGGTTTGGATGGTCCTCTCTGATTGTCCATTAGTTTGGGGGTGAAAGACAGTGCTAAAGGTGAGTCTCGTCCCCATGGCTGACTGTAGCCTAGCCCAAAATTTAGAAGTAAATCGAGTATCCCTGTCCGATACAATACTTACCGGAACTCTATGCAACCGCACTATTTCCTTAATGTACAACTAGGCCAATCGATTCAAAGTGTACGTCGTGCGAATCGGCAGAAAGTGGGCAGCTTTGGTCAGTCGGTCTACAATGACCCAAATGCTATCACGTCCTGAATTTATTCTAGGCAAGCCAGAGACAAAATCCATAGAGATGTGCTCCCACTTCCACTCTAGCACGGGTAAAGGCTGCGACAACCCAACGGGCCTTTGATGCTCATCTTTTACTTGCTGGCATGTTAGGCACTTAGATACAAATACTACCTCTTTTTTCATATTATTCTACTAAAAGGTGTTCTTCAGGTCTTGATACATTTTAATACTTCTAGGATGTATCGTATAACGAGAGTGATGTGCTTCTTCCAAGATAGCTTTTTTCACACTCTTATCATTCGGGACACAAACCCGACCTTTGAATCTTAGCAAATCCTCACTACATATAGAGAATTCTTCTCTCTTTCCCAGCTTCACCTCTTCCACAATTATTATAAGCTGAGGGTCTTTCTTTTGTGCCGATCGAATCTGTTGGATTAATTGGGGTTCTGCCTTAATGTTGGCATTCATACTTACCACACTATTAATAGACGGAGTCGGATGACAATCTACTATTTCTTCCAACAATCTCATTTTTTGGATCATTAGATGAGCTAAGACTCCCGTAGATTTTCTACTTAGAGCGTCGGCCACAACGTTAGCTTTTCCTGAATGATAATGGATTGTACAATCATAATCTTTTAAGAAATTCATCCATCTTAACTGCCGCATATTTAAATCCTTCTGAGAAAAGAGGTATTTCAAGCTCTTATGATCTGTGTATATTTCGAATTGCTCACCATATAGATAATGCCTCCATATTTTCAAAGCGAATACTATTGCAGCCAGCTCTAAGTCATGAATTGGATATTTTTCTCATATTCTTTCAATTGTCTAGATGCATATGCCACTACTTTCCCCTATTGCGTTAATACACAGTCCAAGCCTTTATGTGAAGCATCACTATAAATCACAAATCCCCCACTCCCCTCAAGAATTGTTAAAATAGGTGCTGAAGTTAATCGAACTTTTAGTTCTTGAAAACTCTCCTCACATTCACTTGTCCACTCAAATTTGACATTTTTCTATGTCAATCGCGTCAATGGGGTTGCAATTCAAGAAAATCCTTCTACAAATTTTCTGTAATATCTTGCCAATCCCAAAAAGCTTCGAACTTCAGTCACATTACTTAGTTGTTTCCAATTAACAACGGCTTCAACCTTTGAAAGATCATTTGATAGACCTTCCTTTGATATGACATGTCCTAAAAATGTCACTTGTTCAAGCCAAAATTCACATTTACTAAGTTTGGCATACAATTTCTTGTCTCTTAATGTTTGGAATACCATTCTTACATGTTGCTCATGTTCCTTCTGATTCTTGGAATAAATTAAAATATCATCGATGAGTACCACAATAAATTTATCCAAAAAGGGCTTAAAGACCCGATTCATCAAATCCATAAATGCAGCCGGTGCATTGGTTAATCCAATGGCATGACTAAAAATTCATAATGGCCATACCTTGTTTTGAAAGATGTCTTGGGAATATCTTCACATTTAATCTTAAGCTGATGGTATCCAGATCTAAGATCAATTTTTTCAAACACTTGTGATCCTTGTAATTGATCAAATAAATTATCAATTCTAGATAATGGATACTTATTTTTCACTGTCACTTGGTTCAACTGTCTATAATCGATACACAATTTCGTGGTCCCATCTTTCTTTTTAACAAACAGTACCGGATCACCACAAGGTGACACACTGAGCCTGATAAAACCTTTATCTTATAATTCTTCCAATTGTTGTTTAAGTTTTTTAAGTTATGCAGGTGCCATTCTGTAAGGTGCCTTAAAAATTGGGGCTACCCCTGACAATAATTCAATAGAGAATTCAATTTTCCTGTCAGGCAGTAATCCTGGCAATTCTTTAGGGAAAACGTCGGGAAATTCTCGGATAATCGAAGTGGTATCCAAATTTATCTCTTCTTTTCTATCTTCTTTGATATATGCAAGAAAGCCTTGACACCCTTGTCTAAGAAGGCGATTAGCATGAATACAGGAGATTAAATATGATGGGGAGTCTTCTTTGATACCATTGAAGTAAAATACTGGTTGATCTGGAACACTAAAAGTAACAATTTTCTTATAACAATCAATACTTGCATGGTATGTAGAAAGCTAATCCAAACCTAAGATTACATCAAAATCTTGAATTTCTAGGAGTATTAAATCAACCAACAGTTCCTTTTCTTCTATCTTCATTACACAGGATTTGTATACTATGTTGGTGTCACTTGAATTTCCCATCGGTGTGGCTACTTCTAGAATGTATTACAATTGTTCTGGTTCTACCTTTAGGTGGCATGCAAAGTGTGGTGACACAAATGAATGCGTAGATCCAAGATCAATCAAAACATGAGCTACTTTTTGAAAGATAATAAGAATACCTTAGATCACTGATTTTGAGGATTGAGCGTCTTACTGGATGATTGCAAATACTATTCCCTTCATCTAAGACTTTTGAGCTATCTCTCCCTGCTTTGGAAGCTATTGCATCTGTAAACTAGGACATTATCTAATCTGGTGCCTCAATTTTTCACATTTAAAACAGGCTCCAGTATTCCAATAACAAGGGTTCGATTCATGGTTTTTCCCACATTTTTTACATGGTTCTATTGGGCTTTGAAGTGGCAAGAGCCTTGGCCTCTTGTTTGTCATTTCAATACAATGAGGTCAGGTTCAACTTTGTCGATCAGATTTCAAATCAGGTAGTTGTGAGTATGTCATTGACAGATTCAGTTCAAAAAACATTTCTTGAACTTTGTGACAGCCAAAAAAAGATATTTGTTCATACTTGAAAATTTGGCAGAGATTACAGCCCCCGCTTAGTTTTCGGGCGTAAACTCATCAAAAGGGGGGTTAGATAGAGAATGGATCCATTTAAATTGTGATACTTGTGAGGGACTGGCCACAAGACTGCCTTTGCTCAAATCATCGGCTATGTTGGCTTCCTAAATGATGGAACTGGAATTTCGTGAGAAAATTCTAAAATCGGGGTTCCAAGAAGAGGGGAAGGGGTTTCGAAAGGGTTTTAGAAATAGCAAAAAAAATAAATTAAGTAAAGAAAATGGAAGTGTACCTAAAGCCAGGGCCTCAGGCCTAACACTCGGAGTTGGCGCCCGTTGGGTCTGTCGAACGAGGAGATCAAAGGCTAATGAACTTGAAAAGTTTGAAAAATGTGAGGCTTAAGTGTTTAGGCATGTGAGGCTAAGGTTCGGACCTACAGGTCTATGGGTTGTGTAGGGTTTGGTAGAGTCTGGTTTCAAGGCGACAGAATCTGGGTATAAAGTTCAGAATTCGATCTTCAAAAGTAGGGGGTCCCTATTTATATATAAGTGTCTCATCTAATCGTTGTCGAAAGTCGTGATCAAATGTGGATCATTCATTTACATCACTACCACTAGCCTCTTCAACATAATTAATAGTTTCGTTGCCCCGTTATGATTACACGATGCATAACACATGACTCAAATTTGACCGCTGATGTGATTTTGGGCGGTGGCATGCAAGATTGGCTCTACCAAAAATATCTTTTGTGTGAAATCAAGGCAAAGTGTTAATTGTATTGATGTGGCCACAATGTGCGTTATTGTTGAAGCAATAATGCTCTCTTCCCGCCACCATCTGGCCATATTGAATTTTGATATTGGTCGGTGGTTCCAAGCAATCTGTAACTATCATTACTAGTGTCGATGTTGACGGGAGTGGTAGCATCGCCACTGGTAATGATGACAAATCTACCGCTCAATTTATGCATTCTAATGTTAGATGATTAGCAGCAATTTCAGCCAATCAAAAGTTGATGTGTTGGACGATAATGTCTACTACAAGTAATCATGACTCTTCAGTATCTTCATTATGAGGTGTCAGTTCACATTGCAATTTGGCGATTCGAGCCACTACCTATGCAATGCGGCTAGGAATGGCATTGACGCTGGTGTTACTATAGCCATGAGGTCCTAATGACCTTATCCCTTTCATTGGCATTGCTTCCGGTGTGGTTGCTCTCAAACTGGGTCTTCTTTGATTCAGGGTTGTCTACTTCAGGTTTTTTCTTATCTTGAGGGCATTTCCGGCATGTCAGAGTGTCTTCCAAGTTCCAGACTCTATTGGGTGGTTTGGTTACTAGGGTACTTTTCTTGGGGTTCTGGATGGTTCAGGTTTTAAGGTAGTTGTCTCGGAGTAACTTTGGTTTTCCTATAATTTTCTTGATCACGGTAGTTGTCCAGGGGTAACTTGGGTTTTCTTACAATTTTCTTGATCGTGATCAAGGTGTCTACAATATTATTTAACATATAATGGCCAGTTATAGTTGTTTATACAACCCCAAAAAAAATATATTCTAATATATATTACGTTATTTTTTAATAAACATATAATTACAAAGTAAGTAATGATAATATTATACTTATAATATTGCTAATTATAATTAGTTTCTAATAAATATTTATTTAAGAAAATATTAAATGATCGCTAGTTAATAATAAGAGAAATGATCCTATAGGACCCTCTCCTACCCATGTGTGTAGGACCTCCAAAAGATTACTATTAAAGTTGGTACATATCTTTAAAAAAGTCAAGTCCTACACCCACGTGATAACGTTTTTAGAAATCTGTGCCAACTTTAATGGTGATCTTTTGGGGTCCTACACACATGGGTGGGGGGGCTATCCTATAGGATCATTACTCTAATAATAAATATCACAAATGGTAATAATAATTATAGCAATAATAATAATATATAATTATGTAGAACGTTATGATATCATAATACTAATATTATCTAAAAAGTATTTCATACTAGTTGAATTGATTTTAAAGAGAGGGGCATTTCATTATGCCTGATTTTTCTTGCCTTTTTTTTGGTTTCCTAAAATATCTTAAAGAAAAATGTGTAAGTAGATAAAACATACATCTACTCCCGGTAAATGACTTTATATATCTTAGAGGAGAGCGAAACGAAGGATATTTAAAATAAATATTATTATGTATTAATTATATAATTATAATGTACACGTTCTAAAACAACATTATATATGCAATGATATGTTATGTTTTAAAATTTATTTACAGTAAAATTTCAAAATGTTTAGATCCAATAATTTTAATTATGGTTTATTAAATCATTAACAATAAAATAGGTTGTACTAGCTATGAAAAGTAACAAAAATTCTAAAATGTTTTGTTATTTAAAATTTGGCTTTCTATGCTTTTAAAATACAATTGTGACTAATTTCTTTATTTTTAGTATTTTTCAAATTTTTTTTATTTAGCGTTTGTTGAATTTTCATCATAAAATTTATTATGAGCAATTTTTAGATTTTTAAAAACAAATTATGAATACGAAAAATTACGTACATAAAAAAAAAAAAAAAAACCCAAAATGGGGCTTTCTAGACAACCTACACCAACAAAGCTTTTCTTAACAACTTTTACCCCAAATTGAACTTTTCTAACAAATACCCCCAAATCAAAAAAGTCATATTTTTTTTGACGAAATTGCCTATAGTGCCAAACTGCCCCCATTTTGTGCCGGACCGCTCCTATTTTGTATCAGACTGCATGCTTTCCAAAAGCCCAAAGTGTTGGATCGCCCCCATTTTGTGTCGGACTGCATGCCGAAAGTGCTGAACCCCCCCCCCCCCCCCCCCCCCCCGCCCCTTATTTTGTGTCGAACTGCATGCTTTCCAAAAACAAAGTGTCTAACCGCCCCCATTTTGTGCCAGACCGCCCCTATGCTGTTATGAACCACATGTTTTTGGTCTTCATTTTACTTTTATGATTTAGGGGATATTTGCTAAAAAAGCTAAATTTGGGGTAAAAAGCGAGGAAAAAAATTTAGTTGGGGGTAAGTTACATTGGAAGTCTATTGTTGGGGGTTTTGTAATTTTCCGTTATGAATATACTAAAAGGGTAAAATTAAGAACATATATCGCATATACTGATGATAAAAAGTGATTTAAATAAAAATAAATACGAGGTAGTAGTTTATGTACTATGAGCTATATTCCCTATCATATTGTATTAAAGTTAGCAAAGAACTTTTCTTATACGTTTTGCAAATTAATTAGTTTATAATTCTAATGCTGATTTTAATTGTTTGTATTTTTTATATTATTCAATGGATCCAGTTTCTATGCGTCCAAGCCCCCATATGTAGAAATGCGGGCCTATTATTAAATCTATCTTTGAGATGGATATTTGTACTTAATTTTGTAAGGACATATTATCTCTAATATGGAGATCATGAATGTGAAAAAATAAGTAATTTTAAAAACTAGAAATAATAATTCTAGTAATAAAACATTTGGACCATTAGGCTCCATTGTTTTTGAATAGAACACCTACTTACATACATCTTTGAAATGGATGTTTTACATTTTTTGGACCGTAAATGTAATCATGTGGTCCAGCCCCGCATAAAACAATTTTCCTCAGTATGTGAAGATTAATATTCTTTTGGTGCCATTATACTCCTATGTGAATTGCATGTAAATTCACCAGTATGTGCTTATATATTATTAAGCAACAATTAAGAGATGGACCAATCTATTACAAGAATAAACAGTAGGCCAACGTATCCTTCATTTATTGGACATCTTTATTGGACCAAATGTGAACTACGATTAACTGTAAAATAAACAATGGAATCAACATGCCTCATCTTATTTGGTAGTGGAAACCAATGTTTGAAAGGTCGACTCTGGCCGAGTTGTTGGTCGAGGCCCAAGCCGAGTACTTGGAGGAGTCCAAGTAACTCGAATACAAATAGTACAGTGTATTGTAGCAACAAAAAAAATTAACAAAATCATATAAAATACAAAAAATCCAAAAAATAGGAAATATATGTTTAAAATAAGATGGAGCAAAACACTTCAAAACGAGGTAAAAAATGCAGTAAAAATATATATATTTTAAAAGAATAATGATCCTATAAGACCTTACCATACCTATATGTGTAGGACCTCAAAGGATCACCATTAAATTTGGCACAGATCTTTAAAACAGTTATCACAGGGGTGTGAGACTTGACTTTTCTAAAAATCCGTGCCAAATTTACTGGTAATCCTTTGGGGTCTTACACACATGTGTGTGGGAGGGTCTCATAGGATCATTACTCATCTTAAAAAATCAACTTGTGACTTGGGGTATTTCCAAAAGGGAAATGACCTTGTGAGACCCTCACACACCCATGTATGTAGGACCCCAAAAGATCACCATTAAATTTGGCACAGATCTCTAGAAAAGTTATCACATGGGTGTGAGACTTGACTTTTCTAGATATCTGTATCAAATTTAATGGTGATCCTTTAGAATCCTACTCACACGAGTGTGGGAGGGTCTCATAGGATCATTACTCTTTCTAAAATGATATAAAAAAGATAATAAAATGTGAAAATAAGTATCTATGACCAAAACACTTTTCAACATTAAAACTACCTTTTTCGATGGATTTTTAAGGGGCATCCGTAGTTCTATATTATAAGGTAGCAGTTGTATATAAACTTTTTTCTTTTCAAAATAGTGCATCTTGTAACGTATTTTTTGACCGTTAATTTTCAAGATTGTCAAATTTTCATAGATATACTCAATCTACACTATTTTTTAATCTTTAAATTTCATAATTAAAAGTGAAAATATATTTTAAGGCTATCACAAAGATTTTCAATATTAAACCACATTTTTCTATAATATTTGGAGGTGTACTTTATTTTGATTATTAAAAGCCTCGGCTCTATACAAATTGCACCATAAAAAAATATCACAAATAAATTTTATATTATTTTAGAATTTTTTATAATTTTTTGAAATTTTTTTAAATATCCCTAAAATGGGATGCCCAACTCCTGGTAACTCGGGCTTGTCATGGTGGCAAACCCGAGTACACAGCACTTTGACCGAGTAGTCAAACACCGGCGGAAACAATCCTTGCCCAGCAATCAAATGGTGCGAGAGCCCCTCCAACTACACCATAATTCCATGAAACAGGTACATTTTGACCGTGGAGGACTCCGATGTCATTTCAACAAAAAACTTACTCCACTCTCCTACTCTCGAGTGAGCTTTATGTCTTGTGGTGGGTCTCTCTCACGTCACCATCCATCCATTCAATGGACGACGATGCCCTAGGGAGCACCATTTTTTGTGGTCCATCAAAATGTGGTAGTCCTAACTCCTAACTCAAGATTTTCTTTATCCGTTCACACGCGTGAATATCGAGTTGTGAGGCCACGTCACCATCCGTCATCCATCATCCAATCAATGGACGACGATGCCTTTTCGTGGTCCACTATATTGTGGTAGTCCAAACTCTAAATCAAGATTTTCCATAACCGTTTCACGAGAGTGAATATCGACTCGTGAGGCCACGTCATCAAATCCAAAAATAGATTGTGACGTCACGAGCATCGCGTGAACAGGCCGCGAGTGGGTCTCCTTTTCGGCCGGTTTGAGTGCTGCTTACGTCATCATAAATAGGTGACGTGGAAAGCGCCTTACTGTGAAGGGCAATATTCCTCCTACATATCAAAATACCCCTCAATTATGGTGAAAATATCAGACCACTCCCTCCCCTAAAATCAGGTTGACCGATTAGCCTTCCTTATCTATTTTTAATTTTTAACTAAAACAGGCTGACCCTTTATTAGCACGCTATTACCCTCATTCACGTCCGGGGCCTTTATTTAGGATTGAATAAATTCAAGAGAAATTCACCCTCAAATATAAAAAAAGGTGCGGTTTGTATAGAGCCCCAGCTCTAAACAATCAAAATAAAGCTCATATTTGAATAGTGTCAAGAAAAGATTTATCTTTAATTATAAAATTTAAACTTCAAAAATAGTGTAGATCGAGAAGATCCATGAAATATTGAAAATTGAAGGTCAAAAAAAGCATTGCAAGATACAATATTTCCGAAACTTGAAATCTACGTTCTTCTTATGTTCACGCATCTTGATGTCGAGATGATCAATTTGAAGATATTTAGGCATAAAAACCTCTTCTAGTGAAAGTTTTTAGGTGGGCTCTAATTTGATTGTTTGGAGCATCGGATCTATATAAAATTTTTCTTATTATTAATGCATTTTTTTGAGAAAAAATTATATGGAGCCCAGGTTCTAAACAATCAAATTAGACCCTACCTCAAAAATTTCACTAGAAGATGTTGTTTTCATGCCTAAATGTCTTCAAATTGATCATCTCGACATCAAAATGTATGGCAATCACAAAAAAAAAGAAAAAAAAAAAGATTTCAAGTTTTGAAAATATTGTATTTTGCAACACATTTTTAGACCGTCAATTTCAAGATTTTCAAGTTTTCATAGATCTGTCGATCTACACCATTTTTTAAGCTTTAAACTTTATAAATGTAAATGAAAATATATTTTAAGGCTATCACAAATATTTCCAGTATTGAAACCACATTTCTCGACACTATTTGAAGGTAAGCTCTAATTTGATTGTTTAGAGCCTAGGCTCTATACAAACTACACCCATTATAATTTTACCTATAATTTTCCGTTATTGACACTCTACTCGTTTTATTTCCATTACTACAACATCTTGTCTGCATTTTAAAAAATAACGAGATTGCTTTTTTTCATATTTTCAAGATTCAACGAACTAACTGAAATTGAATTTTTTATAATCTAAATATTTAAAATTTTATATTTTCATAATTTTCAAAATCTATTTTAAAAATTTTGGATGTTCAACTTTTAGTGTCCCTCAAAATTTTTGTAATTTGAAAATCCAGAATATGTACGAAAATAAAATGATCGAATATTGAAAATCCAAAAAATGCAATTCTCAGATATTGTAAAATCTGAAAAATATAAAAAATTTCCAATTTTTGGATTTTCAAAATCTGGAAATTGCAATTTTTGAATTTTCAAATTATGAATCCAAAAACAGAAATTTTTGGATATTCAAAATCTAAAATTTTCTTTTTTAGTGTCCTTACAATTTTCGGATTTTGGAGATCCAAAATTTACTTCAAATTTTCTGTTTTGGAATTTCAAAATCCAAAAATTGCAAATTTGGATATGGAAAGCTGATTTCCCATACTACCTTTCAAGATCCACAAATCCACAATTTTAAATTTTTTTTTTTTTTTTTTTAATGGTCTTCCAGCCAAACACTTGCTTTTTAGTAATTTTTGGGAGCATCAAATGAGACCGATCCAAATCACTTAATGATCTGCCCCACCTATCGAGGTTTTAAAACATTTGTCAGAAGTGTTACCACAATCCAATTGAATAGATAGAGAGGGAGACGCATGACATGACCCACATGGCAGGTATCTCTCTGCATCACCCCATCAATCCATTTTGGGGCGGTGATAGGAACTCATGGCCATATATTTCTCTGATCCTATGGGCCATAGTTTGTGCCATATATATGGCATAGAACCGGAAGAATAAGCCATACCGTACGTTGTGAACAATGGACGCTTGAGATGAACCATTACCCAGACGCATCCAGGGAGTCAAGCCTCAACCATTCTTTTGGACAGTCAAGAGTACAATTAGCATATTATTTTACGTTAAATGTATCATGGTACCCCACTCTCACCTATGTAAATAGAACCGCAAAAGTAAACTTCATGAGGACCAGTAAAATTATGGAATGCCCCACTTTTTTTTATTACAGCCTAGGTCACCTGAATTTCCTTAAAAATTAGCAAACTTAACCAGATCTGTCCAATTTCCCCCAAAGTATTGTATTCAAGAGGAAGCTAGTGCTGCGGGGTGGGCCAGGCCAATCGGTTCGGCATAAAAAAAAGTATGGGTAGGCTACATACCAAGCCTCCATGGCCCGAGGGCCGCCAAGGCCACAACACGGCTGGCCAGGTTCGGCCAGCCTAGCCCTCTTTTTTCTAGGTTTTCATTTTATTTTATTTTAATTTGTTTTTGTCTTGGCCCAATTCTTATAAGGCTACAGCCAGCTTGGGACAAGACCTATGTGGCCCAGTCCTTGCTGGGATGGGCCAAGCCCGACCCATTTTCGAGGCCTAGATGAAGCATAGAAAACAAAAACAATTTGCACATGTCCATGGAGATTTAATTTTTTTCAAGCAACTCTGCTCGCTTTAAGCTTAACTCCCTCTAAAATTTGCCCAATTTTAATTTGAGCACTAATGAAAATGACAAAAAAAAAAAAAAATAGTTTAATGAAGTTAGGGTTTATTGAGGCTGAGGTCCTTCCTTTGACCGAATGAAAACACAAAGCCATGGGGCCACCGACAGTCTACGTTGTCCATTAGCATCAATACCTGCTTTACACGTGGTCTCAAAAGGATTATGTTTGTATGGATTGGGTATTTGAGTGCACCTAATTATTTTGGGTTTACAAAGGAAAAATAACAAAGAAAAGGACAGGCCTAACATACTGTTAATTACTCATGAATAGCTCGAACAACCCAAAATTATTATCGATTGATTGCATGCTTGACCAAGACCTCCCTCCGTCCCTCTATTGCATTCTTGACTTCACTAATTACGAATACTAATTTATCATCTTCTTCTCTCTCTTTTTTCTTTTAACTTTGTGTTTTACCCCTCCTTTCTCTCTCTTCTCCTATTGAAATCACAAGATACTCCCACTCTTTACTACTTTCTCTCTCTTCCCCCCTCTCTCTCTACTTCACATTCTTTGCATTACCCCCAGTCAAAAGTCTTAAGCTCCTATCTTCACCTATGTACTTCTCAATTGATATACGCTTGGATTTCTTCTTCCTCTTCCCTTAGTCCATAGTCAATTTAGTACGCAGTCCATGAAAAACATGTGCTAGGTTTCTAGCAACTCATTTCACACAACACACACTTGCAAAACCTCACAAATACTGATTTATTCACCCAAATTGCGGTATTGTTCATCGGAGTCGTCGACAAAGAATACTCGCGTATGACATTGATTAGATCCTGGTAGTCCACACACATAAAGAATTGGTGGATAGTGGTGGACAACGGGCACCTAGATATGGATATGCGTGTCTGAGTCTAATGTGTGACTAAGTGTCAACTATCGAACGTTATAGTTCAAAATTTAGACACAAAAATGCACATCTGTATTACTATTATTTTATGATAAAATAACAAAATACATAGTTCGCATTCATTATACTTTAAATATCGTTAGCATAGTATTAGATCTATGTTGTTGCCACTCACAAAGAAAGCATGTGGTAGCAAATAGAGAGAAGAGGCTACCACCGGCACTATCTAGATATGATATGAATGTCTGAATTTAATGCGTGACTACAGATGTAGTATCAAATTTTATAAAATTGTGCTACGAAGAGACATGTCCATATGATTATTATTTTATGACAAAACAATATAAATATATACACATTTCATATCATTGTACGTGTATATTGTTAGCATGATGGCAGACTCCATAAACATTGCAGAAAATGGCATGCAAAGGTGAAGAAAAATAGTTTGTAGGAGAGCTGACATGAAAAATGGCAAGAGTAAAATGGGAGTGTTGGTAAGATAGGGAGGCACTTGAGAGTCGAGAGGGAAAGAAGGGGGGCATGTGAGGTCCATCATTTGTAAATGGACTTTACATTGGAGACAAAAGCTGAGGCCTTCCGCCCACATGATTTCCCCTCCACTTTTACACGCCAAAAGCTAGCCATCCCATGACCATAAAAAGAGAAATTCGAAACCCTTCCCATTTTTTCCCTTTTATTTTTTGTACAAAGCCAACCAGCTTTTACTAACACCAATTTAATAACAAACACCCAAACGGAAACATGGATTTTGCTCCCATAGCTTTTACTCATAATCCCAAAAGGAAAGAGAAAAGTTGTAACGCAGTGGACAATCAATTGCTTTAACAATAAATCAATAAATAAATAAAATAATAAATTATGTGGACTCGAAATAATTACTGAAAATATGAAATGATCCATTTATAGGTAAAAATTACAAAAATCTGTCAACTTTTGTTTTTTGTTTCATTAAATTATATTTTTCTTTTTCTTTTTCTTTTAGTTTTTTTGGCAGGACAATGCTTGAAGCTTAGAGGCAATGTCCGAGGTTGAAAAAATAAAAATAAAAAAATACATATTGACCAACCTTCCACAGAATTTTTAACGAACATTGTCCCATTTTGTATTTTAGGTAAAGTTTTCGGATCTGTATGCCAATCATTTTAAAACAAAATTATAAAAAAAATATAAAAAAAAAAAAGACAAAAAAACAAAAACGAGAGAAAGAAATCAAATAGGAAGAAAGGCATCAGACATGGGAAACAAACTGTATTGACCGTATCTGTCATCTGTAATTTATCCTTAAAAACCAAAGTGGCACTCTTTTTTAATTTCCTTCGCTACAATTTTGGATTCAACAACAGAAGGGATGTTTCAATGTACTCAACTATGAACATGTAGGATAAGAAAAACAAAAAGTGCAAAAATAAAAAAATAAATAAGGTTTCGAGTCATCTGATGACCAATCAGAAGGGAACGATGTCACTACAAGCGTAATCCGAGTTAGCGACTGACTCGTCGGGCCACGCGTCCCGCAACAACTTGAGTAGCAACTGCGCCTTACGCTTGGCGCGCGCCGTGCACTCACTCTGCACCAATAGCAGCAGCTGCGTGACTACGCCCACCGTCACCGCCTCCTTCTGCGTGGCCTCGGAGGTGGCGCACACCGCCAGGAGAGCGCCGGCCGCCGACTCGGTGGCGCGGTCGGAGACCTTGAGGATCATTTTCACCAGCAATGGCACGGCCAAGGCGTGAGCCTCAAAGGCCGCGCACCCCGCCGGTGTTCTACACAGGAGTTCTATGGTTGCGAGCGCGCGCTCCGCGTCGCACCGGTCGAGGTCGACGAGCCGCTCGACGAGGGCACTGGCAGCCCCAGCCTCGATGGCTAGTTCGCGGTTTGGCTTTGCAAGGCAAAGAGAGAAGAGGGATTTAACAGCCAGCTTGAGGGCTCGGGGGTGTGCGAGCGGCTCGCGGAGGAGGTTCACGAGCGCGGGGATGAGGCCGTCGGTGGCCCCGATGATTGCCCGCGACTCCCGCCCGGAGGAGAGCGCGGCCTCGACAATGGCCGCTGTGTTCGCGCGGACATCTAGCGATGCGTGAACGAGCAACACCGAGAGTCTCGACAAATGATTGGAGTTGGAGACAACGGATGCACAATAGGGTTCAGGGGCTAAGGCGATGAGAGAGATGGCCTCTTGGACAAGATCATCGGAGTTTTGGGGGTCGTGTATGGTGTTCGGGTCGTGTAGGGCGAGCAAGAGGATTGCTGGATGAGGGTCGTGCATTGCGAGTGAGATATGGGCGCGGTTATGGGGCGATTCTTTAGTAAGCGCATTGAGTCTCTGAAGGGCGGAGAGGCGAGCCTGAGAAGAGCTCGATGCCGACTCGGCCTGGGCTAGAATGGCTCGGATTAGGGTCGGATCGGCTGGTTGCTTCGGTGTCGGTATGCGCTCGACGCCTAACGCGTGGTTAGCCACGCACCACTCTTGGATGAGGCGGCGGAGGGTGTGGTTTGGGATGAGCGTCTGGTCTTGGAGTGGCTGGCGCGTGACAGGGCAGGTGGCATGGCCGGTGGCCACCCACGACTCGATGCTGGCTCGGTCGTAGGTCTGGCCTGTGCTCACAGTGACGGGGTCACGCATGAGCTCTAAAGATATGGGGCACCTGAAGTGGTGCGGGATCTGGAGCGCGCGCACCTCAAGCGGGGCGACGGGGACGCTGCCTGGCATTCTCTCTCTCTATAACTCTGCCTCCCCTTATTTCTCCACCCTTCCCACTCTCTTTCTCGTTCTCTTTCTCTCTCTACCTCATTCTAGAGAAAGGACGAACGACCGGTCCTCTGAGAATTATTCCCTGCCGCACTGCAACCATTGTCCTTCTTCTTCCTATATACTCACTCCCCTTCTCTCTCTCTCTCTCCCCACTTTTGGGTCTCTCTAAATCAACTCCACTCCTCCCTAAAATCCCAGAAATATACCACGCCTGTGCACTGACTCACTCTGACGCTCGCCTCACACACGTGCACCTCCTCTTCCTTTAATTCCCACCCAACCCACACCTTTAACTCCGGTCAAGAGTCAAGCCACCTGCTCAAATTCCGTAATCCACCTCGCCTATACCTATAATGACAAAATAACCGATTATATCTCGGCAAAAGTTTACATAAGAGCCGAGCTTACCTCCTAATTTTCACCACAAGAGGTTGTTTTCATGCTCAAATATCATCAAATTGATCATCTCCGCATCAACATGCATGGACACTAAAAAAAAATGCATTTCAAGTTTTGAAAATAATGTATTTTACAATGTATTTTTTGCTTATCAATTTTCAAAATTTTCAAGCTTTCATAGATCTGCTCAATCTATATTATAATTTTTATGATAAAAATATAATTCAAGACTATCACAAAAATTTTCAATATTAAAACCATATTCTCGATACTATTTGAAGACGGACTTTAATTTGATTGTTCATAGCCTCGAATCTATACAAAAACCGCATCCTTATATCTCAAATGTTATCCGAGTAGTTTTGGGGTGTTCCGGTCATTTGTTTGGGAGTGGATTAATGGGAGTTAATGGGACAATAAGGCGCCCAAACGTTTCGACGAAATTTCCGAAAGATTCGGGAACGGGAACACGACGGTCAAAATGACGGGACTGTCTTTTGACTTTGGCGGACAGCGGCCCGTGGGGCCCAATGGGCTCCCAAGGGGTTGAGAAGGAAACGACGCGCCATATTCACCTCACATGCGCCTCGTGGGGCGCGTAGCGTAGCGTGGCTTGGCTAGAGCGGAGGCGGAGCCCCACGGGCCACCGCACGTGGGAGAGTCGGGGAAATGTCCCCGGTCAACCTGGCAGCCTTGCCGGGTCCGAAAGGCCACGGTCGTTGCTCACAGGTGGCACCTCCATTGGCACGTGGAGATGGGGAATGGACCAATGGGGTGCCTCCTAGCCTCGCTGCTTTGACGGGTTGCAGGGTTTTGACCGCTACGTAACTTACGCCTTTGGGCCTTTGTGAAGCGAATGCGGCCATTCAATCGTTGTTTGCATTGAGGCCGTTTCCATCACCAGTCTTTTCGATTTTTCCGTCACTAGTTTTTTCGGTTTTGTATGCTTGACTTGTGTAAAAAAAAATGGCTGTAAATCAAGGAATGGAAAAGTATTTATTGAGTCGGCCCAATCGTTTGTCTACCATGGTTCTTAGTTCTTAGGGTGGTGAGGTTTTGATACTGATCAAATCACTCACCAACTCTAAGCAGTTGAGGTAAAGCTCGGATGATGATAATGACATATTATAAATCATTGTAAACACATTTCTACGTCAAATATATGAATTCAAAATTTAAAAAATAATGCAAACTTTATGGGTTTTAAACAATTAAAATGAATTGTATAGAATAATTACAAATTAAATAGTTTTTAAGGCAAATTTCATTTGCTCCGTGTTCATGATAAAATTGGTTTAAACAATAGACCTGAAAAATTTTGGATTCACACTCCATCACTAAATGATTTTGGGAGGGTATACTAATAGCATGTTTGGTTCGCTTGAAAATTTTTCATACAAATCATTTTCAAAAAAATTCTCTCATGTTGTTAAGAGCAGGAATATTTTTACATCAATTAGTTGCCAATTAATGTGAAAATATGCATTAAGACCTATTGGTATAAAAAAATTCCCACACTTAGCGATATGAGAGAATTTTTTCGTATAACCAAACATGCCATACAAAACTAAACCCTAGCCAGTAATGATTTTGTAAATTAGGTCATGTTTGGTATGCGTAAAAACATTTTCACATGAAATAATTCCCCCATCTGATTAAGTGCATAAGTTTTTCACACCAATTGGTCCCAATGAATTTTTTTCCCACCAATTGACAGCCAATTGGTGTGAAAAAAAATTTTCTCCATAACATATACTAGTTTTTTCATTTAAAATACTTTCACAAATATTTCATGCCTACCAAACATGCTGTTAATGATTTCTAAATTGGATTTCTCTATTTTTTTTTTCTGTGTGCGGAACCAATATGAAAATCCACTAAATTCCTTGCAATGATTCAATGTAGCAACTAATCTTGAATGGCCATTTCCTTTGTTTTTTCTGTATTTTGAAAGGAGAGGGGAATGATTAGGTACTCAACCAGTCAGCACTTAATATCCTTAGGAATTTTTTTCCTTGACTAATAATTCATCCTAGATCCTTACACTTAGGTTAGGACGGAGGTGGTTATCACCTAATGATAGAAATTGTGAACCAACACCATTAGGCTTTAACTTATACAAGTCAGATAACAATGAAAAATAATTGAACCGAAGGTGTTTGGCTTGGACTAATTCGGTAAAGTCAAGTCTTAATCAATCTTAGGCTGAAATATGTTTTCAGATTTACAAGCCGACCTTTTTTTCTCTTTTTGTTTTTTTTTTTGTGAACTTTAACCATGATTTACTAGCCTACCTAACTTTTAAAGTTTTAAAAACACCTGACATATGAATATATTTCTTTAAATATTGAGAATTGAATACATGTTATGATGGTGTTGCTTGTATATTTGGAATTCAATGGTATTATTCATGCAGTGGGTATAGCATACTCTTATTCATTCAGTGAGTATAGCATACTCTTGTAGAAGCATACAATACACTTACACCCTCGAATGTAGACCTAAGAGGATTTTCTCGATCTAAAATTTTAATATCCAGTTCAAAAGCAACGTTTGAGTATTTCATAAAAAAAATGAATTTTATGTCCAATGAACATCAAAAAATTGGAATGCCCTCTCAGGATCCTTTTTTTTTTTTTTTTTTACACCACTAGAAATATATATATATATATATATATATATCAAAAACACTCTATATATGCCTAAAAAGACAATTCAGTATTTAAACCAAAATCTTTTTTGAAAAAAAATATATAATCATTTGGTGATTCTCAAACCAATCATCGAAATAATCCTGGCTCATTCACCAGAGAGCAAGTAGCCCTCCACCAAGGTTGGGATTTTAAGGTTCCCTTTGGCGTTCTAATCTCCTCAAAATGTTATTCCTTTTAGAGGCTGAAAAACAATGGTGGGCCCACTACTTTCAAAGAGGACCACCTGGGTCGACCCGGCATGGAAAGAGCCCTAGCTGTTCTTGTATCTCATTGGCCGACACCCTTGGTCCACACACAATCACCCTCAACCACGTGGTCCATCCCAATTCGCTGTCTCCTCCCAGCCCCTATAAGTCTAAGGCACTCCACGTGCTCGAGCTGGACCACCCAACATTCGCCACCTGGCACAAAGTTAGGATGGGACCACATGCTACGTACTTAGGACACTAACGACTGTAATAACCCTAGTATTAGTCTGCATTTCTCTCTTAGTTAATAAATGGATTAGTATATGGTGCTCCGGTGGTCTATGTCATAAGTACACCATAGCGACATCCACTATTAGTTTCTTTGGATTAGGGGTGGCAATGGACCCGACTAGACCTAGGATCCAACAGGTATACCTAACCTCGGGTTTAGGTATGGGTCTAAATTTTGGACTCTAATACTATTCGAGTCCGGGTCCTAGTTTGGGTCTAGCAGGACCCAACCTGTACCCATAGTCATAGGATATATGATAGCAAGCATGCGTCTTTAGTTACACGCTAGGCGTTTATATTATCACAATATTGGCAACATTTACAATATTATTGCCTAAAAAAAAGAAGCTTATAGTCATAAGGTATATGATAGTAAAAAAAGGGGCAAAAAAAAAAAAAAAAAAAACTCATAGTCATAGAGTTGCAATGGATTCAACCAAACCCGGGATCTAGCAATATTTACAATATTATTGCCAAAAAAAAAAAGCGCTCATAATAATAGGATATATGATGGTAAAAAAAAAGGCAAAAAAAAAACTCATAGTCATGGGGTGGCAATAGATTCGACCAAACCCAAGACCGGTTGGTTGGGGTACGGGTCCAAAATTTGGACCCGAATATTATTCGGGTCCGCATCCAGTTTTAGCCATACCCAACTCGTTGCCACTCCTACATTGGATGGTCAAGGTAATAAGAGGAGGATGTCCCTATGGTGTACCATATGTCGTACACCAATGGTGCATGGCAGACCTCACATTAATTAATTAGTCCTTTCTCCTTTTATTCTATAATCCACATGGATTATAGAAATGTTAGTGTTCCATTATAAAACTTATACCAAGGTTACGGTGCTCGATGACCAAGCTACAAATGCTATGAGCTCCAGCTACATACAGCCCAGATAAAAGTATGTCGGCGTATTATAACAGCAACCTATTATTCTTTGTATTGACTATTTCCTATTGTTTATGCATTTCAAAGTAGCAGGTGCTTTATCCATTTGCTTGTGAATTTTAATACAAAAACCCTAATTATGTATTGTTGGTTCTTATTATGAGAAGTAGATCTGCCATACTCCATTATAATATAGCTTCAATGAGACTGGTTTTGGAGTTTGTACTGGATAATTTGTTGGCAAAATGACCATCCATACCCTTCCCGCCCAATAGAGTCATTTGTGACACCGTTTCAGAAACGTAAACAAATATGTTCTAATTTTGAAAGGAATAGAGTGGCCATTGAGTTGGTAAGGGATTTGATCTAGTTAAAATTGATTTGATTATGAATCGAAGTAGTTGGAATAGATTTTTAAAATAAAAAAAAAAAGATAATAGTTTATGCATAAAATATATTACAAATCGTTGCTGAGCTTTGATTAAACACTTCAAATGGTCAAAACCGCCAATCTAATAGGCTAAAACCAACTGATTCTGATATTTTGCAAAGAGTGACTCCAACCATGGCACTAATTAGGGGTCAGACCAAGTGGTTGAGTTAATATTAATAATTGTTACATGTTCGGATGAACAATTTGAACCGATTCGATGGTCACATTGTTATATGGATAAAAATAAGCAAATTAGACAATTTAAGACTTCCCAAGAACCGGATCACCCCCCAATTGCGGTTCAAACCAGATATCGAGTTCTAAAATACTAGTTTGGTTACGGCCATGCCTAGATAGGAAAAGCAAAGGATAGCCCAAAATGTTCAGTACATGTAGGGTGGCAACAGGTCAGCACGGACTTGGGTCAACCACAATCCATACCCAACCCAACTAGGTTTCATCTGGACTCAAACCCAACCCAAACAGGTCTAGAAATTAATAATAATAATATAAATTATTACTTAATAAATTTTCATATATTTTATACCTGGTCAGGTCGACCCCAACCCGGCCCAACGGATTGCCCCAACCCCATTGCCACCCCTAGGCCCGTGCAATACAGTCCAATGTTGGGAGGCCGTGGAACAAAACTCGTTGGAGTAAAGGATGCATCTTGGAACCACAAAACGAAGTTTGTATTTTAATCCTTGGGGACCTGTGACCCTTTTGCTATGCCCGATTCAAAATGAAGATCACTTTCCCCGTGAAGTTCTCTAACTAAAAGTGGTCTTGGGGTTCGAGGCAAATCACATGGCACCCCTTAGATTATTGCTAATTCTTAGGTACATTACTGTCTCAACTATTGCTTTCTGGCAGTATATTCTACAAGAATCACAGCAGTTGCACTAACATTGTAACAGAGAGATGGATAGAAAGCGTAGGGCAGTACTGGTGGAGGGTTTATTGTGTTCCAGGGTGGACCTGTTGATGTGAATCAACCTTCCAAAATTCATGTTGGAGATAGATTTTTTATTTAAAATTTTCTAGATAGTTCATCTTGACCACCATGATTAGGAATGCAAGAATAAAATGGATTTTAAATCTGTAAGAAGGGTCTATTTGGTGCTTATGTTTTTGGCAAGAGATCATGTGATTTGTAATGTTTTTCGAGGTTTCTTGAGGGTGAAATTCGCGAATTTGAAAATAGATAGGCCTATAGGGATTTGGTACGTGCTTTAGGTTCTCATCATTATCGTCAAAGCTTTTTTCCAACTAATTGGGGTCGGTCACATGATTCGTGGCTCTATTAAGGATCATATCATTAGTGAGCCATAAATCCTCATATCTTTTCTCACTACTTCCAACCATATTCTACCTACTCTTTCTCCCCATTTTATTATTCCACTTGAAAGGTGGGGGCCTTAAACTTTCTCTCAACCGCAGGTAAAAAGGACAGAGTTGTGTTAGGTAGGCAGCCAACATAACATTTCGCCAAAACTTATCATGTGCTTTAGATTCTAAAACCTTAAAAAACCAGAGTAGATTTATGAGCACAAGACTCAGCAAAAGGTTTTCCTTCGCACTGAGGTGGACTGAATATCTAATATTTCTTTTTCTTTTTTTTAAATACGAAAGAGAAACCTTAATCTCAAGCGTTAAAAGTAATCCATCTTGTACCATTTTTAGCCGTTGTGATTCACATCTACACTACTTTGGAGCTCTAAATGCATGAATTTCAGGTGAGAATTGGCATTGCAATGATTTAGGTTGTGTTTGGGGTCCTAAAGGCCTTGAAAATCCAGGGGGGATGGAGCTCAATAAACGATTTTCCCAAGAAAATTCTGTGTGTGAGAGAGAGAGGTCCTTATCTGGAAAACAGTAGGTCTGAATTCTAATAGATATTTTAGATCAATAGCCAGATTTGTCACTATCACGCCTAGACAATTGGTCGCCTGTTGCTATCAAATTTAAAGCATATAGGAATGAAATGCTTGACCTAGGACCCTAAAATAAGAACAATATGAAATGGTAAAACCATAGGAGGGAATGTCCGATGGATGGCTCATTAAATGGGTCCTGTCCTTCAATCATAGAAGTAAAATGTAAATTTTTTGTCAGATAATGGGTCCGGTCATGCATTAAATACAAAATACAAAACGAACGAGTAAGTTCATGTATGGTGTCAACCTTACAGTAAATAAGTATGGGGTGCCATTTGTATAGAGCCTAGGCTCTAAACAATCAAATTAGAGCCTATTTTCAAATAGTATTGAGAATGTAGTTTTAATATTGGAAATCTTTGTGATAGCCTTAAAATATATTTTTATTTTATTTATAAAGTTTAAAGCTTCAAAACTAGTGTAGTTCGAGCAGATTTATGAAAACATGAAAATCTTAAAAATTGACGGTCCAAAAATGCATTACAAAATACACTATTTTCAAAACCTGAAATCTATTTTTATCTTATGTCCATACATCTTGATGTCGAGATGATCAATTTGATGATATTTAGGTATCAAAACAACCTTTTCTAATGAAATTTTTTAGGTAGGCTCTAATTTGATTGTTTGAGCCTCGGCTCAATATAAATTTATCCTAATAAGTAAACATCAAAACTCACGGCAAAAACTTTGTTCCGATGCTAAAAAATCCACTAAATAATCATCTTGACCTTGAGATGCATGAATGTGAAAATAACAATAATTCTTAAAAATAATGCATTTTGTAATGCATTATTTGAAAATTAAGGGTTCATAAATCTGCTCGATCTAGACTATTTTTGAAGTTTTAGATTTCGGATAGAAGTACTTTTCTCCTTTTTTTTTCATCACAATAATTTTTGGCACTGAAACGATATCTTTTGGCACCATTTGAAGATATGCATTACATGTTTAAGGCCGCACTTGTTGAAAGAGTTAAGGTCATTTTTTTTGTAGAGAAAGAATTAACCTCACACAACTTTTGAGAATGGGAGTTTCTTGAGAAAGAAACTGGAGTGGATGAAAAATCAATTTTTTTACCTGGCAAGGTAAACAAAATTGCATTAAGAGACCTATAGACAAGCTTTCTTGATAGTTAAGGCATTTGGCCATCTTCTCCCATGAAAATAGCTTGCATAAAGAAGTGAACCACGTAAATACAGATTTGTCATAGTATGTGGTTTGATCGTCTTTTCCTAGTTTCATTCTTCTATGCTATTAATTTTTTCACCAAGTGGTGTTAGACCCATGACTAGGGATGCCTGGAAAAACTTCAATTTGAGATGGAGAAATTTAATATAGGGCTGGAACTGTCCGGGCCAGCCTTGGCCAAGGCCCGGCCCTATTCCCCATAGGCCCAGCCCGGCCTAGACCGGAGCCCAGGTCAAGCCGAGGCTAAGAAGGCCTTGGCCCAGTCCAACCCTAGCTCTATTTGGGCCAAGCTGGGCCAAATATAATTTAAAAGAAAATAAAAGAGAACGTAAAGAAAAAAAGGGCTGGACCAGGCAAAACCAAGCCGCCCTCTGCCCAGCCCTTGGGCTACATATTGTGGCCCAGGCCCTAATGTTTTAGAGCCGGACTGCACGGCCCATTGCCACACTTAGTTTAATATGAGAGATGATTTCAAGATATTGAAGAGGAACACATGATTTGTTGATACAACCGGGGTTGCAAAGAGCTTTGGAGAAAAACCTACAAATATATAAAAGAAGAAGCTTGGGAGCCCTATTCGCCTGTACCCTTAGTATGAGTTCTCTACAATGTGGACATGTTAGATGAAGATTGAACTTTGGTTAAAGATTTATGGCCTTTATATGGAAAAATTTCTCTCAAATCACATGTATTTAAAGCAAAATATATATATACCTTAATGATGAAAGAAGCTACCACCACACAAGGGACCATCTTCATGTATATGATGAAATTAATTGGGAATAGACAAGTGTAGATGTGAAAATAGAGGAAGAGGATAAATCTCTCCCACTTTTGACCTCATTTCCTTGTTCATATGATCATTTGGTCGTAACTCTAATGCATGGTAAAGACACTATAGACACATATAAGGTTACTGCATCCTGCTCATCTGATGAGATGAGGAAAAGCCACATTAATGGGGGGCGGCAAAGACATGGTGAGATTTTATTTATCCTTTTCACTAATGGGGGGCGGCAAAGACATGGTGAGATTTTATTTATCCTTTTCACTTATTATATCCAGGGAAAGGTTTCTATGTTTTCCCTACAGCATAGAAGATCCATGCTTCCCTTTTCATCCAGCCGTCTAATTTTGATCAAGAGAGTCGCTCACCGTTTGATCTTAGATCCGACGTCTCAAAGTATTTTATTTTTAGTTATTTTTATACAAATTTCATGAATATGAAATTTAGTACATGTCATCTTCTCGTTGGGGCGCACCTATAAAAATATTAAAAATAATTTTTCAACAAAATATAATATCTAAAATACCCCTTAAAATTTTTAGGGGTATTCTGGTTATTTTATTTTATTGAAAATATTGTTTTTATATTTTTCGCTAGTGAGAGTTTAATAGAAGGTTGGACATCCAAAATTTGGTGTCAAAATAGTTTATAGAAAAAAAATTAAAAATAAAATAGTGTAGAGACCTGACATTGTGATTGGGACAATCTTAGCCCTCCATTCAAAATGAACGGATGGATAAGGGGAACTATATAAGTTTTATGTTGTAGGGTAAGCATAGAAAGCTTACCCTTATATCCATTAGTTTATCTCATCTAACTTTTATTCAAAATTTTATGTCACTTTTAACTCAAATTTTGGTACCCTCTTTAGTATCCAATTCCAAACAACCATCATATTTGTTGCTTTTATGGTGAATATTTTTATCATATATCTCTACAATTGGTTTATATACACATCCAAATAAATATAAGAATCAAATGATCAAAATATTAAACTATGTTTCTTAACAAAAGAAAGAAAGGGTGGAGAGAATTCAAAACCAAAGAACAACATGAAACTTCACTTGCTTTTCATGGATTGAGGACCGAAAAAACTACAAAAAACTGGTAATGCATTTTCCATCGCAAAAAATATGGACTCGGAGATCCTAAAAAGCTTCAAATCTGATTGATTTCCTATCCACTGAAATGGAAAATTCAAATCAGATTTTGAAATGGAATACAAATGAAGCATTTTCATGGCTCTAAATCCCTTTATTTTTTTTCTCTTTTTTTTTTTGGTCTTTTTTGAGACAAGATTAGTGTTTGGCGAGTAACAAGTTCATTTAAGAGCTTTTTGGATCTGCACTCGTCCAAAAAATGGCCAAAAGAAGCATGGCCACACAGTTTTGGATATGGCTGAGACCACCCAAACTATTTTATCTCTAAGATACTAGTTGACTTATTGTCAATTTATTTGCGTTTGCAAAAACTAGAAAGAAAATGCTTTGACAGCCCTATCAAAATAAGTAAAACCTCCATAAAACTCACTAAAAATTGTAGTTTTGGCATCATAAGCTTTCAAATCAATCATCTCAGCCTTACCCATTTTGTAACACTTTTATATAGACTATTTATTTCACCCTAAAAATAAGTATTCATGGATCCGCAAGGTTTGTACCATCTTTTGAGCTTCAAGTTTCATTGTCGGTGTTGGAATTTGATTTTAGAGCCATCATGGAGATGCCCAAAGTGCTTTCCAAACAAATATTTGAGGTGAGGCTTTACATCGTTTCATAACGCCTAGGCCTTATAGAAATTGAATCCTAGAATTTGTGCCTTGTTGAACAATGGTAGGAGCAAAGGTACAAAGAACAAAAAGCAATCACCCAAACAAAGCCTAACCTAAAATTCAAGAAACAAATGCTAAGTGCGTGTTTGATTGGTGTAACTTGGGAGTGGAAAACTTAAGTTCCACCAAATCTAGCTTACACATTTGTGAGGGTCATGTGGAAGTCAGGAGTGCGGCTTTTCATGTCCCTCACAAAAAAAAAAAATCATCTTTTTTGGAAGATGCGATTTCTATCCATCTTCAACTTGATTTCTATCCATCTTCCACTTTTGGTGGAAGAGGATTCCGTGGCAGCCCCCTCTTCTTTTTCAAGCAGGCCTAAAAGAATGACAAAGGGGATTCATGAAAGAAGAACAAAGGAAAAGTAATTGAGCATCAATGTTACTACATCAGGGTTTTTCATGAATGGTAGAATATTGTTTGGCACTCTAGGCTGTTAGAACCACACCTCATTTCTCTAGGATTTTAAATGGGTGAGGACCCTTTCTCATCTCCAAGAACAAATTCTTGAAAGCCCGAATATGCACCATCTTGAATACTATCTCAACATTAGATCAGGACCATCCATTTAAATGGATGCTAGTTCTATCGGATTTAGGTCTTCTAAGGAGTTCAACAAATTTTTATATTTCGAGATTGCATTGCTGACTTGGGAACTGTTGCATAACATATTGTGCTCTTTTGGAAGAATAAGGAAAAAAATTATGTAAAGTTGCAACTTTGAAATGTAGAATTAAAGATGCACCTCAAAAATCCTTTGGAAAAGGTTGTTTGAATATTGAAAAATCCTCTAATTGATCATCTCGACATTGAGATGTATGAATATGAAAAAAAATAAAAAAAAATTAGGAGTCCCAAAAATAGTGCACCTTGAATTGTTTAAGGTTGCAACCTTATAGAAACCACACCCCTTTTCGAGTCCTATTGTTTGAAAAATGCTGCAAAAAATAGCTGCTAAATACATTTAATGTCAACACAATTCTTGCTTTCAATTGTGTTTAAATTTGTTTTTTATTCAAACTCACCCTTAGCTCGTTTAGACCGCTTGACAACTCCACTAAGAAAGGAAGTTCTTTAGAAATATGTGAACAATAGCTCTATCGGAGTTGGTGGCATCTCGAAGGATGTAATTAATAAATGGTGTCACAAAAAGCGGTCCTTTTTTAATAATGGTCCAGATCGAGCTGTCCGGTTTTTCACTCCTGAATGGGGGGAAGAAAGAAAGATAATGTTCTTTCTTAAGTGATCCATCCAAACAAGGCCTTAGAGTTGAACTTGTAAGAAAACACTGGGTTCTTGTACTCTCTCTCTCTACACTTAGGCTATGTATAGTATGGGCCATGGACTAACACTTGCAGTATGTACTATCACTTTCGAATATAGAGTATAGATGGTACTCTCTGTCTCTCTCTGTGCACTTGCCTATGTATAGCATAGGCCAAGGACTACACATGCAATATGTATTATTACTTTCAATTCCATCTCTCTGTGCACTTGCCTATGTATAGCATAGGCCATGGACTACACTTGCAATATGTATTATCACTTTCAATTCCAGCGTATAAAAAACAAAAACAAATTCTGAACGAAAAAGACAGAAAGAACAATCAACAAATCGACGTGGCGTGTTCTACTCTCGATGTTCTCTAAAATCATAGACTCCCCGAGAAAGAAAATTTGTTGTTAGTCTCTCATAGGCAGGGCTGGCGATGGCCCAAGCCTAGACCGGGTCAGCCCTAGCCTGAGTATGTCGGTACTTGGCCCAGCCTAGTTTAGGCCATAGGAGCCCGGGCTTGTTCTAGGTCTAATAGATTTAAAAAGAGAAAAACAAAAAAAAAAAAAATTAAATAAATAAAGAAAAACAACGGGTCAAGTTGGCCATGGATCTAGCCTAGGTTCGTCTTGGCCAGGTCTTTAGGCCATTTTTTGTGGCCTTAGGGTCAAGCTGACCGGATGGGGTTAGGTTCCATTGCCAAACCTTCTCATAGGGCGTGTTTGATAACCAGAACTTCCACGACTGGTATTGAAAGTTTCAAATATCTTTAGTAGTTCCTAGAAGCGAACATTCCGGAAAAATGAACCGCTATAGGAGCAGGGCCAACCTAGAGGCACACATTTCTCACAAATTAGAGGGGAGAGCTTTCACCCCCGAAAATAGAGGGGGAAAGCTCGGGAGCTTACTTCTCTCTTTTTGCACTGGTAGGTCATTTAATAATTTGTTACTTGTAACGGTTTTTTATTTTTAATTTATCAAAATCATGTTTAAATGAAATTTGGAGGATTTGTGCGTAGTAGACCCATTGTTAAATATAAAAGAGTAATTCAAGAAAAACAAAATACCAAAAATACTCTTTGAAGTTTTTGGTGTATTTTTTATCATTTTATTTATTGAAATTTTTTTTTTTATAATTTTCAGAGGTGCATGAGGCCTAAAAGTAACGGACGTGCCACATTTTATCTCATTTCCGTATAGTAAAAAAAAAATTACTTTGATACGCTCTCAACTGTTCTATCTTGATTTGATAATGATGTCTTCTAATGAACTACAATATGAACTATTTCGTCATTTTGAAAATGTTTGTTATCTTCATTTATTTTTCATTTTTTCTCAAAATCAAATCAAGATGAATTCTTATGTCTGCCTAATCCAGGTACATTTATATAGATGGCAAGCTTTATGTGCTTTCCTTACTGCATAAAACTGTTATACTTTTCCCTATCCAACCGTCCATTTTAAATGGGCGGTTAAGATGGCCCGTATCACAATGTCACGCCTCTACAATATTTTTTTTTAAAAAAAATTACAGATTATTTTGACACTAAATTTTGGGCATCAACTCCTCTCTTAAACTTGCACTTGTAAATAAAATGACCAAAATACCCTCGAAAGTTTCAAGAGGTATTTTGGTTATTATATTTGATCAAAAAATTATTTTTTAATTTTTTTTTTAGGTGCACCACATTGAGAAGATGGCACATACTAAATTTCATTTTCATACAATTTGTAGAAAAAAAAACTAAAAATAAAATAATATGAGGGGTCAGATCTAGATCAAACAGTCAGCTGCTCCCTTAATCTCAATTGGACAGCTGAATGGAGGAGGAAGTTTATATCTGTATGGGAAGTATAGAAACCTTTTCCTTTTATAAAACATAAAAAAAAAAAAGATCATTCAAATAAAAACGGCCAAAACACCCCTCAAAGTCTTAGGGGTATTTTGGCCATTTTGTTTTTAAGATCTCTTTTAATATTTTATACAACTGAATGTGGTTGAGAAATTTGGATGCCAAAAATTTTATCCCGACACAATTTATAAAAGAAAAAAGGAGAAATATCTCCATACCCCTTATTTTTTGTTTTCATATCTCAATAGACCCAATGATTTAAAATATATCTCTTAACCCGTGACTAACTTTATCCACTTTTAATTATGTTTTTAGCCCTAACAAATATAAAAAAGACATGTTCATTCTAAACCCTTCATCTCTTTATGTGATATATTCCTCCCAAATTTCTCTATTTCTTTCTCTTCTTTGAAATTCTCCTAAATCACTTCTCTCTCCTACTTTCTCTATCTAGGTCTCTCGCTCTCTCTCTCTCTATCTCGTGTTTCCCATTAGAAAAGATGTCTTTATTATATTTGTTTGGGGCAAACAAATGGGTTTAAATGGGATAAAGTTAGCTTAAGGGGTTAGAAGATATCAGACTTGGCATTTTTATGACCTAAGATATGTTTTGAAACATTGAGTCTATTGAGATATAAAACTTAAAAATGAAGGGTAGGGAGATATTTTCCTCAAGAAAAAATACAATTGAAATACCCATGCATGCTCTCAACTGTCTATTTTGTGGTGACCTATAGCTACATTATTTCTATTTTTTTTCTTGGTAATCTAGACTTTCCAATTTTTCTAAACACCATGGATAATCTATAATTTCTAATCTCATACAATTGAGAAACACCATCCCCTCATAAAGTGACTAATTTCAAAGTCTCGTTGTATCAAAAAATTAGATTTGATCAAGCACAACTTCCCATACTTTCTTGAACTTCCTGATAGGTAATCAAACAAAACTTTTTTTAATTACATATTTAGAATATTCAAGATTCCATACCCTTAAACTTTTCAGTTTTTAGGGAAATTACAGCTTCCGATCGTCAAACCGGCCCATGAAATTCCATATTTAATAGAACTTTCTTAGAAGCATGTTTGCCTCTCGTGCAAACATCGTTTGAAGACCCTTAGGAAGTTCTTTCGCCAAGAGAGATTTATCAATTATCTCATAAAACACTTCCACTCCTAAACAGGTATGCAGACACTTTCTTATGAAAATACATATATCACTAAGAAAGGATGAGAAAGTGTTCTATTAGCTAATGTGATAATTTGGGAAACTTATTTGATAGATACTACATTATGTGATAGATACTATATTATCCCAAATTATCACATAAATACATAGATACTACAGTAACTATCAATTTCCCCAAAAATAAACATGAGAAAGCGGTAAACCGATTTCTTAGAGATTCCTTTTTGACCAAAACAAACTTGCCCTAGAAGTTCTCATCTTTAAACACTCTAGAAGCTCTCTTCTCTTTTTTGTATACTTACTATAGAGCCCTAGGCACCCTCCCTTTCGTATTCTATATGAAAATCTCAATGAAGTTAAATTGGTCATAACATGCTAAGGCCCTTATGAGGTAAATTAAAACTCCCGCTTCTTTTGTAGGGTCCTTAGGAACCCCTCGCTTCTAAAATTAGGAATCTCAAATACTGAAATCCCACCCAAGAGCTTGTATATAATTGGATGAACACAACCATAAATCGAGTGTAAGAAATCAAGTAAAAATAAAATCACATAACGACACAAGATTTACGTGGTTCACCCCGTAGGCTTACATTTATGACCTCAGCAAGTAGAAATCCAATATCTAAATGAATATTACGAATTTAGATTACAAAAGATATACCTCTCCTTAAACATCAGCAAAAGACCTCACCGATCTTCGCTTCTAAACCCGCTTTTCTAACTGTGCAAACATTGTTAATCAATCTCATCTTTCCCACCGTTATGCTGCTACCAGAAAGAGCATCTTGAGAGCAAGATGTTTTCTCTCACTAAAAGTAGAAACTTAATGAATCAAAAATTCCCATAAGAAAACCACCTCTCTCTATGAGGCTATGTATCTTTATCTCTTAAAGACCCATCTCTTTATTGGAGATCCCTTCTCATGAACCCCAAAAGGGAATATCCTTAAAAGATGAGTATTATATCTTCCTTGACTCCTTTTTATAAATATCACTGGGGTTTTTTTCAGCTCCCCAACAAAACCTCTTGTTCTTTTATCATAATACTCCTAATCTTTAGGAAAAGAGTGGTGATTTTGACTATCACCAAAGCTAATAATTTTCACCTTGATAGCAAAATTACCATAATTACCTTATCAACATTTATTGAATAGAATTTTTTTTTTATTTCTTCTCTCTTACCCTTATTGTGAAATTTTCACAAACATTTTGCTTTCGTATTTCTGCACCTCCTCAAACCATGTATCCATCTAGCTTCGCCATTCATCTTTTTCTTTATACAAGCATTAGCCCCATATACACCTTATGCTCTGATACCTATTGTAGGGATCTCGGGAACCCCTCGCTTTCAGAACTAAGAATCCCAAATTCAATGATCTTACCCAAGATCGTATACATAATTGGGTAAATGTAAAATAGATGAATACAACAATAAATCATGGGTAATAAATAAAGCAAAAATAAAATTACACTATAACGACACAAGATTTATGTGGTTCAACCCATAGGGCTACATCCACGGCCTAGGCAATTAGAAATCTTTTATCTCAATAAAGATTACAAATTTATGTTACAAGAGATATACTTCTTTTTAAACATCGGCAAAAGACATTACCGATCTTCTTTTTCAAACCCGCTCTCTCGACTGAACAAACATCATTGGTTAATCTAATTTTTCCGACCGATATACCGCTGCTGAAAATAGCATCCTGAGAGCAATTGAGAGGCTTTCTCTCTCTAAAAGTGGAAACTTAATTAACTCAAAATTCTCATGGGAAAATCACATATCTATGAGGTCATGTCTCTCTCTCTCTCTTGGATACCCATCTTTTTATTGGAGATCCCTTCCCATGAACGCTAAAGGGGGTGACCCTTAAGGAATTAGTATTATGTCTTCCTTGACACCCTTTTATAAAGATTATTAGACTTATTTCTTGCTCTCCAACAAAGCTTTTTGTTTATGTTAGCATAATACTCTTAATCTTTAGAAGAAAATATAAGAGTAGTGATTTTGACTATAACCAAACCTAACAATCTCCACCTTGATAGGTGAATTACTATAATTGCTTTGTCGATATTCATTGAATAAATTTCTTGATTTCTTCTCTCTTGTCTCTATTGTGAAATTTTCACAAACACTTTGCCTCCATATTTCTTTACCGCAAACTATGTATCCATCTAGTTTCACCATTCATCTTTTTCTTCATAAAAGACTTCGTTTCGTACACACCTTGTGCTCTAATACCAATTATAAGAGCTCAGGAACACATCAATTGTGCAATTAGGAACCCCAAATACTGGGATATCATCTAAGATCGTGCGTTAAATGCGAAATAGATGAATACAACCATAAATCAAGTGTAAAAAATGAAGAAAAAATAAAATCATACTACAACGACACAAAATTTACTTGGCTCACCCTGTAGGGCTACATCCATAGCCTCGATAAGTAGAGATCCATTATCTCAATGAATATTACAAATTTGGTTTACAAGATATACACATCTATTTAAACATTGGCAAAAGACCTCACCGATCTTCCCTTCTAAACACGCTCTCCCAACCAAAAAAACATCATCAATGAATGTTATATTTCCTACCGCTATCGAAAAGGGCATATTGAGAGCAATTGAGAGGTCTTCTCTCTCTAGAAGTGGAAACTTAACCAATCCAAACTTCCCATGGGTAAAACACCTCTCTCTCTAAGGTCATATCTCTCTCTCTCTCTTGGAGACACATGTCTTTATTCAAGATCCCTTCATGTGAACCTCAAAAGGGGTGACCCTTAAAAAATGGTATTACGTCTTCTTTTACTCCATTTTTTTAGAGATCACTAGCTTCTGTTTTTGCTTCCAAGAAAGCCTCTTGTTCTTTTTATTGTAATACCTTTAATATTTAGGAGAAAATATAGGAGATGTGATTTTGACTACGGAAGGCTTTCTATATGACCCCACCCACATATATGGTATATATAACCCTTGGTCTCAACCGTCAGATCTGAGTAGACGATTGAGATGACTTGAGTCACAATGTCACAAGCTAACATTTAACTGTTAGATGGTACATGAGTGTATTCATTCACAAATTCTAATGGATGTGCTGGGTGGTTGTTAAACTGGACATAAAAAAGACATATGATAAGGTGGAATGAGGCATTCTATTAGAAATTATGAAGAACATGTGGTTTAGTGACAAATAGAGGCAACAGATGTTTGGCTATTTATCCTGAGCGCATTTTACTATTCTGTATAAAGGAAGTCCGACTAGGTTCTTTAAGGCTTCTAAGGGTCTTCATCAAGGTGACGCTCTCACTCATTTCCTCTTCACTTCATCAAGGTGACCCTCTCACTCATTTCCTCTTCACTATTTATGCAGAATGTTTCAGTTTACTACTGAATAATGTTGAAAGGAGTGGACACTTTTCGAGATTTCAGATGCCAAATGGGGGACCCTATATCTCTTATTTGCAGTATGCAGATGATACCTTGTTGTTTTGTGAGGCAGAGATTGATCAGGTTAACAATATTGTTATACTGTTAAGGTGTTGTGAAGCTTCCTTAGGTCTTAAGGTTAATTTTGGGAAAACAACTGTAATTGGCCTTAATTGTAATGATGATGTGATTAGGGAAGTGGCAGAGGTTTGGGGTTGCAAGGTGGAGCAATTTCCAATCACGTATTTGGGGTTGCCAATTTCAGATGGTTGACTCCCAATTGCAGTCTGGGATTAAATTAGTCAGATAATCGAAGTGAGGCTTAACTTTTTGGAAATTCAAATACCTTTCTTTTGGGGGTAGAATAACTCTGATAAAAGCTTGTTTGTCAAATTTAATGATAGAACATACATCTATTTTACAGATCCCTTCATCGGTGGCAAGGAAAATTGAAACTCTTATGAGGAACTTTCTTTGCGGTTCCTCTGTGGAGACGAAGAAATTACATCTTTTTCGATGGGATAGGGTGTGTACACCCAAAAAGGAGGGAGGGCTCAGCATAAGAAAAATTAAAGCAGTTAATCAAGCCTTGCTCTATAAATGGTGGTGGATAAGTTTAAATTTCATAGATTAACTATGATACAAAGTGATTGTTTCGAAGTATGGTGAGGATAGGTTTGGTATGTGGATTGGTGCGAGGCTATGTTCTATTGCTGGAGATCTATTCACTCTTATAAAGCCTTAATTCATAAAGATATTTGGTGGATCTTAGGGAATGACAAAAATATCTCTTTTTGGCACCATAAGTGGTTAGGAGAGTCACCGTTGAAACAAGTCTTTCCATTGGTCTTCCAAAGAATGGATAACCCCAATGTTGTAGTCTCTGATTACTATGAGCGTAGGGGTAATCAAATTCTCTGGAATATCAATCTCCCTATAATAAAATTCCTAATTCCCTCTTCGCTGAACTTTCTGGTTTATTTAGACTGTTGAATGAAGTTTATATCCCTCATAATGCTATTGATGAGGTTGTTTGGGATATAGATAAAAGTGGAGGGTATTCAATTAAATCAATGTATCGGTTGCTCTTTCATGACAGATGGAGATGGTCTATGCCAGAAGTAGCCATTATCTGGAAATGACCTTTGCCACTTAAGGTACAAGGCTTTTTATGGTTGGCTGTTCAAACAAGGTGTTGATAGTAGATAATCTCATCAAGAGAGGGAAGATATTTCCAAATGTTTGTCTACTATGCAAAGAAGATGGGGAATCTGGTGATCATCTTTTTCTTCACTGCCATTTTACTTATCGTATATGGCCTTGGTTTTTTGCTCATCTTGAGATTGCGATGGTAATGTAGTCAAAAGTTGAGAGAATTCTATTGAACATGATGCTTGGTTTTTTACCACATACAGGTATGGTAATTTGGCAAATCACGAGAGGTGTGATTTTATGGGAAGTGTGGAAAGAGAGAAATAGAACAGTATTCGATGGGATATGCTTACCCTTTGAGAGACTTTTGGAGAAGATTTTGCTTGCCATTTAGCTTTATCTGTCGATTACCAAAGTTGACCAAGATATTTCGAAAGTAGATGTTAGGAGAAATTTATGAAATCTCTTCCAATTGGGCTTTATTAAATGCATACGTAAAGGAAGGTGCGTGACTTTGGTTTTAAGGGTCTTTAAGCTTAATTTTGATGGTAGTTCGTTAGGGAACCCTGGTCCAGCGGGATTTAGAGGTGTGGTTAGAGATTTGTTTGGAAATATTGTTTTTATGAATGCAAGCCCTCTTAGGGTGCGTACTAAGAGAGCCTGCATACTGCAAACTATGTTGAACTCTATGCTCTCTTACTGCGTATTTTTGTGGCGAGAAACTTTGGTGCTTACTGTATTATCGAATGTGATTCTTTGAATGTCATTAATTAGTGTAAAGGGGAGCAGAAGTCGCTTTGGGAGTTGAGATTGATGCTGTTACAAATTTTGGACCTCTCTGGACCTTTTACCTTTTCGTTTATTCATGTTTATAGGGAAGCTAATGTGTTGGTTGATGTCCTTGCCAAAGAGAGTTCCCTCCTTACTGAGACTATTGTCTCTGACTCTATAATCTCCTTGTAGTTTAATATAATAGTGGAATTCCTATAAATAAATAAATAAATAAAACATTTAACCATTAGATCTTGATTAGGCGGCTCATAGTTTTTTATTTTCTATTTTTATTCTACAAATAACTTTGAAGCAAACTTTGGGGCATGCATAGATCGAACAAGGGTGCATATGACAAAAACAATAATAAAATATTTTTTGTGATATAAAATTACTAAAATACTCCTGAAAATTGTAATGACATTTTGGTGATTTATTTTCCTATAAAACATTTGTTTTTTTATTTTATCCAGGTTCGCCCTAATTTTATGATGGGACACCCAAAATTTCATCTAAAAATATTTTATAGACAAAAAATAAAAAAGAAAATAATGTTTGACGTGACATTGTGGTATGAATAATCATAGCCATTCAATTCAGATCAAACAGCTAAGTAGTGGGATCACATATAACTTATATGTTATTTGGGTCACATAGAAACATTTCCCTTTTGGCTTTCACCAAACCTAACATTTTTAATATGGGAACGTATATGACAAGATCATTTACTTTTGGTACAAGTTGGTCACAATAAATCTTGACCATTGAATGTGAAATTGGGTAACTGCATTTATTTCATTGACCAAGCACAAAGTTCAAAATAATTTTTTTCGAACTTTATGACACACCCAAGCTATCAGATTTCACATCAGATAGTTGTAAGTAATTTAGACCTCCCTTTTCCAGAGGTAAATGATCTCAATGTATACAATCTAAACATACATTAAACTTATTGTAGGCAATTTCCTGAGGTGCCCACCGGAGTGGAGCCCACAATAACGTGCATAAAAAATTTATTGTCCAAAACTAATGCATTTTGCCCCTTCTAAAAATTTTATTGTCCAAAACTTACATATACGAACTGCATAAATGATAAAAACTCCATTTTGATTGATAAATTGTCCTTTGTTAGATAAATCAAAAGTTTGACCGTATTGTGCCATCAATTTTGTATCAATGTAACCCCACTATCAATAGAATATTCAAACATCATATGTTAAAGACAAACATTAGTAGACAAGTTTCCAATGGAATGAATTGGTGGTGACGAAAATAGTAAATCTTTATCACATCACGTCCAAATCATATGCATTTCCACGTATTATTACTTGGATTGTATACTATGATCGGATTTATTTTTGTTACAAGGTGACAAATAGAGATCTTTCACAAATTTTAGAAAACTTTTTTTAATTTTTATTTTTTTTTCTAATTTTGAATCTAGTCAATGACGCTCTTACAACCATCTCAAATGTGATAGACAAGAGTAATTATGACATCTTTGTACTAAAAGTAAATAATATTTTTATATATGTGAAAAAATCCCTGGATTTCATAGTTTTGTTTTTTCTTCTCTTTTTTTATGCAAGAAATTCCTTCAATTGGAACAATATTTCTCTAACAAGAGCAAGGAAACTAACATAAATATTTTTTTTTATTTTGTGGATTTAAAAAGTCCCAGCAATATTTTAATTTTATGCATGTCTTTTTTCAAACTTTTTATCTCTCTTAAAATTCCCTCAGTTCATAACTCCAAGTTCTGAATGGGTTTGTTTCTTTTTTGGTTGGGTGCAGGAATCCAAATTACGAAACACTGAAAAATGTGGTTTGGAATTTGGAGTGTTTCGAATCAAAGTTTTGCTTGTTTTTCTTCTCATTACTGCGATCCGTCATATTGATATCCACCCCAAAACCCTACCCATCCCGGCCAGTCGTTCTTCGAATATCACCGGTTATCCATTATCGACGAATCAATGAGAAAGAAAAGAGGGTTGGAGAGAGAAAGATGATCTGGAAGAGCTTGGAGGGAGCAATGGGGGGCTCGATGGGTAGGATTGCGGTGGGTGGATATCAATATGAATGATGGGAATGGGAGATATAGTAGAGAGATTACTTATCGAACAAAAACAAAAAACAAGAGATAGTAGAGAGAGGGGGTGAGAATAGGTCGGATCGGGTCAGAATTTGAGTGGATCCGGATTTGGATTGAATAGTATACATCGGATCTGGATTTGGATCCTGATCCAATCAGGTCCTAGATATTTGGATCTGGATCCAAATAGTACATATCGGATTCAGACTCAGATCCGGATTGTTATATATATATATATATATATATATATATATATATATATATAGGGAAAAGATGTGATTAGCCTACTAGCTCATATGAACATATGAGCTCAACGGCCCAGATTGAATATAGGCTGATCTGATGATCACAGAAGTCCAGTAGTACTTGAATTTTATTTATTTTTCTACAAATCCAAATCACTTGAAATTTTAGGTCTGTGTTCTTCTCATCAAGATGCACCTAATAAAAATATAAAACAAATTATCCGTAGAAAATAAAATGATCAAAATACCCCTAAAACATTTTGGAAGTATTTTGGTCAATATATTTCATGTAAAATATTTTTTTGATATTTTTCAAAGATTCACCTATTTTTTATGAACACACATTTAAAATTTCAAGTAATTTAAATTTATAGAAAAAAAAATTAAAATTCAAAAACTACTAAACATTTGTGATCGTCAGATCGGCCCAGATTTAATCTAGGATGTTGAGCTCATATGTTTATATGAGCTAGTGGGCTAATCTCATCTTTTCCTATATATATATATCATAACGATCCTATAAAACCCTCTTCCACCCATGTGTGTAGGACCTCAAAGGATCACCATTAAAATTAGCACGGATCTCTAGAAAAATTATCACATGGGTGTGGGACTTGACTTTTTTATAGAACCATGCCAAATTTAATGGTGATCATTTGGGGTCCTATACACATGATTGGGATATATATATATATATATATATATATATATATATATATATATATATATATATAGAAGATACTACTAAACACCTATAGACGAAAATGAATAGTGATTTTGCCTACCCTCATCACCGTCCAAAGTTTATCGTACGGTCATGATTGTCCGGTGTTGTTTCATTTTTTATTTTTTTGTATAAATCAGAATGACCTGAAATTTGGAGTGTGCGTTCACAAAAAATAAACGAATCTACGAAAAATATCAAAAAAAATATTTTAAATGAAATAAATTGATCAAAATACCCCCAAAACATTTCAGAGTTATTTTGATCAATTTTTTTCTCGAATTATTTTTTTTATATTTTTATTAAGTGCGCCTCACTAAGATGTACATACGTTTTAAATTTCAAATCATTCTAATTTATAAAAAAAAAATGACAAATGAAACACTACCGGACAATCATGACCGTACGATGAACTTTGGATGGTAATGAGGGTATGCCAAATCACTGTTCATTTTTTCTTATAGGCGTTGGGAAGATTTTTTCTAGAGCTATATATATATATATATATATATATATATCTACACCTACTTTTTTAAAAAAATTATATATATCTTATTTTTAAAAAATCGGGTTGGATCTAGATCTAGATCCAGGTTGAATCCAGATAGAATCCACCTGCACCCGAATCCAATCCGAATTTCAATTCAGACCTGACTTTTGGGCGCTGATCCAGATTTTGGATCCAAATTTTGGGTCCAAGTTTGGATCCGAATAGGGTCTGAATTCCAAGTTTTGGATCCAGATCGGGTCAATTCTCATCCCTAGTTCCAAACTGCTATTTAATGGAAAACAAATGAGGAATGAACCTTCAAGTTTTGAACCACACACTTCCAAATTGCCAAAGAAACAAATACTAGCAGTTTGGAAGTTGAAGTTCCCGAGAACTCTTTCACAACAAAAAAAAAAAGCAAAATTGCGGTTACGAACTCCAAGTTCCAAACTGCAAAAGTGGCTCGAAAACGTGGAGCTCCAAACAGAACCAAGTCGAAAAGCAAAATATACATATTTTTGGATTTTGGAGTTCCGAACTGTGGATATTTTGGGGAAAAATAAAACAAGGAAAAAAAAGGAAACATGCGCGTGAAGTTGGAAAATTGTTAGGACAATTTTTAATACTGCAAAAAGAGAGAAATATCTATGTTAATTTCATAATAATTACTCAAGAACCTAATCTACATAATCCCATAAATGAAAAATAAAACTAAATATAACCTATGTAAGTTTTGATTCCCATCTTATCATTAAACAACATGATATTGGGAATAAAAAAAATATAAAGTTGGCACCACAAGTCAAAAGAATTATGTCCTATTTATCTATCTATCGATCTACATATAATAAGGTACAATTAAAGAGTAAGGACTAGATAAACTTGGCTTTCAATTAGAGTGAGACTTAAGGGGGAGAGACTTTATCTGGCTATATATTTATGTATCAATTTATATAAAGGTGCAATATTATATTGTTGAAGTAAGGTGCACCTTAAACCTCCCATAGAAGAGGGTGTTCTGGTGTTGGAGAACCCACCCCTCCAATTGATCATCTCGAACTTGCGATGTGTATATTCCAATTTTATATTGTTGAAGTAAGGTGTATCTTAAAACTCCTATAGAAGAGGGTTTTCTAGCGTTGGAGAACCCATCCCTCCAATTGATCATCTCGACCTCGAGACATATGGACATGGTAAAAAAAAAAAAAAAATTTCAAGTGAAAAATTAGTGCATCTACAAGTTATCTGAACCGTCTATTTTGAATATTTTAAATTTTAAATTTTTATATCTAGAGATGAAAATATACTATAAGCCACCGTAAGGTTTTCGATACCAGAACAAGATCTCTAAACAAATTTTAAATGTGCACCTTACTTCTACAATATAAGGAGGCAACCTTATGCATACCTTACCCTTTCATAAAGAATTAAGTAGAAATATAAAATAATAAATCTAATCTAATAGAATAAAAGAACCTCCTTTTTAATAAGAAATCTAATCTAATCCAATAAAAAAACCTCATTTTTAATAATAGGGAAATTAAATGTAAATATCTACTTATTTCTGTAATATTAAAAAAATATTTTGTAGATTTTATATTTCACTTATTTTTTCTTTTTTTTTTTTTATCTTTTCTCGAATGCCATTGTTCTAGAACTTCATGTTCCAAACCACGACATTTAATTTTTGGGAAAGGTTTCTATACTTCCCCTACAGCATAGAAGATCTATGCTTTCCCTACCATCCAGCCGTCCAATTTTGATCAAGAGAGCCCCTCACCGTTTAATCTTAGATCCAACGTCTCAAAGTATTTTATTTTTAATTTTTTTATACAAATTGTATGAATATGAAATTTGGTACATGCCATCTTCTCATTAGGGCGCACCTATAAAAAATATGAAAAATAATTTTTTGATAAAATATAATACCTAAATACCCTTTAAATTTTCAGAGGTATTTTGGTCATCTTATTTTATTGAAAATAATTTTTTTATATTTTTCGTTATTGCAAATTTAATAGAGGATTGGACCTACAAAATTTGGTGTAATAATAGTTTATAGAAAAAAAATTAAAAATAAAATAGTGTAAAGACGTGACATTGTGATTGGGGCGATCTTAGCCCTCCATTCAGAATGGACGATTGGATAAGGTGAAGTATATAAGTTTTATGATGTAGAGGAAGCATAGAAAGCTTGCCCTTAATTTTTTGGCTTACGTTTCAATTCGGAACATCAAGTTCTGAACAAAAATTTTTGATAAAAAATTAGTTCGGAATGTAAAGTTCTAAACCAGATTTTTTTTTTTTACAATAATTCGGTATGGAACTTTGACTCTTTTGAACTAACTACAATACTTATTATTTTGGTGGTATAATAAGTGCTCTATTCCAAAATTTGAACAAAAATTCCGTTTAGAATTTGAAGTTCATTAAAAATTTAAGCAAAAAAAAAAATAGTTGAAAACTTGAAGTTTCAAACCAAAGGCATTTTAGAGGAAATAAAAACCAGAAAACACATATAAATTTAGAATATGCAGGATATTTTTTTATTACCACCAAAATAAACAAATATTTACATTATTTTCTTTATTACCATATCTGGTCGATCCCAAATAGTTTGGAAAAGGTTTTGGTGATGATGATTTCCTTATTATGACTTACCTCAAATAGTTTGAAAAAAGGCTCTGGTGATGATGATGATGATATCCAAACTTAAAAGATAAATGTATCGCATATATAAAAAGATTATCTGATATTTTGTGGGTTATAATCTCTAATAAAATGCCAATGAATTAAATTTTTTTATATATAAGAGATTATATTGACAATAACAGTAACGTGGCGTCGTATTAGTTTGTCCATGAAGCGAAGTGTGGCCTTTCCATTTCACGTTGGCTATTCTATGACAGGAACTAAGTACAAGAATATGGGGCTTGAAAGTTGAGACAAAAGTGATTCCTTTCTATATTTGGGTATCCAGCATCCTCTCCTTTTCTCTCAAACATGTTGACTAATTGCATGAAGCAGTTGGGGATCACATCATTTTCTTTTTAAGCCAAAAGATTCCATGCTACTTGGAGCACTTGAAATTCACCACTAGCACGGTAAAACACAGTGTTTAAAACTCCAATTGTTGGGGTGTGTCATTCCCTACATATCTATGTCGAATCGCTCATCTGAATCAGATATTGATTGGTGATCTAAAAAAATATTAAAAATAATAAATAATAATAATAGTTTTTGAGCTGGAGATTTAGAGGAGACCCAACAGCATACTAGATAAACTTAAAATATATACAATGACGGTTTCAGGATGGAATCAGGCCGGGACCCATACCATCCCAGAACCGTTTCAATCCTGATTGATTCCCATTTCGATCGATGATCTAGATTGAGAATCATTAAGTTTTAAAATATGGGTACAACCTATCTAGGACTACTACTACTATGAGAGAATACATAATTGGGAATGTAATCCACGTTGTTGTCTTTGCTTTGCTTCAGTTGAAGAGGCCGAAGGGTTCGGGATTTTCACTTGTGCTTAAGTGAAGTGAAAAACACCACTACTTAAGCTTGATTCGTTCTTCTTCGGCCTCTTCAGCCAAATTTGGTTGTTTCACCAGTGTGATGCTGCTGAATTGAATAAGGAAGTTTTTGCAATTTTTACAGGGCTTATCGGGAAATTTAAATAAGGAAAAAGTTTATATAAAGTTGCAAATTTAAAATGTAGACTTAAGGTGCACTTAAAAAATATATCGTAAAAGGCTGTTTTGGAGTTGAAAAACCCTATTTGATAATCTCAACACTGAGATGTAGGAATATAAAAAAAAAAGATTTTGAGACCCAAACAAAGTTCCATCTTGCAACATATTATCTGGACCATCCATTCTTTATATTTTCATTCATTTATAGATGTACTTGATTTGAACCATGTTTGGAGTCTAAAATTTTATAATTAGAGATGAAAATAGGTTCTCAAAAGAACAGGCACGGTTCAGGCATGGGCCATGGCTACTTTGGCCTAGTCAGGGCCAGGCCAGGCTAGGGCGAAGGTAAGCCCCGCATGTTGCCCGCCTTAGACACATTAAATTTTTTTTAGGTTGTGCACTTTTTAATATTTAGTTCATCGTCTCTCCATATGTATACATTGTATTCAACTATTCGTCAACAAATTGGAGCATTATTTTTCTCTACTTTTTATTTTTAAATTTTATTTTATTTTATTTTTATTGTAATATTGAAGAAAACCATCCTAAATCTTTCCCCAAATCAATCAAAGTATTGAAGTGCTTCCCTTCCCCAGTTAAATCGAATAAGTCTCTGAAGCGAATTTGACAGCATTCAATATGAACTCCTCAAAAGACCAATTTTAAAAGGGAATTGTATACTATGAGATCATTTACTTTAGTACAAAGAAGTCACAATCACTTTTAGTAATTGAATATGAAATCCAATAGATGAAATAACATTCAAGATATTTTAATTTAGACTTTTTGTCCAAAGAATGACACAACCTCAATTACCTAATTTCAAATCTAACGGCCCATGATGATTGTGACCTCTTTGTTTCAAAAATAAATGATCTCATCATATATATTTCCTTTGGGAAAATTACATATATATTTGTTATTACCAAAACACAAAATACTTTCCGTTATTACTGGAATGTTTGTTTCTTTCACTTTATAACGAATTTTTTTAAAAAAGACGTTTTTACCATTTTTCTGTTGTTCAACAACTGAAATAGCTGGAATTTCGGTTGTTCAACAACCGAAAATGACCCTGATAGTTTTACGGTTCATCTTCTCCACTCTCTATGTATAAAAAAGATAGTTTTACCCATTTTTAGTTTTTGAACAACCGAAATGGTCTTAATTTCGGATGTCAAACAACCAAAATTAGGACTGCGAATTCCAGCAGACTTTTGGAAAACACAGTCCTATTTTCGATTAATGAACAACCGAAAATAAGACATTTTCGGTTGTTCAACATTCAAAAATGTATTGTTTTCAGTTCTTGAACAACAGGAAATAGACATGAGGTTAAAATTTTGAATTGTCCTTTTATGTTATTCAAAAAGCGAAAACAAGACATTTTCGGATGTTGAACAACCGAAAATGTCTTAATTTCGGATGTTGAACAACCGAAATTAGGAATGCCTATTCCAACAAGCTTCTAAAAAACACAGCCCTAATTTTGGTTGTTGAACAATTGAAAATAGGATATTTTCGTTTGTTCAACATTAGAAAATGTCTTGTTTTCAGTTCTTGAACAACCGAAATTAGACATGAGGTTAAAATTTTGAATTGTCATTTTGGTTGCTCAAGAATCGAAAACAAGACATTTTCGGATGTTGAACAACCGAAAATGTCTTAATTTCGGTTGTTGAACAACGGAAATTAAGACTGTGTATTCCAACACGCTTCTGGAAAACATAGTCCTAATTTCGGTTGTTGAACAACCAAAAATGGGTAAAACTCTCTTTTTTAAGCATTCACATAGCATAGGCGTAGAGAGTAGAGAAGATGAATCGTAAAACTATCGGGGTCATTTTTTGTTGTTGAACAACCAAAATTTTAGCTATTTCGGTTGTTAAACAACTGAAAAAGGGTAAAAACATCTTTTTAAAAATTAGTTATAAAGTGAAAAAAACAGACATTACAGTAATAATGGAAAATATTTGGTATTTTAGTAATAACATAAAATATATACGTAATTTCCCTTCCTTTTAAAAAGGAGAAAAATTTATATGCACCCTATAAGGATTGAAAACCAATCTCTCATATAGAGACCATCCAAAATTTGGATTCATAGACTATGCACTTAAGAATTCAAAATCATTTTTTACTCTTTTTTTGGACTACTCATTTGTGATTCTTTCATTGGACCCCGACGTTTTGCATTTAAAAATGGGAAGTTTATCAAGTCATAATTAAAATATTAACTATTTAAGTTTAGGTCAATTATTAAAATACACTTAAAATAGTTGATATTCTACTAGGTATTTTAATTTTTCATAAAAGGGTGGTGAAACGTTAGTAGAGTATATGTTGAATATTTTTTATAGGGTGAGGTTTATATAAGCTGTCATCCCTATACTGTAGAAGTAATGCGTATATTTATATTTTATTAAAAAATATAGTTTCGATATCATAAACCTTAAAATAGCTTGAAAATCTACAATATAATACGCACTATTGCAAGGCTCGAAAAACAATTTCTCTTTATATCCACACATCTAAAATTCAAGATTATCAATCACAGCATTTTCCAAAATTGGAACTCTCTATTTTAGAGGAGTTTTGAGGTCTTCTAATAATAGTAAAAGATTAATACCTAATACGAACCTTTTCCTTTTTTTATCATTTCATGTTTGGCCTTTTGTACGCAAGAGTAATTCACAGTATGCTCTCGCGGGAGCATGGAATACGCCTCCATCAAGGCCCAAACGTCCAAAACCGAACCAGAGAAAACCCAGAGCTGCCGAACATCTCTAGTTTTTCACCTCTCTCTCTACAGGCCTTGAATCCTCTCTCTCTCTCTTCCGATCATCTGACCTTATAATGCAGTAGATTTAGAGCCCTGCAGTTCATTAAATTGTGTGCGCTCAGAAGTTTGATAGAAACCCATTTAGGTGGCGATGGAGATTAATGGAGAGATGGAACAGAGGCCTGTAATTGATGGCCCAACCAATCCCGTGGTTTCTTCTCTTCTTAGTGATATGTATCAGTTCACCATGGCATATGCTTATTGGAAAGCAGGAAAGCATCTTGAAAGGGCCGTGTATGTATAATTTCTGGACCATGTTTCTCCTTCCTTCCTTTTCTTTTCATGGATACTTTGAATTTTAGACATACGCAAATGTACAGTTTGCTCTCTCTCTCTCTCTCTCTCTCTCTCTCTCTCTCTCTCTCTCTCTCTCTCTCTCTCTCTCTCTCTCTCTCTCTCTCTCTCTTTCTCTCTCTCTCTCTCTCCCCTTTAAAGATTTCGTAGGAAAATAAATAGAAATGGTGTTTTATTTGCTTGATGATTCTTTTCATGGGTGAAACATGGTGAGGTTTTACAGCTTCACCGTATGGAGTTTCTTGTTTTAACCATATTAAGAAAAATATATAGTATCCTTCATCAATCAATTACCGGTCGAAATTTGCTTGCATAATTAAATATTTTGCATTATTTGAATTTTTGTTATATGGCAGATTTTGAATTGTTTATCATTGAGTACTCCCAATTTTCATGTGTTGTCTTTTGAAGTCCTTCTATTTTCTTGGAAGTTGGGTCTCTACAGGTTTAAATTTCTTTGCTCTAATTTGAGCCCAATTTTCTATATGTTTTTTTATTTTATTTTTATTATTGGAACTTGGGTCTTTGTAGATTTGATTTATTCTTTCGGAAGAACCCTTTTGGTGGAGAATACACGGTCTTTGGTGGTCTAGGGGAATGCATCCATTTCATTGCCAATTTCAAAATTACAGAGGACGAGATTTCCTTTTTACGCTCTACTTTGCCCTCTAGCTGTGAGGTGACTATATTTCCTTTTGAATTTTTGAGTTGGTACTTGGATAATGGCAAGAACATAATTTCTTGAAGATTTGCATTGCTTTGCATCATGGTATATTTGTACAGGTGAAATAGGTGGCTATACCATGCCATCATCATATTGTTTTTATTTGTTAACAGCACATGATATTGTCATTTATATGAATGAGAGATAACGGGGATCTTAGTAGCTTCGTTGGGATTTTAGGAACTATAGTAGTCTTTGTTCTTCCTTTGTTTCTAGATTTATATCTGCCCAGCTTTCGAGCAAGAAAATTGTATTATATTTTCTTGTGTGAGGGATGCTAAAATGTGAATAGAATGGAATTTTCTACGCAGTTAAGTGGCTCATACATTACAAAGCAGATGCGGTGAATTTGGTGATTTTACTTGGGAAAATCTTGAGAATAGATCTTTAGCTCTTCTAAAGTTGCCTTTGTTATCAGCAACTTTTCACCTTTTTTCTCTACCAGGCAGGAAATAGATTCCTCCTGTCCTTAAATTTTCCTGAATGATTAATGTTTTGCTCCTTTTATATTCACTATAGAAAAACTTTCTATGATTTGCACTTACAATGAACTTCAGCATGGCATATTGGAAACTTAAATTGCTGTCCCTGAATAATCAGTTCCAACTACAATTCAGGACACACATACACTGCTTAGACATGGGTTCAATCCCCACACCATCTCAACTGCTTAGACATGGGTTCAATTCCCGCATAAAGAAAAATGAAAACCATGCGTACCTACATGCAAGTAATGATATATGCATATTCATGTGCATTATATACGCACATGCACATATATCAGAGAAACATGGACATCTGCCTTAAAAAATACCTCGTTATATAGACACATCCATACAATATGAAAAAGGCAATGTGTTTGCCTATGCTTCTATGTAACATTTTATATACGTCATTATGTACATTATACACACACATACACATGTCACGAAAACTTGGACATACAATGCCAAAATACATGTTCTGTGGCTCATCCATACTGTACAAATAGTTCGATGTGTTTGCTCATAATGTGTTTCCATTTGCTTTTATATGATGAATGACCCAAGAAAGTTTTCCGACACAAGCGCCCCTTGCTAAAAAGTATTGAGCTCATCTGTCTTGGAGTTTTACGTGTTGTACGAGTGCAATACACTGTGTTGATTGTCAATCCACATATTAATTTTGTTACAACATGCCATCTAGGGTTCCATTCTCACTAGGTCCCAAGTTAACATTTCAAAAGAAAAATAATCATCATAATAAAGTAAATAACATGTAATACAATATTTATGCATTAATTGATGTATATAATTTGATCTTTTAGGAGCCATGTCTGACATATGTCCAAGCCATTTAACAAGGATGTCTGTCTTTATATATGTAAATATCTGTATATAAAGATTGACATAAAAACAAATGAAATAAAATTTATTATAATAAGTTAGAATGGCTCCATGTACAGATTTTAAACATGCTGGTCAAATGGCAAACATGATGTGCCCCATGTGTTGGACACTCAGAAAGTTAGACACATCTAGCAAATTGTTGTAGCTATGCCAAATGGCATGGCTGACCCTATTGATACAGAGGTTGGTGTTTTTTTTTTGGGTGAAAAAAGTGGTTAGTCAGTGGGGATTTGGGCCCCTACCATTGTTACCGGAATCTCTCCACCGACCTTGCATTTCAAGTTCTGAAACCCGATTCCGCGTTTCCATTAAGGAATCTTCACAGAAACCGTTTTTCGGAACCAAAGAAACTCGATTCCTTAACTTTGGAATCTCGATTCGACACATCTTTAGAAACCTTTTTCGGAACCAAGGAAACTCGATTCTTTAATTTCGGAATCTCGATTCAACACATCTGTAGAAACCATTTATCGGAACCAAGGAAACTCGATTCCTTAATTTTGGAAGCTCGATCTAACACATCTTTGAAAACTTGAACCCATTAATTGCGGGTAGATGTTCTCAAATATATCGAATCTAGATTCTAGCGAGGATTAAATCTTGATTCGATGTCAATTGGAATGGAAATATTCTTTCGAATGCTTCTAGTGGTTGCAAGGTTTCATTATTTTATTTGTGCCACCCTGGATGGCTTTTACTTTAAATTTAAAATATAATTGGTAAATACAACACATACAATTAAAAGTAAAACCATGGAGTAGACATAATCCTATTTTGCCTTTATAATAATGAAGGCAAAATCACAATTTAGGAATACTTGTCGTTTGTATATTATGATCATAAGTTCAATAGTCAACACAATCACTTTAAAATTCAGGAAACCTTCTAATAAGAAACATCCAATATAGGTTCTAAAGTTGATGAGGCTCAAGATGTGCTTGTGGCTTCCTTCTCCATAAAAATGCAATCTTGATTCCTGGTAGGGGTCGTCAAACGCATTCCATAGTCCATATTATTGTAAATCTCGATCTCAAACTGGCATGGATCTCTGATTTATATACTTTAAAAACTTGATTCCGAATATGTTAGGATTACGATTCAAAACAACAACATATCTATGTTCCACATATGTCAGAAACTCGATTCCATAGATGTCGGAAGCTCGATTCCGCATATTAAAGAATCTTGACTCCTGGAGTGTCAATTCTTGGGGGATGGGAATCCCAATTTTAAGGAGAATGAAATCTCTATTCTATAGGTGGATGAAACTTGGATCTATTTCGGTCGAAACACGATTCTCAAAAACTAGGAATCTCATTCCTAGTGATTCCTATTGTACGGACAACGATTCCTAAGATTTGAATCTTCTAGCAGGCCGCGATTCCGGTTCCTAAAACGATTCGGGTTCCTAGGCGTTTCCAACAATTATAACCCCTACTCTTTGGTGAGAATGGAGTAAGAGACCTCACCATGAGGCTCGACAATACTACGACCAAGGCCCCAGACCATTCTTGATATAGAGGTTGGTGTTGGCATTACTTGCGTGTATTTTTGAACATGTCTACACGAATTCAAATTCAACATTAATCTAGTAGATCAATATGAATAATTTTGGGAAATTAGACAGGGTTTTGAAGTTCTTCCTGAGCTTAAGGACCATACATAGATGGAAGGGGCTTTAGTGTCTGTGATTCCATGAACTATTGTAACTTATTCCTTATCCAAGCACGGTATTATATGGCTCCAGTTAGAATTAAACTTCATTTATGGATATGCTATGGACATGCTTAGAATTAACAATAAAAAATGCTTTAGGATTAGAGAACTGAATTTTCAAACTCACTCTGAGTTGTACTTTCTCTCCCTGATCATGAGGACACTTTTATTATGACATCCTTCAGTGTGGCTATTTACACTTTATTCATTAACTGGTTTTGGATGATTGGCTTTATGTAGGATGGCTTTTTCGATTATCTTAGAGGGATTGATTGCTCAGATGTTGAAGTATATGCTATTAGTGAGGGGTCTGTTGTTTTTCCTAGAATTCCCTTGATGAGAGTCGAAGGACCAATTGCTGTGAGTATTGTCAAACCACCTCTTCCCTGGATTTCTGTGAGCCTTTTTCATTAGTACTGTATTTGTGGGTAAGGCCTGTTTTTGTATCTTCATTCATATGTACTTGCATTTGTTAACTTAATGTTTAGGCTGATCTCAGGTTCTGAAACTCCTTACCCGCTTTTTTAGGTTGTGCAACTTTTGGAAACCCCATTTCTGAATCTGATTAACTATGCCTCTCTTGTTGCCACTAATGCTGCAAGACATCGCTTTGTTGCTGGGAAGTCCAAAACTCTACTTGAGTTTGGACTTAGAAGAGCTCAGGTGAATGTTTTTACTTTTTTCGTGTTCATGACCTTTGCTTACCATTATATTATACAATATCATATGATATTGTTTTATACACTCAGGGGCCAGATGGTGCAATAAGTGCATCAAAGTACTCCTATATAGGCGGTTTTGATGCGACAAGGTTCTTCCTTACAAACTTATGCATTTTAATATATTTGTATGGGTTCTTCCTTACAAACTTATACATTTTAATATATTTGTCTAGTGAACTTGCGAGCATTCTTTACTGATTGAGAACCTCATCCTCTATAATGCGTCTTTGCATACATCACATTCAACAATTTGTGAAACTTCCGTTGCATCTGGTCTTTTTTGCTTTCACTACTAATAATTGAAAAATTCCTCTGGAGTAAGGTTTGTTATGTAATTTCACACCAGTATTCATCTTCTTTCTTAATCTATGTTATTTGTAGTCTATTAGTTTCACTTAGGGCTAAAAAGGTTTCTTATGTCTTACATACTTAACGAAATAACAAATATGCTCTTGGGCACAAGGACATTCACATGGTGCCCAAAAGAATATGACAGAGATGGACCTAACTAAGAAAATCCTTGGGCACGAGGACATTCACATATGCGTCCGGAACACTACTTATGACAAGAGATGGACTGAACTGAAAATGGAAAGATAGACAGACTCGTATATATGATTTTAAAACTTACTCTAGTGGGAAAATGTTACTGTTGTCAAATGTGAGAACCAATTGAAGCCCAGCTACTCTTGTGCTTGCTAAACATTACTCAAAATGTTTTGGTTTTGTGATGCTTCCATCTTATTCATCATATTCTTTCTCTTACATCATGTAACAAGTAACTTCTTCATGTCCTAACCGAGGAACCCTTTGAAGCATTCAATAAGAAAGCAAAACTGATTTTCCCATTATTACTCCCTTAGTAGGCATATTCAAACAATGCCCATATTTATTTGTTTATTTATTAGGATGTTCTGGTCGGATGAAAGTGTAGGGGAAGTTAAGAATGAAAGGGGGGCCATAGGAAAGAAGAAAGGTTCTAGGGATGTTTTGATCAGACTGAGGAATGAAGGTTGAACTGCTATGTCTGTTTCTGCATGCAAATTATTGAGACTCCATGTAACTATTTGTGATAGAGTTATTGTTCGAATGATAACCGTTGTTCCAGCTCACTTTCGGCTCTCAGCCATTTCTTGAGAAAACCTATGCATAACCTTCCAGAAGAAGTGATTGCCATGGCCCTTGTAAGAACCGATTGGGTACTCTGGGATGGATCATCATTGTCTGGATAGCCATAAAACACATTAGCTTTGTGAACTGCTTGAGATAAGAGAACGTCTACATGTCTCTTTGTGAACTGTTTGAGAGGTTTAGCCATAAAACACATTGGCTTTAAAGAGGAGCAATATTCATTGTTCTATGCTTTTGAAAATAAGATATGCAACAAACTATGTTCGCTTGGTCTATCTTGATTGCATGGTTCTCATTAATGATGATACTCAGTATATCCCAGGCCTTACTAGACACGTACATCTTAGTCCTACAAAAGCATACAATAGTACCACAAGTAGGAGGTGAAGAAGATGTATGCACCTATGGAAGTATAGTACCATAGTTGTTGGAAACTCTTGAGATTCCAATTGATTTAGGAATCTAAATTGCGGAATCACAAGTGGCTGGAAGATTCTTATTGTCAGAATCGTTGTCCGTTCGTGGGAAAATGCTGGAAATGAGATTTCTACTTTATCATAATCTATTTTCAACCCAAATGAAATCAAGATGCCTACCTCGAATTGAGTTTCAATCCAAATGGAATTGAAATTCCTACCTCGTTGCAATCAAGTTTCAGACCAATTGGAATTGAGAACCATACCAGTTTGCAATCAGGTTTCAACCCATGTGGAATCAAGATTCCTACCTCTATGGGATCGAGTTTCAACCTAATAGGCAAGATTCCTACATCTATGGGATCATACACCCAACAACCTAGAGTAATCTTATGCACGAATCCCTTAATATGGAATCAATGTTTAGCCATGGTTCCCCTAGTATTGGAAATGGTTCCCCTAGTATTGGAATCGGGAACCCCAAAGGTCATAAAGACCTGAACAAGGCTGATGCAGGAAAATAGAGAAAATAGGCAAAAACAATTCAATAAACCATCAAAAAAGTCTAGATTTGACTGGATTTGGCTTTCCATGCGCAAAAAAAAAAACCCCAAAACCTGGATAGGGCCTGGTTTTGTTTTTATTTTTTTTTTTAATATGTTAACTATTGCATTAAGTATAAAAGTGTACAAAAAATTCGGCAACCCACATGTCGAGTTCTCGATTCCAAAAACCCTTATGTGCCCAAAAATCTATACAATCATTATAAACAGCACAAAAAATAGCCCGATAAAAATAACACACGATGTACAAGTTGGGGATTGAGAACTCAAAAACTGCCCAAAAAAGTCTCTTGTGATTGGTGTTGGTTGGCTCCCTCCTTTGCAGAGGTGTCGGCTATGGTGTTGACCTCCCCCCAAGCCTCCATACGTGTATATCCCTGCATAGATGGAAGATCTCGTCAAAAATGTGGTCCAACCTCCAAGGGCAGGGTGCAGATCTCAAGGCTCATAATATGACATTTGCTGAATCTCCCTCGACTATCAAGGTATTGCCCCAGGTATGGTTGAAGCTCCTAAGGCTGAATAGGAGGGCTGTTGCCTCCACTAGGTTGGAGTCGACTAGGCCAAGAAAAGGAAAGCAGAGTGCAGCATCCTTGTCATGGAAAATTCCCCTAATACCCTAGGGGTCAAGGTTGCCCTAGGAGCAACCATCAAAATTGGGCTTGGATTGTCCATTGTCTGGAGGTCTCCACAAGGACGCCCGAGGGATAAAAGTGGATTGGAAGGAGATCAAAGCTAAGCAGTTCTGACGGAAGTCCGCAACTGAGCATTGCTTGAAAGTTTTTTTGTTTAGTGCCCAGAAGATGACTAGGGAGTGCACCTTCTCTTTGAGAGCCTAGATGTGTGTTATCTTGCCATAGAAAGCTCTATGGTTCCTCTCTAACCAAATGACTGAAATTGTGGCGGCCACAACAGCTATCCAAAGGAGGATGCTGGACTTAGGCAAAGGAGGAGAAAGGAAAGACAAAAACAGTTGGGGTAGACCGTGGGTGGCCCACGAGCAACCAAAGAGCTGAAGAATGCAGCCCCAGAGTTCTTCGCCGATCTCATAATGGGCATTGGATTCAGCATCAATGCAGCTAATGACCTCAGCCGCGATAGAGAACAGAAAAGGTTAGAGGGGTTCCCCTTGCTTGAGGCCCCTCGACGACTGGAAAAGGGCGCTAGGGGAGCCATTGATGAGGATGGAGAAAGAGGGGCTTGCAATGCATCCTTTCATCCACCTATGCCAGCAGGAGCCAAACCCGTTCTTTTAAGGGTCCATGCCAAAATTTGCCAATCAACATGGTCATGCGCCTTTTCCTAGTCCAGTTTGTTGACTTGCCCCATATCCTTGGCAAGATGACGGGAGTGTATACACTCGTGCGCCACTAGGGCTCCATCAAGGATCTGCCTATCCTTAACAAAAGCCCCTTGGGTAGGGGAGATAACCCAGCCGAGTACCTCTCGAAGCCTAGAGTCCAGAAGCTTGGAAAGAATATTGTAGGAACTATTTACAAGGCTAATGGGCCGATAGTCTTTGAGTTCCTCAACCCTTCTACTTTAGGGATCAAGGCTTTGAATGTGGCACTCATGCCTTTGTTTACAACACCACTGTTATGGAAATCCTCGAAGAAAGCTGCCAAGTCTGGGCAGATGGAGTCCTAAAACTGCTCGTAGAGGGCAATTGGGAAACCATCTAGGACCAGGACATGATCTTGGCTCAGGGATTTTATGGCAGGTAAGATCTCTCCTTGGTGGAGCAAGGGTTTTTCAGCCATGCAGCCTGTTCAGGTGGAATGGTCTTAAACGCCATGGATGCCATCCTGGGTCTTGGGCCCGCCAGAGCCATAAAGAGCTTCTTAAAAAAACTCAATGATCGCCTTTTCAACAAGAGGGGTGTGGTCGAAGATCTAGTCCACAACTTTATGAGGGAAATCGTATTGTCGTTCCTACTACAATTTGCGATCTTCTGAAAAAAAGGCATATTAAGATCACCGAGTTTGAGCCAATTGACCCTTGAGCATTGAGCCTAACAAATCTCCTTTTTACAAAGCAATCTCATGTAAGATAGCTATAGTTCGAATGCAAGTCCCTTTCGGCAGGGGAAAGGACTCTACTCTCTTTCGAGGTGTTCCAGGAGTGGATAGAGTTTAGTAAGGATTCCTTTTGTTCCCAAAAATTCCTGAGGAGATAGCGGCTCTGAGGACAGATTTGAGCAATTGCAGCTTTCACTGAAGGCAAAAGCTGTGCCGCCCTTGAACTATTGCCACAAAGGACATCCACCAAGATGGGATTAGAGAGGTCTGGTTGGGCTCCCCAAGCCATGCCATTTCAAAACAGAAAGGATTTGGGCCCCTAGGCATGGATTATGTATAAAATGCGGTGGTGGTCTGTAGTGGGCTTAAGGAGGGCTAAGGAGTGAGAGCGAGGGAAAGTGGAGTCCCAATAAGGGAGATAAGGTACCTGTCCAATTTGGACAGTGCGGGGGTTTGAAGAGTGGTTCGACCACGTAACTTATGCCTCTTGAAGAGGGATATCCAAGTTGGTTGCTAGCCACAAAATCAAAAAGGTCGGTCTTCCCCTCGTGGATCTCCTTGCAAGCTTGTGATTCGGATCTTCGTAAAAGGGGTCGTCAAAGGATGGATTGGTTGGGTCAAAAGGCCCATCTGTCTTGACTATCGAAGAACTGTCTGGTGCATCAATCTCCCTCGATTGGGAAGAACTCAACCTCAACTTTGGCTCTTCTTCTATTACTACTTTGGTTCCATCGTACTGGAAATCAGCAACATTGAACACATTCGAGGTCGCATTCTTAGCTAGAGGCATAGATAATACTCCCCATCTTCTTTAAAACTCGAAACGGCCTGATTTTCCTATTATTCAGCTTGTTGTTCTTTCCCACAGAATGCCTATCTTTGCGTAGCTAAACCATCACCAAATCACCTACCTGAAACTCTTTAAATCTCATATGCTTAACTGCAGCTTCCTTGTACTTGGAAGTGGCAATTTCCAAATTAGCTTGGGCCTGCTTGTGGACATCCTTCATGTACTCAATCATACTGTCAGCATCTAAGTGCCTTCATCATTAGTTCTTAGAGGAGTCAAGTCCAATGTATGGGTATGATTGTGCCCATGCACGACCTTAAATGGGCTCTTACTGTTGACCTACTATGGGAATTGTTGTAAACAAACTCGGCTTGTGGCAAGCCAAGTCCTACGATCTCTTCTTATCACCCATTATGCTCCAAAATAGGTTAGCAAGGGTTTAGTTAACCACCTCAGTTTGACCATCAATCTGTAGATGATACGAGCTGCTAAACTGTAGCTTGGTACCCATCTTGCACTATAAGGTTCTCCAAAAGTGGCTGAGAAATTTGGTATCTCTATCGGAGGCATCACACTCTAGCTCAAACATCTTATCAGGGTCTGGCAATGCTAACTCAGGTGCCTCAATCATAGACTGCTTAATCTTCTCAAAGCTCTTTTCTACTCTTTGAAAGAACCTTTTTTCAAAGTGATTCGTACAATGATGGTGCTGAATCCTCTAATGAATTGTTGATAAAAAGTGGTCCACCCATGGAAGCTACCCATGTCATGGACTGATGTAGGGGTGGGACATTCTCTTATTGTCGCCACCTGTATCTCGTTCACGTTGATTCCCTCAGCAGAAACCACGAAACCCTTGAAAATCAAACTACTGATCATGAATTCGCACCCTCCCCTCATAACAGCTCCAACACAATCCTTAGATGGTCTAAATGTTGCCCTTCATTAGTGTTGTAGATGAAGATATCATCAAACATATACTGCCACGAACTTTCCTATATACAGCATAAGGTTTGGTTCATGAGCCTCATAAAGGGGCTAGGTCATTTGATAACCCGAATGGCATAACCATCCACTCATACAATCCCCTATTGTGTCTTAAAATGTTGCTTCCATTCATCACCTGGCCTAATTCTGATTTGATGGTAACCACTTCTCAAGTGTATTTTAGAGAAAATCATAGCCCCCACCAACATGTCCAATAGATCATCTAGGCACAGTATTGGAAAGTAGTATTTTATGATAATTTTATTAATCGCCTTGCTATCCAAACACATGCTCTAGGAACTATCTTTCTTGGGTGTCAATAATGTTGGCACCGCACATATGGTAACCCCATCTATAGCAACTCTAAACCTTGCCTCTATAACTTCGCATGCTCCTTAGGGCCCATTTTATATGCTGCTTTATTTGGGAGGCTAGAACCAAGATGAGGTCGATGTAATGTTGAATGTTTTGCATAGGAGATACCCCCTCAGGAAGACCTTCCGGCATGCTATCATTGTACTCACTCATCAATGGCTCTGGCTTAGGAGGAATTGAACTGGGCTTTTCTTCAATTGGCACCACAACATACAACAGAACCAACTCACTAAATCCCTCATAAACTCCATCAAAGATAAGAGATTAGTGCTGCCCCTCTTCTGATTTGGGAGCACGTTCCATCTTAGGGGGTCCCAAAATCACTTCATCTCCATTGATAAAGGAGTAAGTGTTTCTGAATCCTTCATGAGTGGTACGCTAATCACACAGCCATGGTCTCCCAACAACAAATGACAGGAGTCCATAGGTACTATATCTCCCCATATTTCATCTGTATGTTTTCCTATGGAAAAAAAACTAAGACATCGTTTAGAAATAGTTCCCTCATCGCCTTTCTTGAACCACGCAATTTTATTAGGCTTTGGATGGTTTTCTATCTTGGGCTTAAGCTTGTCAACCATTTCCTGAGAAACTGATGCAAATCAAGAGATGGATTATTCAAAAAATTTATTTTGATTTTCATAGATTCGGTATGATCATGTTAATATATTTAGAGCGAGTAGATCGAGACTTGAAGAAGAAGCGTTTGTGAGGGAATGGTCATATTTTTTATTTTTAGGTTTTTTTTCTTTTTCTAGTCAGTCATTATTTTTTTTAGCTGTTTTGTTTTTAAGATAATAAGCGTCATGGTTTTTTTAGGAAGGGTGGGTCCGTTTTTAGTTTAGAAAAGTTTATCCTTTAGGGTTTGTTTTAGAAGGTTGTTTAAAAGATAGGAAGGTATCTAAGGAAGCACGTGGATAGGAAGGTTATTTAATGGGGAAGCAAGGGAATTCATTTTTGGATGGTAAGTGGTATATAAAAGGAAAATATGTCTATATAATGCTTTTAGTTTTTATTAAATGGAAACCTAAAGTTAACGTGTAAAGAGAGATAGAGTTTTTCTCTTGATTTTCTCTTTTTGTGGTGCGTGGTGGAGGTCCTGGCTCCCCTCGTTATGCTCTTTCTTGTTGGTTTTCTTCTCAATATATTCCCTCTCTCTAAAATACGGTTGTATTGTTGGATATTGGCTGCTGGTGATCTCAATTGTGTCAATTATTAGAGCTCGATTCTTGTGGGATCGTGGTGTTGTTCGAAAGCGCGTCATGGCTAGTGGACGTGGTCGATGATTAGGTACTGGTAACAAGCAACAAATCCTCAGAGACATTGAGATTGAGGACTTGAGAAGGCAAGTTGAAGAGTTAACTCAGGGCTTGGTGCAAAACCCAGTACCAACACACTATGATGACGGTATTGAGTCGAAAGCCATTTTTGAGAGCCCATTCTATGTTCACGCTCTACGGCGGGAGCCTTAATTTCGGGAGAATAGATCGTAGGATTTCAGCATTAAAATTGATCTACCTGATTTTGATGGAGAACAACAATGATCCAATCTTCAATTGGATTCAGTATTCTTTGAATTAGTAGTCCTATCTTTGATAGTGGTCCTATTTTTTATAAAGAACCAAGTGACCCTATCTTTGATGGTGATCTTATTTTTGATGAACCACTTGATGAAAATGAAGAAATTGGAGTTCCTATCTATGACGAAGAACAAATTACAAGTGATGGTGATGGTAATAATGTGGATAGTGGTAGTGAAAACGTCAAAGAGGAGGCAAATGGAGGCAAAAATCCTAAAGAAATTTTTTCTCTCGCCAATGGCATTGACCTTTCTTATTTCCAATTTGAGGATTCCACCACGCAGTTGTACGCTACCATAGTTGGTTGCATCAAACCTTCAGTAATCGGTTCAGGGATATTTTAATCAAACCCATAAATTATGGGTTCCAAGATCAAGCCCAATGTCAATACATAATATTCAGGTCGAAAAAGATCATGTGGTTAGCAAAGAATTCATATTAACCCATTTCAAAACTCAAAGGCGGGCTCCAACCAGGGGCGAATGATGCAGATCAAGAGATGGATTATTCAAAATTGTTGTTCTGATTTTCTAGATTCAAAATGATCGTGCTAAATTATTTGGAGCAAGCAGATCATGATTGGAAGAAAAAGCATTAGTAGAGGAATTATTGTATTTTTTATTTGTATGTTTTTTTTTCTTTCTAGTCATTCATTATTTTCAGTAAGTTCATTTTTTTATTTAGGATAATAAGAGTATGTGGTCTTTCTTAGAAAGGTGAGTCTTTTTTTTAGTTTAGAGAAGTCTATCCTTTAGAATCCATTTTATAAGGTTGTTTAAAAGATGGACGGTATCTAATGGGGAACAACATGGATAGGAAGGTTATCTAATGGGGAAACAAGGGAATTCGAGTGGCATATAAAAGGAAAAGACATCTATGTAATGCTTTTGGTTTTAGTGCATGGAAAAATAAAGTGAGAGAGAGAGAGAGAGAGAGAGAGAGAGAGAGAGAGAGTGAGAGGGAGGGAGGGAGAGAGATTTTCTGTTTTTGTGATGCGTGGTGGAGGTCTCGGCTCCACTCATTGTGCCCTTGTCTTGTTGTTTTCCTTCTCAGTATATTCTCTCTGTCTAAAACACGGTTGTATTGCTGTGCATTGGCTGTTAGTGATCTCAACTGCATCAATCAGAATGAGAATCAAATTTACTTGTCTCAACAAAAGGACACTCTAGACCTTCTTAAAAACGCAATAGGACAGATTGCAAGCTATATCTTACACCAGCTGCTCTATACAAAAGACTAGGGATATCTGAAGGACAGCTGCTAGATAATCCAGAGAGAGAGAAATTTAGCGGGGCAATACTGTATCTCACTCTCACCAGGCCTGATGTTTGATATGTCGTGGACCAAATGTGTCATAAATGCATGCACCCACAAACACTCACATGGAAGTGTTGAAGATAATAATCGGATATATAAAAGGAACAGTGAATCGTGGGCTACTCTATGAAAGAAACAACATGAATAGAATGAATATTGCTTATGTAATTGGGTACTCTGATGCAGACCGGGCTGGAGAGCCAGATTCTAGGAGATCAGTTTGAGGTTATTGTGTCTTTCTTGGTAGAACTCTAATTTCATGGTGTAAGAAACAGAAAACTGTGGCGAAGTCTATGAGGTTGAGTATCAAGCACTTGCAGGTATTTTCAGAGATTTCATGGATATGAATATTGTTTCTTTTCTTGGAACATAAATATGCAAGTCAATAGTTTATTGTGACAACAAGAGTGCTCTGGCAATTTCAGGAAATCCAGTATTTGATGATTGCATTAAACACATTCAAATAGATTAATATTTTTTTTGTGAGAAAATTGAAGCCGAGGAGATAAATGCTCACTTTATTGGGAGCGAAAATCAAAGAGTTGATATTTTTACGAAAGGGCTTGCAAAAGATAGACCTGAGTTCTTAAAGAACAAGTTGTACATGTTCACACATGATATGCAACATGACGAGGAATGTAAGAATGCAATGAAGGGAAATTATGTAACTTGTATGTACTTTAAGTGGTTTGTATTGTAATTTTTTTTTGCTATATTGTATAACGGCAAATCTGTCCTTTCTGAAGATGTAACATTCTATATATTATAATTGAAGAATTAGGGTGGTGTATGTTTTCTTAGTAAGTAGTGTGTGCCTCTTTTTCTCTCTTCTTGCACAGTGCATCTTGTGCGAAAGATGTTAGTGCGCAGTCATGGCTTGTCGTCATCAGGATATGTTTCCTTTTCACACCTCCATTGATATCAGCCTCACGTCCTTCATCAGTGTGCATACGTTAGTGCACAGTCATGGATTGCCACGGTGCATTGAAAAAATTGATTGGCTCTAATACCAATTGATGCAGCACAGAGTGCTAATGGACAAGATTAAAGAGAAAATAGAGCTTGGAAATTCAATAGATTTAATGAGAGTGGAGCTCTGGAGTCTTTGATGGAGAAAAGTCTCTCAGCAATGATGAAATCAGAAAAATTACTCTCTAACCTCTTTATAATATTTTAAATAGCTATTCTTCTTGACCCTAAATTATAATAAAGCGCCAAACTACCCTCCTTGTAAATAAATTCCAAACAATTCTCGAAAACTCCACACCACCCCTAAACAACACTAACCTCTTTACAAAGTTTTAAATAGCTATTCTTCTGAACTCAAAATCATAATAAAACACGAAACTACCCCTACTAATAAATAAATTCCAAGCAATTCTCAAAAACCCCACACCAACCCTAAACAACCTTAAAAATTTCCAGAAATGTCCTGTGAATAGTAACTGGTGAACAATACCCATGAACAGTAATTCTTGAATGGTAAAATAAATAAATAAAAATTAAAAATGAAGTGTGGAGATGATGTCAGCATGATATCAGCACGACTGTATCACTGGTTGTCCCTTCTATGGAGTGAAAAACCGCAATTTTTTTTGAAGTCGTTAACATTTCTGAGTACTAGAAGAAAGATTACATAGGGGGTTGGACAAATGTCCACAAGCCGGGGTTCTCACCAAAAAATAGGCTTGCCAGAGACTGGTAGCCCTATACAAAAAATGGGGTGACTACCAAAAGGGTAGCCCAGAAATTATAAACAAAAAGACAGACTCAGTGAGTCAGATAGTGCTGTTGTGAGTGATTGTCATTTTGGTTGTGTATGTATATTGTAATTATCGAGCTGCCTAGAGATATTTGCAAACCCTGAAGCTTATCGAGGTTGGATGTCATTTTGTGAAGGAGACCCTGGTTGCAAAAAGTTTCTCTCTCAATATCCAAAGTTGAAATAGTAAACATGTTCAGGAAAGTTCTTTGAAAGATTGATTCCAGGCAATTCTGGTCAAAGTGGGTATTGATAGACATCTATGCTCCACCTTGAGGGTGAGTGTTGAAGTCTCTATGTATTTCTTGTACTAGGAGAGGTATTTCATGTCTTCTCGTTCCTTTATTCCTTTAGCCATGGCATGCCCATCAAAGTGGGAGAATTGAATGATCTGAAATGATGAAACTTGACCTCATTCTTGCAGGATGGAGGAGTGTTCTACAAACTACATATTACTTGAGTTCAGACATATATATCCTATGTTTTATGTGCTTCTTGAGAGAGATGGTTCTTGTTAATATCTCAAAAGTGCACCTAATCTCCCATGTTTGTTCCACACCTTGAGGCATGGGCATCTAGTGATTAACTTTCCTACAAAGCTTGGTGTAAATGAATAAACTTGGCAAAGACTTCTTGACACTTGGCTATGTGATTTTATAGTTTCTTTTTGTTTAGATTGACTGCTTTTTCTAGTTGCTACTTTTTGTATTTGCTAAGCATGAACACCATCCGTTGTTTCCAAGTGGTATTATATAAACGCACTTTCCGATATGATTATTCCCTTCCTAGTGATTTGTCAAAGGAACCTAGCTCTTGGTATAAATAAATCTTGGTACATTTGTTCTGTTGGTTTTCTCAACTTGGTTATGATATATCTCACTTCTTTTTTACATTGAAAAGCATATAATTGAAGCATTCATTTCTTAGTTTTTCTGCTCCTATTTCGTAAAACATTTTATTCTGGCTAGCAGCAATGTCTTGGCTGGAAAGTTATTTGGCATACCACTTCGAGGAACGCATTCTCATGCATTTGTCAGCTCCTTCATGGTTGGTAATTTGTGATGAAGTCATTACTTTTGAGTTTATTTTTTAATTTAAGTCTAATAATTTTGTTTCTACTTCTAATATTGGCTCTAAAACATACGCATGCAAACACACTCCAGTCTATTTGGAACCTGCATCTGTTGGAATTGACTTTCTGGTCTTCTGACGCATGGAATGCTTTGTAGAGCCCAGATGAGATTACAGCTAAAACTCTTCCTCATTCCAATGGTTCAGATTCTTGCGACGATTTTGTCAGCCTGGTACAGACTTGGCTAAGCAAGCTTCAGGTGGTTTTCTAGGGTGATTAGCTGCCCTCATTCATTTTTTATCTTTGATGCCACTTATTTATGATATGAAATAGTTTATGGCTGGACTATTTTGTCACCATTTAGTTGTTTTATGTTACTATGGCTAACTATATTCATGAGATTAGGTTCAACTCTATTATCTGCTGAAATTTACTATAGCCCATTGAGACAACTTGAAACCATTAGCCTAGTGGGCCATCACCATGATGTAAAGAGAGTGGGGACTCAGAATGGGGATTGTTCTATTTTCAATGGATGGCGATGATCCTGTGGAGTATGGTTTCCCATAGTTAGTTGGATTATAGTATACTTTTCCTCGGCAGTAATGCACATCGTACAAAGAGTAAATTTTGGTATTATTGACTCACATAGCTAGTTTTTGTAGTCAGATCTTCTTGTAAGAGAGAGAATAAGGTAGTTTTTAAATCCAGTTGACTTGATGATCAATGCATTCTGCATTTCATAGAACCTAATGATGGCGAGGTTGTGCCAATAACCTTGACTGCATTATTGCGTAGTCGAAGCAATAAAAAAAAAGAAAAAGAAATGTTAGATAAACACTGATATAGGTAGACCTTAAGAATAAACAACATAGGATGGATCAAATTCCTAACATCTGATTTCCTAGGACTTCAATCTAGATTTTATGTTTGAGATCTAATCTAATTGTTAGTTGAGAGCATCCACTTATCCTTGGTCAAAAAGGAGGAAGGATACCATGGAAACATTTGCCACAATTTCGACAATGGCTATGATGATTTGATTTCTGTAAGTTTCGTGTAGTAGATTTTATGTCTTGACAAGGAAATACTTTCTAAGTTTGGAACTTAAATTTTGAAATTTTCAACTTGAATACATGGAATACAGTTAATTACTTTTAATTAGATCTGAGATGCATGGCTGATGAGGTTCATGGAAAATAGTGTTAAAGTTACCATGGCTGATAGTCTTTAAGTTATTTTTGTGTGCGTGTACCTCTTACATAAGACCCATGGTTGTACCTTTTCAGAAAGTCCCTTTATCCATTTTATTATTGTTATCTTTCGTGATTATTTTCTTATATGTTTTTTCAGAGCGTTGAGTCATTTCGTGGGAGTTTTAGTGAGACCAGTCAAAGTGAGTTGGCAGCTTTCACCTCATACGCACTCGCGTTTCCGAACAACTTCCTAGCCCTGGTGGACACTTATGACGTAAGTTTTGGAGCTTTCTTTATCTTTTACTAACTTTTAGCTTAACTATTGATAATATCCATGCAGTCGCCTGTTATCACGATTAGATCCATTATTTACCAGTGGAAGGCCAGTCAAATCCAAACTAGTCTGATTGGTAGTCCTATCAATCGGAAGAGTACCGAGAAACCTTATAAGCAAAATATTTTAAAACTAAAAATAAAGAAATCAGGAAATAGTTAATATTGAGAACAAAAATTTTTGTTATGAATCAGCATTAGAAACTGGAGAGTTCATATATAGAAAAGGAAGTCAATAAGATTGAGAACAGAATTTGTTACATGGATTTAGCTTATATTAAGTGAGATACCTCCATGCATTTTGGAGAGTTGACATGCTTAATTTATGCACCTTAGGTGAGGATTCTCTTCATACCTATTTCTGGTTCTTGTTGTGGGAATGAGAATCTTTAGTAGATGAGTGGTTGGTCAATGTCCGCGGAAGAGGTAGAGGAAATTTGTTAGCCATTATGTATTGTAGTAATGCTCTACTAATATGATTAGCTTAAGCCATAATCACTAACATTATTATATCGATCTTCATTTCATCTATCCATAAATATCCATATTCTTCTGCAAAGAGTCTAGTTTTGGGGTTGAAGTGAGCTGAGGGGTGAAACAATGTCTCAAAATTCAGTATTGATTTTTTTTCAGTTTAGAACCATGAAAAAAGATCACAATAAATTCTATATTGTTTAATTTAAGTTTAATCGATTCCATGCTGTTATTTACTTTAGCCAAGCTGATTTTAGCAAATCCTATTTGTAATTTTACTGTCTTTACACTTCATGGCTATAGCATATGACATATGGTGATATATATATATATGGGTGAAGTGGAGATGTGCATCTGGAGTTTTATGTGATCGCCACATACCATTGAGACTGTAAAACCAATCATGCTTTATAGGACAAAATATTGGGCAGTCAAGAAACAACATATCCATAAGATGAGCATAACTGAGATGAGGATGTTGAGATGGATGAGTGGCATGACAAGAAATGACAGAATTCAGAATGAATTTATATATGAGGGAACTTAGGTGTAGCTTCAACAGGCGATACGATGAGGAAAAGTAGACTTAGGTGGCTGGCCATGTGCAAGGTAGACCTATACAGCACCAAGTAGAAGGTGCGTTTGGTTCAAGTGGAAGGCTCTAAAAGGGCAAGGGGAGAAAAGTACATGGATAGTAGTAAAAAAAGTTATGGTGACTTTTGGTCTTATTAAGAGAGTATGACCCTATTGAGAGAGAATGGCCCTTGATAGAGAAGAATGGAAGAACTGGATTCATGTTGTTGACCCCAAATAATCGGGATAAGGCTTGGCTGATGATGATGATGATGATGATGATGATGATGATATATATATATATATATATGGGAATGGATCCTATCAGCCCACGGGCGAACTGCTACAGTGTCAACCAACGGTCCAGATTAAATCTGGGCCGATCTGAGGTCGTGACCATTGGATCGGACCCATATTCAATTTGGGCCTTTGGCTGACACTGTAGTAGTCAACCCGTGGGCAAACAGGCTTCTTTCCTTCTATATATATATATAAACAATTAAATTTGAGCCTACCTCAAAACTTTTACTAGCCAAGGTTGATTTGATGCCCAAATATCTTCAAATTGATCATCTCGATATCAAGATCGATGGACATGAGAAAAAAATGGATTGCAAGTTTTGGGAATAGTGTATTCTGTAACACATTTTTGGACCATCAATTTTCAAGTTTTCATAGATATGTTGATCTACATTATTGCTTTGAACTTTATAAATAACTATGAAAATATATTTCAAGGCTATCATAAAGATTTTCAATATTAAAACCACATTTCTCGACACTATTTGAAGGTAGGCTCTAATTTGATTGTTTAGAACCTAGGCTCTATAGAAACTGTACCCATATATATATATATATATATATAGAAGATGATAGTGTTTTATTAGATAAGGTTTTAATAAAATTTTCCATTTATCGGTACGGATAATGACTCTAGTCAACCTCGTACGTCTTGAACGACTTGGATGGCTCTTCTTGGCCTAAATGGTCTGTGATGACTGGACGACAATGAGTCTTAACGCTCAGACTATCGTATAAATGACCAATTTTATTATAATCTTATCTTATAAGAAACTATTATCAGCTAAAAATAGTCTAATCGTAAAAAATTAAGAAGATCTAATCTCTAATGGCTCTGATACCAATAACGCCAAGATCTGTAAACCTATATTTTATCTAAGTAACATTGAAAACATCGTTGTATAATCTAATAAAGATCTAAAAAGAGTAGTATAATATAAAAAGATGCACAAGATAATGATGAAGGAAATAACAGAAATATCTAATACTATCCACGTAGTATAAATATTATTTTGTATTTTAATGCTAAGGATTAATTTAAACTGCATAATACAAATATAGACAAGTTTTATTCAAACTGATTCAGAAAGAGTACATATACAGCAATACTCACAAATTACGAATGCAGAAACTTGCAAAATGTTTCCATTCGTCCAGGCAGAACGAATGTAACTTATGGAAATTACAATCACACATCTTTACCAACTATGAACAAAAGAAAATGGAAAGATCTTACTTGAAAATAGCTTGCCTGAGAGAGTTTGAATATATCAAGCGGGATATCAGGCAGGATAGAGGAGATCAGGTAGGATAAGAGAAGGTAGCTGAATCTTCGGAGAGGAAGGCGGCGAAGCTTTTAAAAGAGGAGAGGAAGGCGAAGCTTGAAGAGGAGAGGAAGGCGAAGCTTTAGAGAAAAGAGAGAGTTCTTCCCAATCTGTCTCAAATGAGAGGTTCAAGTGGTTTATATAGAGGAAGAAGAGTGTTGAGTTGGCAGGGGGTGAGGTGTCTTCAAAAAGAGACATGACACAAAGCAGATTCGTTTTGGATAGAAAGAAAATAGAGACAGGACGTAAAGAGAATCTTTACAGCTGGACAAGACAGAGAGGACGTAAAGAGCATCTTTACATCTGGACAAGACTTACGATAAAGAAAGAGAATCTTTACATTTGGACAAGACTAAAGAAAACGTAAAAGACATCTTCTACAGTAGGTTGTGTCGGCTATTAGGTATGGTGGCATCTTTAACAGTGTTTTCTGCCTGTTACTTTTGTACGAAAGCATCCACTGTGATTTGACAGGAGCATCTTTGGTAGTCTTTGTACATTATTTTTGACAACTGTCGCTGGTTATTCGGGCCTCTGGCTATACTCATCTTCCATTTGTTCGGGTTCGGGCAGAGACGTTGCATCAGAAGCTTATTCTTCGATTATTTTCAAAAGCTGATTCTCGAGTTCCTTTTTGGTAGCTCTTGGATTTTGCTTGCGCATTCTTCTGATATATTCTGCAAACTTATTTGGGTCGAACTCATTGGTATTATTATTCTGATATTTTGTGGGAGAAGGAGGAATTCTTTTGGGTTTGATCGAGTTTGGGTCCATACTAAATATATCCCACCATTTTATAAATATTCTTTTTCCCAATCAAGGAATATATTCAAAACTATTGCTAGTATTCTCGGAAATCCCATATTCCCATTTCAGAATCCAGGGTATCTGATATATTGCCATGAAATATAGATGGTAATCTATATCATCATTTATTCTATTATATTCTACGAATTTTGCCTGAGCATTCTTGAAAGCATCAGGTAATATTTGGGTTCCAGAACCCCATATTAAAAACAAATATCTAAACCAACTTGGAAATCTTTCAAGTATAGGCATTTTAAACTGTACATACCAAGTATGAGAATTATTGAGATTTTGATAAGCAAATATTTTATGCCAAGCATCCATATATTCGGTATATTTATAAGATTAGTATTGAAATTCTTGAGTTTGTAATTTTCTCCCTTGATTTGGGGTCCAGCCCCAATCATCATAGGATAGCAATTGTTTTATTTGTATTTTAGATAAGAGATCACCTTAATAGAGGGGTTAAAAAAGTGAACAAGAGATATGGATCCAGTTTCCATAAGAACGGCTTCATACCATTCTCGGGTTTTATTGCCATTCGAGGGATTAAGATGATTTTGAAGGTACAAGGGAGCCAATTTATTTGGGTCAATATTGACATGTTTATCTTCAATTGTAACATCTATCAGAAAGGCTGTTTCTTCAAAGAATGATTTATTGGAACTGGTTGGCTTATTTAGGAAAGACTAATTTATTGGAACTGGTTGGCTTATTTAGGACAGGCGCTGGAGTAAATACTGGGTTTGGATTTTGGGTTGAATATTCTGGATAATTAAGGGATCTGGCTGGTGATAGAGGTGGATATATTGATATTGGAGATCCGGGTGATATCATAAGGATTATATCCATTATAGTCTTTCCTTTTCGTTTATCACTATTAATATTCATATTGAATAACTGTATTGATGAGGGTTCTTCTGGCTTAGGTAACGGCGGTAGATCTAAACCCCCTTGCAAAAATTCACGGGTGAAAAAATCAAGGAGAGCATTAGCCGAACCGTGAAGATGTTCAATAGAAAAATTAAAGGCGGATAGAATAGCCTGCCAATGAGCAAATATCTATTTTGAAACAAGATTTTGAACATCTTTTTGCAAGATATCTTTAGCAGATTTGCAATCTGTTCTAGTATTAAGAATAGCACTTTGAAATTTATTTACGCAATGAACTATAGCAAGAATTTTTTTTTTAATTGTCGAATAGTTCTGTTGTGTAGGATTCCATGCTTTGGAAGTATAACGTACTAATTGTTCTTTATTATCAATTCTTTGTTTAAGAATTCCACCTAAACCAAGTTCTAAAGCATCACATTCAATAATCTTGTAAGCATTAGAGTTAGATAAAACTAAACAAGGTAGTATTTTTTATTTACTTTTGAGAATTCTAATGGCATTAGTATGCTGATCCATCCATTTAGGAGGATTCTTTTTTAATCGATCATATAATGGTTTGGCGATAATAGCAAAATCTTTAATGAAATCAGCAATATAGTTTAAACAACCAAGAAATCGTTGTTATTCTACTTTATTTAGGATAACATTAGGAAATTTATTAGAAAATTCAATAGCTCCATCTATGGGAATAATTGTTCCTTGAAAGATATTATGACCTAAGAATCTAATTTTAGTTTGACATAGAACTATTTTCTTTGCAGAGACTACAAGACCTGCATTTTTAACAGTATTAAGGAATATGTTTAAATGTTTAAAATGTTGATGTATGTCAAGAAGAAAAAATAAGGATGTCATCGATGTAGACTATCATAAATTTCATATAAGGGTTAAAAACATTATTCATAATTTTTTGAAATTCAGATGGTGCATTTTTCAGGCCGAATGGCATTACATTCTATTCATATTGGCCGAATGGGACATTAAATGTTGTTTTATATCGATCTTTTTCGTTAATTTGAATTTGCCAATTACCTTATTTAAGGTCAAATTTCGAAAAAATACAAGCATTTAGAAGTCTATCTAATAAATCTTTTTTATTAGGAATGGGATATCGGATCCATTTCAAAACTTTATTTAAAGGTTTATAATTAATGACTAGTCTTGGAACTCCTCGTTCCTTTTCAGCATTGTTTTCTACATAAAATGCGGCACAGCTCCATGGAGATGAGCTTGGCCTGATTAATCCTTTTTCTAAAAGAGACTTTATTTCTTTGTTACATATTTCTAACATTCTTGAATTCATTTGAATTGGTCGAGCTTTTGTTGGTATTTTTGTTTCAGAAAATCCTTCTTCGTATGGAAGTGATGCTATATGTTTTTGTCGATTCCAAAAGGCAGTAGGTAGTTCACTACATATTTCTTTTTCAATTTGCTGCTTTATGTCTTCTATTTTTGTTTTAATTTCAGGAAGTAATAGATGTTCTTCAATTGTTTTATATTTTATTTCAGCTTTTAGTTGGTATAAGAAATTTTTTTTGTTTATTATATTTTGTTTTACATTGTTTATTTTTTTTATTCTTGGTTTATCAATGAATTCAAATTTAACTTTTATTCCTTCTATTGTTGATTCTAATCCAGTATGATCTATAACAATAGGGTACAACATGCTGATAAATGGTGTGCCTAAAATGACAGCTTGATTTAACCCTTTTACCATGATGAATGGTAATTCTAAACAAATACCATTATTGCATATAGCAGCATTAGCTAATTTATAATTTATTTTTAATTTGCTTCCATCGGCGGTGTTTAGTATTTGTGTAGTTTTATCGAAATATTTTGTCGGAACTAATCTTTCGTTTATACAGTTCAAATCAGCACCTGAATCTATTAAAGCTAAGGATCGAAAATTATATTCATTTTGGACTATTATTTTAACTAATGTATACCACTTTTGGTTTAATATTATGTTAATTAAATTTAATTGTTCCTTTTTAACTTCTGAGGATTCAGGTTTGTCTATATTATTTTTGGCTAATAGATTATCAAATTCTATTTCTTCATCTTCTGATGGATTATGAGTTAATTCATTGGTTAATTCTAATAATTTAATCCTATTTTTTAAATTATTAAGTTCAGTTTTTACTTCATTAATTTCGTGTTTTAGTTCAGCAATAGTAGGTTCTCTCATAATATTGTCCTTTTGATTAATTCGTTTAAGAATCTTATTAAAACTATATTCTTCCGGCAGTTTTATTAAGGAAGTTGGCTTATTACGAGTTTTTGCTATTTGAATATATTGACTAATTATTGTTCTTTTGCCTTTCATTATTTGGAATCTTATCGATAATCTCAAGAATTAAATTACTTATCGATAATCTCAAGAATTAAATTATCTTCTTTTGTAAGAGTATGACATAAACATTTGTTGTCCTTTTCAGAAAAAGAAGAGGTTTCAGATAATAAATCTTCATCTTCTATTATTCCTAATGCTGATTCGTTATCAGAACTTTCAGAGTAGGAGGAGGAAGTTGTATTGATATCATTATCATTGTCATATAACTGAATAATTTCATATAATTGATTTCTTATATTTTCATCTAATATTAATGATTCTATCTTTTTTTTTACATTACAATTATTTTTACAGTGTCCTAATTTTCCACATTTATAACATCTAGGTATTTTTCTTTTATACTTTTTATGTTTAGAACTTTCTTTAGGAGGTTTTTCATATTTTTTTATTTTATGTTTGTTTTCCTTATATAATTTGTTTTATGATTTTTCTCGTTTTTCTTGTTTTCTTCTTTTATGGGGTTTATTTTGAGAAAGATTTAGACTGTATTCAAATTGTGCGCAAAAATCACCAAGTTCTTTTCGACCGGTCATTTTTTGTTTATCAAGTTGTTTTTTCAATTTTAAATCTGTACAGAGGACTAATCCTTCGGCACATATTTCGATAGATAATTCTCCTAAAGTATTGAGTTTATATGGAATAAGCCCCCCATGTTTGGTTTTGAGACGGTTGCGGACTTTTTCAGCAAAGAGATAGGGAAGGCCGGAAATAAATTTTTATTTCCAGTGATCAGAATTACTATCTTCACGGATTAACAGGCGAGAAAAGAAAACATCTTTATACCATTTATAGTGGGAAAGGGTTGGACATCGAAGATTAGAAAGGAGATCTTTGGATCGAGCTTCTGGCAGAGCTGTACTTCCTACGAAGTGGAGGGTATTAACGGCATCACTTTCAGCTTGGACAATATCTTGATTAAGTTCATTTTTAACATATGATTGTTTAGTGGCTGTTAGAATCTGTTTTTGATATTTCAAGAAAAAATAGAAGAAAAGAAAAAGGTAATACAATTTAAACCTCCTCCTCAAATTAATAAAGAAAGATTTCAAGTGAAAGAAGAACATCCTTCTGAATTAATACAACAATTAATTAATAAATTAACAAATCTAGATATCAAAGAAAAGGATAAAACTAAAAGGTAAAGAATCCGTAATAAAAATAATCGAACCAGCAGCTATGATGTTACATGAAATACCAGAAATCCATAATATTATTACGAATATTAAAAACGCTTTTACCCAATCATCTCTAGAAAATAATATCAATAAAATAGACTATGACAAAAAATGGAGACCAGTATCCCTATCTAGAATGTACCATACTAGACCAACTCTAGGTGACATACAATTTGAAGAAGACCTTATATCCCATACTGTTTCATATTCAGGACGAACTATTGTTAATTGGAATATAAACGGAATGTCTGATCATCAAATTCTTGCTACAATGAAACATATGACTATGCATGCCACTGCATGCAAGGTCTCTGGAGCCCATGAACAAGATGTAACCAAGGTTATAATCTGTGGATTTACTAGCTGGCTCCGAGGATGGTGGGATTTCACCTTACTGAAATATCAAAACAACAGATTCTAACAGCCACTAAACAATCATATGTTAAAAATGAACTTAATCAAGATATTGTCCAAGCTGAAAGTGACGCTGTTAATACCCTCATTTATACAATTACCCTCCATTTCGTAGGAAGTACAGCTATGCTAGAAGCTCGATCCGAAGATCTCCTTTCTAATCTTCAATGTCCAACCCTTTCCCACTATAAATGGTATAAAGATGTTTTCTTTTCTCGCCTGGTAATCCGTGAAGATAGTAATTCTGATCACTAGAAATAAAAATTTATTTCCGGCCTTCCCTATCTCTTTGCTGAAATATTCCGCAACTGTCTCAAAACCAAACATGGGGGGCTTATTCCATATCAACTCTATACTTTAGAAGATATATCCGCCGAAATATGTGTCGAAGGATTAGTCCTCTGTACAGATTTAAAATTGAAAAAACAACTTGATAAACAAAAAATGACCGGTCGGAAAGAACTTGGTGATTTTTGCAAACAATTTGGATACAGTCTAAATCTTTCTCAAAATAAACCCCATAAAAGAAGAAAACAAGAAAAACGAGAAAAATCATATAACAAATTATATAAGGAAAACAAACATAAAATAGAAAAATATGAAAAACCTCCTAAAGAAAGTTCTAAACATAAAAAGCATAAAAGAAAAATACCTAGATGTTATAAACGTGGAAAATTAGGACACTGTAAAAATAATTGTAATGTAAAGAAAAAGATAGAATTATTAATATTAGATGAAAATATAAGAAATCAATTATATGAAATTATTCAGTTATATGACAATGATAATGATATCAGTACAACTTCCTCCTCATTCTCTGAAAGTTCTGATAACGAATCAGCATTAGGAATAATAGAAGATGAAGCTTTATTATATGAAACCTCCTCTTTTTCTGTAAAGGACAACAAATGTTCATGTCATACTCTTACAAAAGAAGACAATTTAATTCTTGAGATTATCGATAAGATTCCAAATAATGAAGACAAAAGAACAATAATTAGCCAATATGTTCAAATAACAAAAACTCGTAATAAGCCAACTCCCTTAATAAAACCGTCGGAAGAATATAGTTTTTCTGAGATTCTTAAACGAATTAATCAAAAGGACAATATTATGAGAGAACCTACTATTGCTGAACTAAAACACGAAATTAATGAAGTAAAAACTGAACTTAATAATTTAAAAAATAGGATGAAATTATTAGAATTAACCAATGAATTAACTCATAATCCATCAGAAGATGAAGAAATAGAATTGGATAATCTATTAGCCAAAAATAATATAGACAAACCTGAATCCTCAGAAGTTAAACAGGAACCTCAATTAAATTTAATTAACATAATATTAAACCAAAAGTGGTATACATTAGTTAAAATAATAGTCCAAAAGGAATATAATTTTCGATCCTTAGCTTTAATAGATTCAGGTGCTGATTTGAATTGTATAAACGAAAGATTAGTTCCGACAAAATATTTCGATAAAACTACACAAATACTAAACACCGCCGATGGAAGCAAATTAAAAATAAATTATAAATTAGCTAATGTTGTTATATGCAATAATGGTATTTGTTTAGAATTACCATTCATCATGGTAAAAGGGTTAAGTCAAGCTGTCATTTTAGGCACACCATTTATCAACATGTTGTACCCTATTGTTATAGATCATACTGGATTAGAATCAACAATAGAAGGAATAAAAGTTAAATTTGAATTCATTGATAAACCAAGAATAAAAGATATAAACAATGTAAAACAAAATATACAAAACAAAGAAAATTTCTTATACCAACTAAAAGCTGAAATAAAATATAAAACAATTGAAGAACATCTATTACTTCCCAAAATTAAAACAAAAATAGAAGACATAAAGTAGCAGATTGAAAAAGAAATATGTAGTGAACTACCTATTGCCTTTTGGAATCGACAAAAACATATAGTATCACTCACATACGAAGAAGGATTTTCTGAAACAAAAATACCAACAAAAGCTCGACCAATTCAAGAATGTTAGAAATATGTAACAAATAAATAAATTCTCTTTTAGAAAAAGGATTAATCAGGCCAAGTTCATCTCCATGGAGCTGTGCCGCATTTTATGTAGAAAACATTGCTGAAAAGGAACGAGGAGTTCCAAGACTAGTCATTAATTATAAACCTTTAAATAAAGTTTTGAAATGGATCCGATATCCATTCCTAGTAAAAAAAGATTTATTAGATCGACTTCTAAATGCTTGTATTTTTTCGAAATTTGACTTTAAATTAGGTTATCAGCAAATTCAAATTAACGAAAAAGATCGATATAAAACAGCATTTAATGTCTCATTCGGCCAATATGAATGAATGGAATGTAATGCCATTCGGCCTGAAAAATGCACCATCTGAATTTCAAAAAATTATGAATGATGTTTTTAACCCTTATATGAAATTTATGATAGTCTACATCGATGACATCCTTATTTTTTCTTCTGACATACATCAACATTTTAAACATTTAAATATATTCCTTAATACTGTTAAAAATGCAAGTCTTGTAGTCTCTGCAAAGAAAATAGTTCCATGTCAAACCAAAATTAGATTCTTAGGTCATAATATCTTTCAAGGAACAATTATTCCCATAGATCGAGCTATTGAATTTTTTAATAAATTTCCTGATGTTATCCTAAATAAAGTAGAATTACAACGATTCCTAGGTTGTTTAAACTATATTGCTTATTTTATTAAAGATTTTGCTATTATCGCCAAACCATTATATGATCGATTAAAAAAGAATCCTCCTAAATGGATGGATCAGCATACTAATGCCATTAGAATTCTCAAAAGTAAATAAAAAATACTACCTTGTTTAGTTTTATCCGACCCTAATGCTTACAAGATTATTGAATGCGATGCTTCAGAACTTGATCTAGGTGGAATTCTTAAAAAAAGAATTGATAATAAAGAACATATAGTACGTTATACTTCCAAAGCATGGAATCCTACACAACAAAACTATTCGACAATTAAAAAAGAAATTATCGCTATAGTTCATTGCGTAAATAAATTTCAAAGTGATATTCTTAATACTTATTATTGAATGCGATGCTTCAGAACTTGATCTAGGTGGAATTCTTAAAAAAAGAATTGATAATAAAGAACATATAGTACGTTATACTTCCAAAGCATGGAATCCTACACAACAAAACTATTCGACAATTAAAAAAGAAATTATCGCTATAGTTCATTGCGTAAATAAATTTCAAAGTGATATTCTTAATACTTCTTTCCTTATAAGAACAGATTGCAAATCTGCTAAAGATATCTTGCAAAAAGATGTTCAAAATCTTGTTTCAAAACAGATATTTGCTCGTTGGCAGGCTATTCTATCCGCCTTTGATTTTTCTATTGAACATCTTCACGGTTCTGCTAATGCTCTCCCTGATTTTCTCACCCGTGAATTTTTGCAGGGGGGGTCCAGATCTACCGCCGTTACCTAAGCCAGAAGAACCCTCATCAATACAGTTATTCAATTTGAATATTAATAGTGATAAACGAAAAGGAAAGACTATAATGGATATAATCCCTATGATATCACCCGGATCTCCAATATCAATATATCCACCTCTTTCACCTGCCAGATCCCTTAATTATCCAGAATATTCAACCCAAAATCCAAACCCAGTATTTACTCCAGCGCCTGTCCTAAATAAGCCAACCAGTTCCAATAAATCAGTCTTTGAAGAAGCAACCTTTCTGATAGATGTTACAATTGAAGATAAATATGTCAATATTGACCCGAATAAATTGGCTCCCTTGTATCTTCAAAATCATCTTAATCCCTCGAATGGCAATAAAACCCGAGAATGGTATGAAGCTGTTATCATGGAAACTAGATCCATATCTCTTGTTCACTTTTTTAACCCTTCTACTAAGGTTTTCTCTTATTCCAAAATACAAATAAAAAAATTGCTATCCTATGAAGATTGAGGCTGTACCCCAAATCAAGAGAGAAAATTACAAACTCAAGAATTTCAATACAAATCTTATAAATATACCGAATATATGAATGCTTGGCATAAAATATTTGCTTATCAAAATCTCAATAATTCTCATACTTGGTATGTACAGTTTAAAATGCCTATACTTGAAAGATTTCCAAGTTGGTTTAGATATTGATTTTTAATATAGGGTTCTGGAACCCAAATATTACCCGATGCTTTAAAAAATGCTCAGGCAAAATTCGTAGAATATAATAGAATAAATGATGATATAGATTACCATCTATATTTCATGGCAATATATCAGATACCCTGGATTCTGAAATGGGAATATGGGATTTTCGAGAATACTAGCAATAATTTTGAATATATTCCTCGATTGAGAAAAAGAATATTTATCAAATGGTGGGATATATTTAGTATGGACCCGAACTCGATCAAACCCAAAAGAATTCCTCCTCCTCCCACATAATATCAGAATAATAATACCAATGAGTTCGACCCAAATAAGTTTGTAGAATATATCAGAAGAATGCGCAAGCAAAATTCAAGAGCTACCAAAGAGGAACTCGAGAATCAGCTTTTGAAAATAATCGAAGAAGAAGCTTCTGATGCAACGTCTCTGTCCGAACCCGAACAAATGGAAGATGAGTATAGCTAGAGCCCCGAATAACCAGAGGCCCGAATAACCAGCGACAGTTGTCAAAAATAATGTACAAAGACTACCAAAGATGCTCCTGTCAAATCACAGTGGATGCTTCCGTACAAAAGTAACCGGCAGAAAACACTGTTAACGATGCCACCGTACCTAATAGCCGACACAACCTACTGTAGAAGATGCCTTTACTTTTCTTTAGTCTTGTCCAACTTTAAATATTCTCTGTCTTTACTTTTTTTTTTAGTCTTGTCCTACTTTAAAGATTCTCTTTCTTTATCTTAAGTCTTGTCCAGCTGTAAAGATGCTCTTTACGTCCTCTCTGTCTTGTCCAGCTGTAAAGATTCTCTTTACTTCCTGTCTCTGTTTTCTTTCTATCCAAAACAAATCTGCTTTGTGTCATGTCTCTTTTTGAAGACACCTCACCCCCTGCCAACTCAGCACTCTTCTTCCTCTATATAAACCACTTGAACCTCTCAATTGAGATAGATCGGGAAGAACTCTCTTTTCTTTAAAGCTTCGTCGCATTCCTCTCCGAAGATTCAACTACCTTCTCTTATCCTACCTGATCTCCTCTATCCTGCCTGATATAGTCAAACTCTCTTAGGTAAGCTATTTTCAAGTAAAATCTTTCCATTTTCTTTTATTCATAGTTGGTAAAGATGTGTGATTGTAATTTCCATAAGTTACTTTCGTTTTGCCCGGACGAATGGAAACATTTTGTAAGTTTCTGCATCTGTAATTTGTGAGTATTGCTGTATATGTACTCTTTCTGAATCAGTTTGAATAAAACTTGTCTATAGGCAAAAATGAATAGTGATTTCACCTACCCTCATCACTCTCCGAAGTTCATCGTACGGTCACGATTGTCTGGTAGTGTTTCATTTTTCATTTTTTTTCTACAAATCGGAATGACCTGAAATTTGGAGCGTGTGTTCATCAAAAATAAGCGAATCTAAGAAAAATATCAAAAAAAAATATTTTACGTGACAAAACTTAACCAAACTACCCCCAAAACTTTTCGGGAGTATTTTGGTCTTTTTTTTGTAAATTATTTGTTTTATATTTTTATTAGGTGCGCCTCACTAATATGTACACACGCTTCAAATTTCAGATTATTCCTATTTGTAGAAAAAAAATGAAAAATAAAACACTACCGGACAACTATGACCGTGCGATGAACTTTGGATGGTGATGAGGGTAGGCAAAATCACTGTTCAATTTCCCTTATAGCCGTTGGGAAGATTTTTCCTATGTATATATATATAGATATATACAAAAAAGTTTGTGTAGAGTCGAGGCTCTAAACAATCAAATTAGAGCTCACCTCAAATATTTCACTAGATGAGGTTGTTTTGATGTCCAAATATCCTCAAATTGATCATCTCAACATCAAGATGCATGGACACGAGAAAAAAATGATTTTAAAGTTTTGGAAATAGTGCATATTGTAACACATTTTCGAACCATCAATTTTCAAGATTTTCAATTTTTCATAGATCTGCTCGATCTATACTATCTTTTAAGCTTTAAATTTATAATTAAAGATAAAAAACTATTTTAAGGTGTGTTTTACTTTGATTGTTTAGAGTCTCAACTCTATACAAACCACACCCATATATATATATATATATATATATATATATAGGTGAAGCTCTACAGTTCACATATGGCTTTATCACCGTTCAAAGTTTATCACACGGTCACAGATGTCTGATAGTGTTTGAATTTTAATATTTTTTTTTATAAATCATAATGATCTGAAATTTTGTAAATGTGTGGGCCTTAGTGAGATGCACATGAATAAAATATAAAACAAATAATTTGAATGATAAAAATTATGCAAGATACCAATATAAAGGTCAGGGGTAATTTCATCATTTTATTTTATGACTATTATTTTTTAAATATTTTATTTTGTTGCGACTTGGTCATATGTACACACGTCCCAAGTTTGAGATAAATCTTATTAGTATAATAATTATAAAAATTCAAATACTATCGGACAACTGTGACTGTATGATGAACTTTGGTCGGTGATGAGGTGTAGGTGAAGTACTGTAGAACTTCACATATAGGCGTTTTGTAGATGCTTCCATATATATATATATATATATAAGAGTAGTCATACATATAAGTATTTCCTTACTATACTCAACATGTTTTGACACTTATTATCTTTTATTTTGTAAAATGAAATTTTTTTAGTAAGGGTATGTTTTGTCATTAAGAAGCAATCATTTTTCCATGTGGGTGATATCACACCCCATGTGGATGATTTCAGCCTTCACTGTAGTTAACAAATGCTTCTCTTTCTATCAATAATTTCTACTTTACCCTTGATTAATTACCTAAAATACCCTTAAACAAGAAATTTATTACATGGTAGGGTAAGGGTATCAAGTTTCCAACATTGTTGAGTGCCTTAAGGAAATACTCTCATGTATGAGTAACCCAACATAACTCTCTTTCTCTCTCTCTCTATCTCTTGATATATATATATATATATATATATATATGTTGGTGTAGGCCCACTAGCCTACAACTACATATAGGCCCAACGGCCCAAATTCAATCTAGGAATATCTGATGAATATGACCTCATTTCGTATTTTAATTTTGATTTTTTTCTGCAAATCCAAATCATGTGAAATTTTAAACATCTATTTCTTCTCATCAACGCGCACTTAATAAAAATATTAAAAAAATAATTTGTAAAATATAAATTGACCAAAATATCTTTGCAATATTTTGGGGGTATTTTGGTCAATTTATTTTTCAAGAAATATTTTTTATATTTTTATTGGATTCTAATATTTTTAAAGAACACGTGCCCAATATTTCAAGTGATTTGGATTTATATAAAAAAATTAAAATTAAAATATTAAATACAATCGTGATCATTGGATTGGCCCAGATTGAATTTGGGTTGTTGGGCCTATATGTAGGCTAGTGGGCATACGCCAGGATTTCCCATATATATATATTTCATGCAACGATTGTATAGTAGTATAATGCAACCATCTTCAAAAACCGTGTTAGAGACATTTGTTTGACACAAATTTTTAATGTACACTCTTTTCATTCTAAAAAACAATCACGAAAAAGAAACTTTTGAAAACAAGCCTTAGAAAGTGTTTTTCTATCCCAATTAATATACACCGTCCAGTTTAGTGAGATGGTTAGATATAGGCCTTAGAATGATTTTTTTATTCCCAAAATTTTTATATAGCATTATCATCATTAGATTAACAATGTTGAAAAAAGAAAAAAGTAATTTTGAATTTGTTAAGGCATAGATCTTGAAGTTCACCAAATGGATGGTTGAGATTCATTGTTGGAGGCTACTAATTTTGACCATATCTAGGGTGAAAATTGATTTAATAGGATTGATTATAGGGATGAAGAGCATGTGTGTGCAAAATTTGAGGTCATACAAATGCCAAAAACATGATTTTCTAGAGATGTGGTTGCACCATATCTAGGGTGCCAAAAATATGGTTTTCTAGAGATGTGGTTTCTAGATATGCGGTTTCCTTACTCTGTGGCTATAGCATATGACATATGGTGCCATAGCATATGGTATATAGCTTTATTTAAAGAGAAACGTTTATATAGAGCCGAGGCTCTAAACAATCAAATTAGAGCCTACCTCAAAAATTTCAGTAAAATATGTTGATTTGATGCCCACATATCCTCAAATTGATCATCTCGACATCAAGATGCATGGACATGAGAAAAAAATGGATTTCAAGTTTTGGACATAGTGTATTTTGTAACGCATTTTTTTACTGTCAATTTTCAAGATTTTCAAGTTTTCATATATATGTCGATTTACACTATCTGTTAAGCTTTAAACTTTATAAATAACAATGAAAATATATTTTAAGGATATGACAAATATTTCCAGTATTGAAACTATATTTCTCGACACTATTTAGAGGTAGGCTCAAATTTGATTGTTTAGAGCCTAGGCTCTATACAAACCGCACCCTTATTTAAATGGATGTTGTCGTTGATGTATCTAGCTGGGCCCAAATGTAGTTATCATTCCTTCCTAAGATTTTGTCATCACTTGGGATGATTATCTGTCATTAGGACTACATTGTCTTATTTTTGGCCAAGTTTTTATGATGTTCAAAGTTTTATTGATGTCAGAATAGCTTGTACATGTCAATATATAAGGGAGAGCCTCCTGATTTTATTTGGCAATTATAATTAATTTAATATGATGCATATGATAATTTTTACATGACATGGGTCATGTCCTTGGCAGGTTATAAGGAGCGGACTCCCCAATTTCTGTGCTGTGGCACTTGCACTTCATGATTTAGGGTATGTTAAGGAGTTTGTTGTAACACAGTAATTCAACAAATTATATTGGTAAATTTCGTTAATTTGACTGGTAACTTGTTGCTGAAAGATACACACCTTTGTGTCATTTTCGTTTTGGACTTTGATATTCTGTTTTTATGATTCTCATTTGATATTTGATGAATTAATTGACCCTGTGCAAATTTTCTTCGACAAGGTTATCTGGAACTTCGTAGACCCTCCTTTTCTTCTTAATGTGACATCTATAGGCACAGGGCCTAACTTGATTGTTGATGGTCTAGAAAATTGGGTTTTTGCCCTTTGTATAAGACTCAAAAATCATTTGGGCTAGAAGTTTTCTCTTAAAATTGAAAAAGTTAGCAATAGATTTATTGGCTACAAGGTTATCATAAGTTCTCTGCTGAACATTCATAAAATATTTGATTTGATGCTTGCATTCTTCCTCCCATTTGCAACTTGCGAAAATCTTGTTGTCCTGTGTTTTTGTGCGTTTAGAGGCACAATTCTCTTAGCCTAAATTTAGATCTAAGTAGGAGTTTCCTGTAGATTCAAATTTCACAATAATTCTCTCTCATTCCTGAAAATGCAATTTTTTAGTTTCTTCCCATGCTATGTTATAATTTATTCGTTTTTCCTTATTAGATTTAGCTGTTACAATTATGATTATTTGGTTCAGGTATAAAGCAAATGGCATCAGGTTAGATTCTGGTGACCTAGCATATCTGTCAGTTGAGGCTCGGAAGTTCTTTTGTGCCATTGAAAAGGAATTTCAGATTCCTAGCTTTGGAAGAATGGCGATTACTGCTAGCAATGATCTCAATGAGGAAACATTGGATGCCCTAAACAAGCAGGTAAATTTTTAAGAATTATCATCACTAGAGATCCTTAACACTGAAATAATGAGCAAATTAAGGCAACAATATAAAATATAGCTGCACAAAGCTCTATAATTAGAAGCTTGTTTTCCCTTTGAATTCTTTCTAGACTTGAAAATATGCTTTCTACATGATTTGGCCTCATTTGTGAGATTGGAGTTCTTGGTTCAATTCTATAATAGTGCACTCATATGTAACTCTGCTTTATCAAGAGTTTAATTTTTTCTGAGGTCTGAAAAAGCAGACTTCTGGTTGCAATTTGGTTGACTTATGTCCTGCAATTGCATATTTTTCTCAATTATTTGGCTCTGATTGGAGACTTCTTTTTGGGGGACTCTCCTAGAATGAAATCTTTTTACTCCTGGCAATTTAACTTTTTGTAAGAGTTAAAATTTGCAACCCTCATTTTGTTTAGAATGTATTGATATTTTATTTTACAAGCCCCGTGTAGCTTGTTTTTCCTACAGCATTGTTCATTGAAAGGAGTTTTTAAATATGGTGACCAAGATACAAGTGAACATTCTCCAAAAAACCGAATATGGTGGCCAAGATTCTGGCACCAGTATTTAATATTAGCTTGTCAATTTGATTGCTTCAAATTGTTATAATCTCATAAATTCTTAAATTTTGTATGCCTTCATTTTGTGTGCAGGGTCATGAAGTGAATGCATTTGGTATTGGCACGCATCTTGTCACGTGCTATGCTCAAGCAGCTCTTGGGTGTGTTTTCAAATTGGTTGAGATAAATGACCAGCCTCGTATTAAACTTTCTGAAGATGTTACCAAGGTTCAATCATGTCCCTAGCAAGTGCGTGTGTGTGTGTGGGTGTATGTTTGAGCATACTTGCATTATCTATTATTTCGAGCTGCTTTACGGATTTTTCTTGATGCAGGTTTCAATCCCTTGTAAAAAACGATGTTACAGATTGTATGGTAGAGAGGGATATCCTTTAGTGGACATAATGACTGGGGAAAATGAACCACCTCCAAAGGTACGTCTCACATTTTTGCATTTGCTTTAAGTTATATTTCAGGAACCTGGGGCTGCTTTGCATTTCGTCAACTGTCCTTTATTCTCCTTATTTATGATGCTATGATGCTTGACACCAAGAGCCGCTTTTAATAATGAAAAAATTTGACATTTTGACGCCTTCCTACAAAATGCTGATACTCAGTGCATATGGCATCTCTTTTAATTAGTCATTTTAATTCAAAATACAGGTTGCAGAACGAATTCTTTGCAGACACCCATTTAACGAATCTAAACGAGCTTATGTCGTTCCACAACAAGTTGAGGAACTTCTGAAGTGCTATTGGCCTGGAAACTCAGGTATTTAATATCATGTCAAGATGCTGAAATTTTCCAACTTTTCAGTTTGGATTATCATATCATCTCTTTCTTGAAATGAATTTATCAAAGTAGTATATAGCTTGCAATGATTCCATGGTGAATCAACATGATTTTGTCAATGATTTATAAATATAGCTTATTTATTATGGCTGCTAATGTGTTTGGTTATGCTTCTTGTTTTAGCTGATTTATCACACTATTTGTGTACACAATAATGTGGATTTCTTTCATAATTCTCTGATTGTGGCATGCATCCAGAACTTTTATCCCTCAAACCTCAAAAAAGAAAATTGTAGTCCTCCATTGAAGTTAACTATTAAAAGATATTTTCTGTAGCAAAAATTTAAAAAACAAGTGAATGTTCAAAGCTTTTCTATAAACTCCAGTCAAAGAAAAATGTATAGTCAGATTTATATACTGATTATAGCTCTAATGATTTGGAAGATTACCGGTCTTCCATGCATCTTCTCTTGGATAATATTTTTATTATTTCAGAATTAAGGAGCAAATAACATTTGAATCAGTGGGCAAATTTTACAAATGAAAAATCAAGATGTGCCCAAGTTTTTTTTTTATATCTTTTTTTTTTTTTTTTAGATATGAATGGTCTCTTCTATAAGGCTATTTGCATTGTGGAATGCTTCGTTGACGATCTGGGTTCAATTCCCATAATTAAAGCATTGTTTTGTTAAAAATCTCGCTTAGTTTTTCAACATATACTGTTCCACTGAGTTTTAGCAGTGTCCGAGTTGGTCACCATGTTGTGGTTCTTAAACACAAATGGGAATTTAATTGTTTTTCTCACCCTAAAGAAAACAACTCATGCATTAGGTAACAGCTCTTTATTTTTTAGAATGCAAATGTTCAGCTAGAATACTAATGCTTTTTTCAGTCTGTATGATACAAGCATATGGATCAAATTTACCAAATAGATTCAATATGAAGTGGTGCTGATCAAGTACGGATGTGCACAAACAAACTACCTTTCGAGAGGAAGCGAATGCTTCTGCATTTCATGTCTTTCAAGGGAGCACCTCCTGTTTGAAAAACCTTATTCTTAGTGTTTTAAAAACCGAACTGGTCATCGGCCAAACCAAGCAGGCTCGGCTGGTTCTGATCCCATTCACCTGTTCTCCGGGGTTCTTTTGTAATTTAAAAAAAAAAAAAGTGGGAACCGGGCGAGTCCGGGGGATCTTTAGACCTTGACACCCACCCACCCACGAGTTCTGAGACCAGCTTACAGGTTTTTAAAATGCTGCTTCTAATAAATCATCCAAAAATTTTAAGAGAACATCAAAAGGGAAGTTCTGAAAATCCTAATTGCCCTTTTATAGTTTATCTACTAATTTTGAAATAAGCTTTACAACTCCTAAAATAGACTAAGACATGAAAATAAACAAAGTTACATTTTTAGGTTGAACTAATATCAAATGTCTGGCAATAGTCACAAGATGTTTCTGGATTGCACACAAGTATATTTCACTGTGAAACCTCGAAAATAGGGTCAGAGGCATACTCCATGGAGGATTTCAATCAAAAGAAGAAAAAAAAATTCTGGTTAGAAAAGATATTTGAATGAAGGTGAAAGTGGTGTAGAGCAGGAGATTTCTTTGGGTATATTTATAGGTACCCATCCTTGTACTACTAGCTGTAACATTCTATGGCAGAATATTGATTCATCCTATTTTTCTCAGACTAATACCAATAGGGTGGAATTATTGTATGGCATCTGTGTTTTTGTCATGATATTACACTCCATTTTTGCTTCCCTTTCTATTTTCACCATCTTTTAAGTCTGTCCATTTATCTTTTTTGAGTATTACAACCCAAAAATTATATTTATCAATGCAAAAAGAAGGTAGAGATGTAATCTTCACTTTGCATGATTATCTTTTTCTTTTATTTTGTTTTGAAGGCGAGCATGACCTGTGTTTAGGATACTGAACTTTGACTGGAATGATATGAAAATGGATGCTGAATTTGTTTGGAATGATATGAAAATGGAAGGATACTTGCAAGTTGAAATTTACATAGCTGTTGGAGTTGAATAAATTTTGCTTGTACCTGTATACTAATCAGTTGTTTTACTTATTAATCTTCTCTCCAATGGAGGTAAAGAAAGAGAACCATTACCAACACTCGAGAAAATCAGGGAGAAATGCATAAACCATTTGAATCAGATGCGGCCTGATCACATGAGGAGATTAAACCCAACACCTTACAAGGTCTCTCTCCCCCTTTCTCTCTCTTTCTCTCTTTCTCTTGAACACATGAGGAGATTAAACCCAACACCTTACAAGGTCTCTCTCTCTCTCTCATCTGGTTATCTTCCCTCATTTGCCTTTTTATTTAATCTCATCCATGTGGTTATCTTCCCTCATTTTCCTTTTTATTCTATCTCATCCATAATCTCCTTCACCCTGAGCAGGTAAGTGTTAGTGCACAGCTATACGATTTCATTCATTTGCTATGGCTGAGCGAGGCACCAGTTGGGGAGTTGCAGTAAGGGTCCAGAGAGCTTCTCAACAAAAGCAGGAAGCAAATGGAATTTTTTTGACCCACACATTGTTTGATGGATAGAGCTGTGGGTTCAATGCAGGAATCGGGTTGGTTAGTGTTTGTAATTTTTAAATCATGGAATAAGCTGTCGCTATCGTTATTGTGAGTCCCTGTGGTATGTTAAACAATAAGTAAACAGCAGAGGATCATGATATGCCCAATTTTCATAGTTGAACCTTCTAATAGTTGAACAAGACTTAATATAAATTGATGAATTTTGGAGAATGCCTGCTCGCATGAATTGGTGAGTTTTTTGGGGAATGCATATCTTACCTATCTTTTGTTTTTTTTTTAAATTTTTATGTTCGATGGAGAAGATGGGTTGGAACATGTAAATTACTGGTTGCAACAAGCAGCAGCTCTCTGCGCGGCTTTCGGGCTGTGTACCAAACATTACTTGCATAACAGTCCTACTTCATCTTTATCCTGCCTGTGTCAAATATTATCTTCATCAGATGAGAGTTCAGCACAGAAATATTTTGGCTGAAGTTTATGTCCAGCTCTTGCCAGTCCATGTTGATAACTTCACATAAATTTTACAAGAACCATTTGTTTGGTAATAAATAAGCAAATGCTTTATTCTTTATTCTACATTTTACCCACGGTTCGAAAATCTGTCTTGAAGTGTGCGTCCTCCAATATATATGTTCTAGACAATTACTCATCATAGTCATCAGGAGTGAAGGGATTGGTCTGATCAAACGAGTCTGACGGCTAATTGAACTGGTTTGAAGGGTTTTAAAATTTAATTATATATAAATAATATTTTAAAATGTAATATATTAGAAAAGATATATTGCCTAACTTTGTTTGCCAAGTCGACCCAATTGAAACTGGCCAGCTGCATTCACTGAAATCAGTGGAACACTGGTTTTGACAAGTTCATAATTAAACTTAGACCAGACCAGTGGAGGTACTGGTTCGCACTTCGACTGGTCTGATCACCGAGTCTGGTCCAATCTTGATAGCTATGGTTTGATTTCAAGAGCTAGTTAATAATACTGGGTGATGGGGTCAAATATTTCGAAGTTTTCAAAAAATATGCCGGTAGCACATCGATATATCAAGTTTCAAATTTTACAAAAACAAAACGGTATTGTCTGGTATGGTGTTTTATATTTGACATGTTTCAAAATTATCGTTGAATGTATTTTTTGTAAATCTGGAAAGTATATATTATAAACTTGCCATGATTTATTTTGTAGCAGGTTAACCATTTGGTGATTTTCCTATCTGGAAAAACAATTACTGTTTACTTTCCCAATGGGACAGTTTCTATGTGGCCAGCGTGCATATTTGTTGAAATGTGGGTTTGGCAATAGATATATTTTTTAAATATAATTTGATTTTAATTTTTAGAGAACATATAATCTTTAACATGGCGATCATGAATATGACAATAATAAATAAATAAACTGAAAAAAATAATTATTTTGGACGTTTAGTTCCCAATTTCATCTCGGTTATGTTGGCAGTTAGACTTGATTTTAAATGCGCCTCTTTTATTTTGCTTCTCAACATAGGGCATACTACAATCCTTTGTGTGCTCCACTATTTTATTTTGTTTTTTATAATGGTACTACTTTTATTTGTTCTGCGACCAAGCATTAGAAATTAGAGGAAATTTATCAAAATATCCATATAAGAGACACCTTGTTTAAATTATTTGTAACTTGAGATGTGTTTTGAAATTAAATCAAACTATATAGATAAAATATTAATAATTCATCTCTCATAAGTAGTTGATAAATTTTCCATTCACATATAGTAGTATGCTGTATACAGTAATATCATTGAATATCAACCCTTCATTCACAATCAGCAATCTGACTTAGTGTCCGACAATGGATGCTATCCAATCACCATCATTCATCATCGAAGTTGATAGTTGGGTGGGAACCGCTAGTGGTTTAAGCCCCAAAAATTTAAAAAAAAGTAGATGGTGGGGTGGGACTGTGGGAGCCCGTCTTCAATTGTTGGAACTTGTAGATGGTAAATGGAACGATATCCTCCCTCTTTTAATGCAAATTTGAGAATTGGCCAAGACAAATAAAGTGTCGATGAAATCAACGTACAAAAGCGGTGGAGTTTCAATACAATCAATTGCCTTGCATAATAAAACACAATCAACTACTTGTTAGGTGCATAAATTGAGAGAGTTTTATGCCCGTACCCCACAAGTATTGGTATATCAATGTTTCAAAAATATCAGTTCGGATTGGAATTGCTCGCTTCTTATCATGAATGGGTAGAAAAGTATTGGATGGCTGGTTCCCCACATAATAACCTGTTTTATGAGAAAACTCGTCGATTTTGTCAAAGGATCCAAATCGCTCTGGTTTTCGAGATTTATATCATTTTTCTATTTTTTCAGAAGAAAAAAATTATTGATTGATTCTCACCCAAGAGAATATGTCGGGTTACCAATCCAAATCAATGTCATATGCTTCCCCCTAAAATTTATAATTTATATTTAAACCCCCCTTTTTTTTTCTTGTATGTTCCTAAAATGAGCCACTTAAGGTCCGAAGTGGTAAAGAAGCGTTCGACTTCGAAGTCTTTAAGAACCAAATTCAAGTTAAAAGTCCCTCCAATCAGTGATTCAAAAAGCGGATCTATTGGGGTTTTTTAAAAAAATTTGAGTCGCATATTTGACTGACCATCCTTTTTTTATTCGACTGGGCCGTCCAGGTTATGGGTACCCGTCTAGACGTTGGGCGGCCTGGACCCCTAGGCTGCCTAAGACCCGCCTAGCGCATGGATTCGACTGGGCCGTCCAAATTCTGGGTGCCCACCTAGGCGTTGATTGGCTTGGACCCCAGACCGCCTACGACCGCCTACCGTTTTTTTAAACTATGCCTCCAATCTTTAAAATCCATGGTCAAGTTAAAAAGAAAATAGTGAGCCAAATTCAAGTTAAAAGTCCCATCCAATCTTTAAAATCCACGGTCGAGTTAAAAAAAAAATAATTTCAATCTTCGCTAAAACTCTTGAAGATACAAAGTCAAAATCTTTAAACGTTGAATTCAAATTTTCAAGATCCCAAATCAAAACCTAGAATCCATTTTAAAACTTGAAAGTCCGAAATCAAAATACTCTACTACTTCGATATGAAGCCATTCCTCAAAATCCAAAGCGGAATACTTAAAAATAATAATAATAAGAATTTTTGGGAGGAAAATGATGTAATAACGGATATCCAGGGGCATCAACATAAATCAGAGGTATCTCGTTATCCGCTGTGTACTCGTGTATTTACAAAAGCAAATTCGGTCAATACACCAATCATCACGGGAGTAAGTTGTGACTCATCTTGCAAAACCACGTGTGCACAGGGAATCCCACACGACATACGATAAAACCCCTGTGTGCCAAATGCAGAGAAGTGCGATCGATCGAAATGAGTTCTTGTTTACCATCAATGTCAGCAGTTTAGTTGCAGCGAGAGATAGAAAACATCGATAGAAGTGGAAGAAGAGTAGAGAGAGAAAACATCTTGGGTAGAGTAGAGGGCTGGGCAAAGAAACAAAGAAAGCGAAAATTAGGGCAAAATCCAGATATCACAATCAAGGAAGGCAAAAGCATCTGGTAGAGAGAGAGTGGGATCATGGATGAGGAGAAGGAGCCTGGGCGCTGCCGGCGAACGGACGGGAAGATGTGGCGGTGCTCGAGAGACGTCGTCCCAGACCAGAAATACTGCGAGCGGCACCTCCACAGGGGCAGCACCACCGGCGCTCGTTCAAGAAAGCCTGTGGAACAACCTCCACAATCGCAAAATCAACAAGAAGAAGAAGAAAAACACAATCCTGTAACTACACCAACAAAACCCCTGACCTCACAACAAGCATCACAAAATTCCACTACAAAACCCTCAAAAATCACGGTTCCATCCGAAACAACCGATTCTCCCATGACATCAAAGCCCTCGAAAACTGCCACCACTTCATCCCAAACACCCCCTACTAAAGATTTGGTCGCGAAAACGACAACAAAACCCTCAAAAACCACCCCTTCCCAGACGTCGACTGCAACTCCGCCCTCTGATGATGCAACTGTCCCGCTGCCAAGGAGCCCCTCATCAGGTGTGGATCCAGGGCGCTGCCAGCGGACGGATGGGAAGAGGTGGCGGTGCTCGAAGGATGCGTTGCCAAATAAAAAGTACTGTGAAGGGCATGTCCACAGGGGACGCGTTTATTACAAAAATCTCGAAAAGAAACCAAAAACTGCCTCTGATATGCCATCCACTGCAGATACAAATGTGAAAACTTAGTACTTTTGAATTAGTGCATATTGCGTATGCTTTAGCGCCACTAGTCTCACGAATTGGTGTTTGACCTGGTTCCAATACAGTCAAGATTTAGGGTTTTGCTCTGGTTCTCATTCATTTGACAATTAACGTTTGATTCATGTGAGACACTCAGAACTGAGAATTTGGGTTTGAACCTGGTGAGACAACACTCAGAACCTAGGATTAGGGGAGGTTTCCTAGGATTAGGGGAGGTTTGACGTTGATGTTATTTGCTGGCCCCAGAGTTGGCTTTTTGCTCCCAATTAACAACGAATAGGTTTTCTGAGACTGGCTCAGGAATTAGGGTTTGTGGGAGGCAAAACCCAGCTGTTGCATGATTTTGTACTAGTATGAATTTGTGATATCTGACTATATAACTATATATCCATGTAATTAACTTATTAACTTGTGTTTGAATATTTGGTGACATGAATTACATCTGCTTCTTTGGCAATTTGCTTTAATTGGTTGCATGCTGATTAAATTTGGTGATCTGTTGCTTGCTGTGGTTTTATGTTAATGGTGAATGCAAATTTGGAGAAAGATTGAGAATGATCAAATTGCAGTTTGCCGGTTCTTTTAGCAGGTAAAGAGATTTAGTGAATTCATCTCTTAGGAGTACTGAGTTGGTTGATGTTTGATGCATTATGGGGAATGTCTCATCAAAGCTGGTTTTGTATGGTAAATGCAGTAGTTCAGACTGAGAACTTACCAAAAAGACAGATCTCACAAGTGGAAGCTCTGCTAGATTACCACCAAAAGCTATGCTTAAGTTATGCTAGATTATCACCAAAACTGGACTTAAATTCACACTTAGGAGCCTAACCCGGCTCGGTCAAATTCCGCTTAATTTCAATAAGAGGAACCTAACCTGCACGGTCGTCAATTTAGTGAATGTGATACTGATATCCAAGTATGTGCGAGTGCGTGGGAGACAAACTTGAATGGTAAGCTTGTATCAAACCAGAGAGTACATACAAGAGACAGCAAGCCATTTTTCTCTCCGGGTGACTTTTTCTTTCAGATAAATTAGTCCAACACGCATATTTTATATCGATTATAAGGACCTAACTAGGGCCAGCAATGAGCCCGATGGACTGGCCTGGGAGGTCTGGCCCCCAAAAAAATAGAGCCTGGGCCACAGTTTGTGGCCTGAGTGCCAGGCAAGGGCCAGTGCCAACCCAGTTCGGCGCGGCCCTCTTTTTTTCTTGTTTTTCTTTTATTTTTCTTCGATTGTTTTCTGCCAAGCCTGCCCTCAACAGGGCCACGCCTAGAACTAGCTCCATGGATACTAGGGCCAGGGCAAGAGCCAGCAGCGCCTGTTGCCACCCTTAACCTCTAATTAAACATTCAACAAAGCAGCCACATGCTCAAACCTTGCTTTGGCAATATTTACTCAATGGAACCTTTCTTTGGCAATTTTGGCCCCATGTTACAAGCGCCAGTGAATGTTAATACTCAATAAAATACAACCCAAAACCCTATTAGCATTAGACGCCATCAAGCCCACTTGTACAAGAGGTGCATTAACAACAGCAAGAGAAGAGAACCCCAAACACCAGTCAAACAGACACGCACAGGTCCTTGAGCCGGACCCAACCATATGCACAGCTCTCCCTAATTCTCTGTATTGTTGAGGATGCTGGCTCTACTAAGGGCCGGATGCTTGCAAGGTGCTTCTCAATTGCTATTCTCATACTGTATTCCAACTGCAACTAAACCACAAGAAAAGGAAACTTGTAAAATAAATAATTGTTCAGACATTACAAAATGAAGGCCAAATTATAAATAGAATCATGAAATTTTTAGAAACCTTTCCGATAAACCGTGCAGAATCCAACACATGACAGTAGTATGAGAGTTGCCTGTATAGCTCTGCCTCTGTATACTGTTTTTTCAAACAATAGAGCAAACACAGGTCCCCATAGTTAAACGGAAGGAAATTAATCGTGTTGTGCCAAAAAAGAAGCATGGCGTATTGAAGGCAGAAAGAATTAAAGTTTAGTACCTCTTTTATGAGATGGCCATTACAACGTGGAAAGTTTGGACATACCGTTCCTCTCTCTGATTCACCAATCACCCGCAGATTCAGAGTACGAGTGGTATGCTTACACATTTCGTCATCGCACTGGAGAACAAAATGCAGGTGTGTTTGAACAAGAATATTTGTGACAATTTCTAGCTGTGGCAGTTTTATGTCCTCTAAAAGCACTTTCACAATGTGACACTAGAAAATTCATGCTTATCAAGAGAAAAAATAAGTGGGTCAATATTTTCCTGGGAATTGAGATTCAAATGCAACCCAAAAAACTCATTCAAATTTGTTATCTGGCCTAAAGATCCATCATCCATTGCACATGTTTGTAATTGCACAGGAAAGAATACCATAGTCTAATGAGATACAGAAAACCAGTTGATTAGGGTCATGCCTATTAGAACAAGACCCGACCCCAATTGGTCAGACCCACGTGCTCTCACCCATCACCAGCATCCATCATTTCATGAGGGTCAAGACTTACAGAGAACTGTGATTTTCTGTAGTCTAATCTACTTACATTTACTGTGAAATAACATGGAGTGAAGACGTAGAATTTTGATGAGTACCATCATAAGTCCATCATAATACTTGGAGATGAACTTCTCTGCCTGCCTCTTCACCTGAGAAGGCAAGAGACTGGTGTAAATATCTCCAATTGGTTAATAATTTATGAAATAACACGAGTAGCCTAAAATTGCCAACCTGGTTTGCTATCATGGCCGGAGATATTCTGCTTCCATCACCCTCATCTGGGCATCTTGAACAGCGCAATCGGAGCCAGAAGTTACCACCTGGTTCTTCTTGTGTTTGAGATTCAGTCTTTTTTTGAGAAGCTAGAGCAGTTATTAAGCTGGACACTGTGGGGCACTCAAAACTAGCAGAGCAACTGGGACATGATATCCACAAAGGCTCACAACCCCGGTATCTGCATATTTCATTCAGTTTGTTGAAACGGAATGTGTGAGCTCTTGAACTTTATTTCTAGTATTAGACTGCAAAAAGGCCTATGTCTCGAGCAATATCAGAAGGCCATTAATTTCATCTTCTTAAAAAATCAAAAAAATATGTGATTTGTGAATACCACAAAAACACCCTCCCACTCCATTGACGCTTAGGGCATTAAGGGATAAATGATTTGAAAGTGGCATCCTTGTAAATTTTCAAATTTTGAGAAGAAAAACCAAAGAACAACATTAGAGAATTAAATCACCTGTCTTCATCATCAGCTGTACATAAAAGCAAACTAGAAGAATCTCTGTTCACTGATTCATCTATTTTATGTTGGAACTGGGGAAACAAAAATAAATCCATAAGGATACGTCCTCGTAGAGACACCTAAGGAAGGGTTCTTTCTAACAATCTCCTACAGGCTTACCTTGGATGACTCGATCCCAAGACAATCAGCCAGACGTGAAGGACTGGTGCCTTGAATCGTTGCACAAAGTCGTGATACCACAGGATGAATCTGCAAATCATATTGAATAGCTCAGCAACACAGACCCTTGACCTCAACTAATCAATAATGATACCAATAGAATGTTTAGAACAGTAAAGGAAACCATACTGATCCAATGGACTATGGAAAAACCACGGTCACTGGATCATTGCCATCAATTAAAATGATGAATGGTGAATACACCACTAAGGTCATATATTCAGATGATTCTCATTCTATCTCCATCACGACCCATTTTAATGGATGGATAACCCAAGAGACTATGGTTTTTTCAGCACTCACTCAGGTTAGATATCCGTTTCCCTAATAACAAAACGTTCATGGAGCAATGAAGCAAAGAAATACTTGAAGCTAACCTGCTGTGACAAGTAATACTCGATATCAACCATCCAATCCTCATTGTCCCTTTTCAGTTCATCAGGATGTCTAGCTCTTTGAGCTATTCCAGCAGAAGAACCAGATCCAGAACCCTGCCAAGTAGCAATTATCATATCATTGAAACAATCTACTGAACTAAGCTCATGGTGCAATACACATTTACCAATAATTGCAAATGATTATATCCTAAATCACCTTCACTCATGTAAAATCGACAAAGTTTAGCTGCCGAAAACAGCATATGCAATTTGGAAAACCAGATCACAAAATAGTTAAGAAGACCATCTCATATATCTGGCCTTTCCCTGTGCATTGACATAGCAGCCACTCAATTAGAAAGTTAACCATGATGGCAAACCATTATTTTCTAGACATCATCATATTCATGGGTTTATCAAACAGTACCAATGCAGTGGTAAGGCCCTGCTTAAGCATAGTGACCAACTAATAACTCAAAAAATCCAATAGATATTTCCCGCAAAATTTTCAAATATATTGATGAGGGCATAGCAGCTTCCCTGGGCTAGTTTAATTATTTTTTGTATTTACTCTGAAGGTCTACTCCAGACGTGGTGTGTCTTCAGAGCCAGTCGCTCTAGCAGATGCATGCACACCTACTGCGTCTGATGTGCCCACCAGAGCAGCAGTTTGATTCTCGTCCTACAGATGTAGCTGTCCCACTTTCTACCTCTTCCACGTTGTTCATCTTTTCTTCCCCTTCTACTTTCTATCCTCAAGAAAAAATTCCCTCCTTTCCTCTCTTTTCTTATCCTTCGTATCTTTTATTACATTTTCTCTCCCATGCCTTTTCTTTTTCCTTTTTTTTTTTTTTTTCCTTATATCCCTTGGTCCTCTTCATCCTTATTTGTTTCTTTCCCCCTTTTCCCTTCTAATTTTTCTTCTCTCTTGTCTCCTCTTTTTCTACTTCCTTTCCCCTATTTTCTTCTTTCTTTATACTTTGCCTTACCATAACCTTCCAAACAACAACCATGCCCATTGACCATTCAAAGATCCATCAAACCCTAAAAGCAACTCCTAGGTTCTTAGAAACACCAAAACAAAATCTGTTGAAACCCTAAAGCCTAATTTTCTCTCTAAACTCAAAACCTAAACTTTTACTCCCATTAACCAAAAAACTTGGAACTAAATTGTGGGAGTCCTTCCAGAATTGACTTAAAGCATTCTGTGCCCCCCTCTTCACTCCAGGCTGTAGGCTAGCCTAAGACTTGATTGGAAACGATTTTGTTTGCCTGATTTTGTTGAAGGACAGATTTCCATCCATTCCAAATTTGAAATCTCACCTACCAGGATTAAAACAAGCTCCTGAATTGCATGTTTGGCTTACTGACAGTCATTTAATTTGTTTTGTAATATTACTGATGAAACTGTAGTTTTTTTTTACCTTGCTCGGATTTATAATGATCTCCAAACACACTGTAAAGTCCTGTAATCATAGATTAGTGAGTGGCTAAGTTGCATCATATATGCAATCACTTCAATACACAACAAACATTCATTCAAGATCACTAAAGTGTCTAATCACAAAATCATCTAATACTTGAGTTTTCCAACCAATAGAACAAAACCACACTTCTCAAGGGGAACAGGCCGTGACAATAAAGAGAAAGGACAGAAGAGACCATACTGGCTGGCAGCAAATAATATAAGGAACTGTATCACCGGCAGAGCAACCAATGCGATGCCCACTTTGCTTCAATCTCAATGCAACCTGCAGAGAAATAAACAGAGTATTTATACACAAACTGATCTCAAAGACGAAGAATGATGAGTATCAGCACAAATCATCACACCTGAACATGAGGTTGGTTTCTCGCATCTGCATAGTCCTCTGGTGGTTTAGTCAAGGATTTCGTAATCACATACTTATCAAGTTCGACTTCACCATTTCTCATCTCTTCTTGCACCTATTTGCAGGAGACTAGGATTTAGTACAACTACAAACATGAGCAAATTTGTCCATTCCATAAGTGAAAGTATCTTACAACAGTGGACCATGGGAAGACCATAATCCATAAGGTCATCACCTTCCATGAAAACACATAATGATGGAGAAAACAGGGACCCACCAAAACAACCACCACCTACAATGCTAGTTCTCTCTCCATTAGGGTCCATCATTTCAAAGGACAGTGATGAGCCAATGGAATATGATTTTTCCCCGTTCACCATTGGATTATCGTAAACTTTAGTATCATATGATAGGCGACCAAGTACCTTCATTAGATGGCCATGTATTGCTTCTACAACATCTTCACATGATCTGTGATGAAAGAAGAAAGGGAAAGACAAGACAACACAAATGAGGGAATATTTTAGGAACAAGCCTCTTTTTTTATGCAGTGAAACTGAATATAGAGATGCACTTACCCTCCAGATAATATATGGTTGAGACAGAAATCCCCTAGTTCCTTTGCTAGCAAACTCCAGTCACGACGTACTATGTCAAGACCCTTTCGTTCAATGACCTAATAGAAGGAAAAGTAACCAGTAACATTAACACCAAAAACTGATAAATTTTCAAAATCCCAACAGGTAACAGAGAAGTAATTTTCCACCTCATACAGTGACCCATCCTTGTTAAATAGCACTTTGACAGCGGCATATTTCTTTTTCTTGAGAAGGAGCATTCTCTTGTATAATCCATCAAGATCTATTTCTAAACACCTATACTTCTTGTTGACCTACAAGAGGGCAAATAGATATTTGAAAATCACTTTCTTGCATTAAGAAGCCCAATTTATCCAAATCACTAACATCCTTACAGCCTCACCTCTTTGATGACCTTTACGGCTATAGCTTTGGCTTCTGAAATATCATCAAGTCCACTGTGTATCATAATAGAGTCTGTATCTCCATAAATTACCTGAAACATGGGTAGCCTATCATGGAACTTTGAGCATCACTATAGACACATGCACAGATCCCATATAAAAAACTGAGAGAAAAAACAGTTTCGCTAGCTACCATTCCACAATGAACAGTCCTTGTTCAAGACAACATGAAAGACTGCTGGAAAGATAAACCTATGGCGAGCCTCTTTAACAGAAATTATCTAATATGCCCCCTGCATTTCTTCCTATTTAGGTAAATTAGGTCCTTTCAAAGATTGAGGATGTGTTGATCGGCAGCTTACAGGATAACATCCACTTAAAAATGCTTCAAACCAGTAGGATAATCAAGTTTACATAATTGCATCAATAATGATGATGTGGATTGTCACCATCAACGTTATCCAACACTCAATTATGGCGCTGGTGTCGTGTAGACACCTCCAGAAACAGCTTAGAGAAATAAATAACTCCACAAACAGCTTAGAATAATAAACGAAACATCTTACAATAATAAATAACAAAAAGGCTAGGTGTAGAGTTTAAGCACCATAGACGTGTATTGGACATTGATACTAGTGTCAGTGTCTATCCAAGACTGGAACCATATGTGTGAGAAGTACCATACTCTCAAATCATACTTCACAAATCTTGATAGTTGTGGATCATCAACATTTCAACAATGCAATGACTTGTAAAATGCAGTGGCTCCCATATTTTGGCCAATTGACTGGACTTTGTCAGAAGGGGTTAAAAAACATATTTAGACTTTTACTTTGTTGTATTTGGTTTGTGCAGTACTAGGAGATTACATTCAAGCATTATTTACTTTCAGTCATTGTTTACTCCTGATCTGATAATCATGTTCCGTTTCCTTGATCTATTTCATTGCAATTGAAGGATTATTCAATACCCAAGTAACCTCTTTTGAGATTATCCAATTTAGGTAAATTTTCTTAATGGGCTCACATGTGCATGAGGACATTCAATCTACTATCCTAGATAATTTTAGCAGAGTGCATTTCATTTTGATTTTATCCGTGGTTTTGCATAGTCCTTTGCAGTCATACTACCGATCTTCAGTACTGAAAAATTGTTGCCATAGAGATCATAAAACAGTACAAATAGGGAAAATAGCAAACTGCATCCTTAACTAAAAGAAGCCAACACAAGCATAACACAGATCAAGTGCACATCACACATGCACATGCACACGCATGGCGTGCACACACACACGCATAGATGCACGCGCACATACACACACACCTACCTTTTCCTAATTACATGTCAGAAAACATAATTAAGATCGAGGAACTCCTGATGAAGCCTACAGAAAATAACGATTGCACCATTGAAGCAAAAAACTAAATGATTTTCTCAGAAGCTCTAAAATTTATTAAGAAAAGGACCTCCAAATTTAAGTTATTCTGGACAAGGTCAACAGTGCTCTGCAAGATCTCCCGTCCCTACCAATACAACAATAAATTGATTAGTCAAGTAAATGAGAAACACTGGTTAAAGCACATTTACATAAATTCCAATAATGTCCAGGTATAGAACAGATCAATAAACGCTAATGAAATATTGATACTGAACATTATCCACACCTGTAGTGTTATGAGCTCTGCTAGTGGCTTTGCATAAAACCTTGAATTGGAGAAGCCCAAGCAACCATACATACTGGAATACAATTCAGTGAAGTCAAAAGCCTGCTGCTAAATGTGCTAACTGGGAGAAACTATATTAAAAATAGCATCCAATTGCAACAGCATACCTGTTTGCAGTTAGCTTCAAAGCCTGTTGTTGAATATCAAGCTGCTGAATCTTGTAAATATTGGAGGTCTTCTTGATCCACGATTTAACATTTCTCCTCCTCTCAACCAAATTTTTCAATAACTACAAAATTCCGAAAAATAATCAGAAAATATCATGAACTACAAAAATGTGGTAAACCTACGAATGGAACATGCTTATAAACCACCAATAAAAAGGCATGATTAGCAGAAAAAGGAGCTTCTCCATCAATTGCACGAGAACAGTGGCTTTGATCTTTGGAAAACTTCAGAAACTTTTTAGATTGACAACAGATTTAGCCAACTGGCTGCTTGTAAATATCCAAAAATTTAGCTAATGTGAATATATGATTAGAGAAATCAGCAATCACAAAATATTAGCCAAAAGAAATTTTTCTACAAACAAGATTTGGATTAGTAGTACAAAGAACCTAGAAAAACATTGGTATTAATTCATGGTTGCTCTAGACAGTGGCCCTCTGTGGGCTAGGAAGGCTCTATCTGATGTAGCAGGCGGTATTGCAACAATCAATGAAGGTGATATATTCATAATATATGTCATAAAAAAGTACATCAATGAAGGATACCTATGTTGAAGCATGAAGGAAAATGATAAACATAAATCCATGAAGAGTATATATGTTTGTCAAAGCTTTCGAACTCATAAACATTCTATGTCCATCAGCCAGCCTATCAATTTGCTGTAGATGGTATCAGACTTACATGTGTATTTACATAAGCTGTAAGAGGTACAGGAGACACAGAATGTTCAGTGTAATACGGAGAAAGACAAGAACAGAAAAAATTAGGAGATTATTTGTCAATGGTAGTCCACAATAGAGGCCACATGCAACTCTCAAGATTAGGATGGTCCCCTCAGAACTAACATATACTTCTTTCTTTAAACTTTGTGAATTTTGTTATTTGGATCTGGTCAGAATGCAAGAACTCACATAGACCTACTTGATTGTAATAAATTTAGAAAGGGATTTTTCCATAAAAATGTTAGCATTGTCTCTGAAAATTAAACCCTAGCGAAACCAAACTCAAACAAATATATGGCACTAAAAGCTAAATCAAAGTAGTGAATTAATAATCTGATTGCCCATCTACTAAAAACCAGAACGAAAGGGTTTCTTCAACACAGAGGAGTAGAAAATATCAAGGGTAAAAAATGATATGTATGCTTGCTTATATCTTTTTGTATTATTTACAAGAGAGGAGAAGCTCAACTTTTTAGAAATACCTCAGGTAGAACTCCAGTGGTTCTACTAGATGGTAAACTAGGAATTGAACCATCACTTGTTCGTTCAACTGTGGTGAAGCAGATATTGTACTCCTGTAGAATGTTACGACTATAGTATAATTAGATAAAGGGAGATTTACATATCAAATCCTGACTATTTCAATGTTGCAATCATTACTTTTTTATAGCAAGGTCAACAAGTTTGTGAGTCACCTGGATGATGGATGGATACAAACTATTGAAGTCCAGCAATAGAATATACTTGTCATAAAGACCTTTCTTAGGTTCCAACACCAGACCACCAGAGTAGGCAGGACCCTTTTTACGTTTTTCCTTATCATTATGTTGATCATCACCATCAAAATTGTAATCATCAACATTTGGATCATTGAGGTCTCCTTCCTCTGCGCCACCAGCCATTCTTCGTTTAGTTGAGGTGATTTTTTTATGAATAGCCTTGTCAGGGACAATGTATTTCTTTGAATGAAAAGCATGCAATAAAAGGTATTCCACTCTCTGTGCCCTCGCTCCCTGGAAAACAAATCATTGAACAAGATAAGGAATTTCCAAATTCACAAAGAGCCTTACATTTTCATTAGAGACAGATGTTGGATGCTCCAGTGGTGGACCGTATACCATTCACCAACGGTGTTGCCACCAGAGAAACTTTTAACTTCAAGAAGAGTTCTGAAACAATGCAGAGCAATCGAAAACTAACCTGGAGCGTCTTCCCCCAGAGATTACCACTAATATTAGTCAGTTGGCGTGTTAATGGAAGCACACTCAAATGAAACATCAATCCTAAAGATAGCCAAGCATCAGTCTCCCCACATTCCACCTGATTCCATGCACTTAAATAAGCACTCAATCCTATCTTAACAAACATGACAAAATAGGAGAACGTCTCATCCACTTAAATATTAAGAGAGATACAAGTGACAAAAATTTGACTTTGGCAGAGAACGTACAAGTTCAAGAAGGGAGTTTGCTGTTTGAAACATCAATGGAATATCAAGTGGAGCAATTTCTTTCCGGTCCTTCCGCAATTGAGTTTTGGCAAGTTGTGTCAAAGAGTAACTCACCTGGACATGCATCCTTATATAAACGTGTTTATTTAGAATAGCACAAAGGCCATAAAGATTAAATAGAATCATAAAGGTAAATACCTCCTTTAAAAGATCACGTGAGGCTAAATATGTATCACATAAAAGTCGACCAGAAATGCAGGATAACACTCCGGGACTAGTTCCACTTCCAAATAGGTTATTTCCTTTTGTAAGTTTTGGCATGGAAGAGCGTTTGAGACGGCCAAGTTTGGACCACATATTACTCGGCACCTTGCAATCCTGCAGTAATATTCAATGACAAATTTATCATCCAAGCTCTACATAATAAACAATAACCAGATAAAGGTTAAAATATGACTTGATCAATATTCTCTTCATCGAGTTAGTTTAATCAATGAGCTAGTTTCACTAAAAGGTTATAAAAAAATTACGCACCTGTGCTCGGTGAAGAAGAACATCAAGATCAAACCCAGAAATGTTGTGCCCAACCAAAACATCACTGTCTAATTTGTGTAATTCAGTCATAAAGCGGTTTAACAAGGCACGTTCACTGCAAAAAAAAGGGAAAAACAAAAACTTGAGCAATATTCTACAGCATAACTTTAAATCTAAAAAATTATTTGTCCCACTAGAAACCCTTAATCAAGTGTTATATAACCAGCGTTCCAATACTCACAAAACTCATCTCGAGGCAACATAGACTTGATCCTATCGAAGTCAATCAAAAAATTTGTGAATATGTTTTATTCAACTTGTGATCACCCAGAAGTTTATATGCACTATTGCCGTTTTCAGACTCAGTAAAAAGGCTGCCAATGGGGTTACAGGTTTGTTTTCATTCTTAAGAGTGCCTTTAAGCCTCTGTAAAATATGGTTGGTCCTAGTTTGACCCTCTTCTGCTGAAAAACATTTGAGTTGAGCAATATGCAAAGGATCACTTGAACTTCCATTACATTAAAATCAAGTTTCAAGTTTTCCAACATTGTGCCTAAGTATAGTCACATGTAGTTAGGGAAAGAAGCATGCCTGCCCTCACATACTAGCACAATATTCCCAGCCTTTTTATTTCGTTCATCAGCTTCCTTGGTAAATCCCAGAGGGAACACATCACCATCAAGCTTGCGAATAACAGTAAAATGGCTATCGGGTCGTTTCCATTCTGAAGGGCTATCAATCTACAAAGAAATAGATCAAAAATTTCAACTAAGGTAAACAATGCTCGATATATCAAACTATAAAATTAATTAACTTTTCAAGAATACGATGATGAAAGAATCTTCTTTTTAGTCCCAACAAACATGGCAAGCCGAAGGAAAAGTAAATCAGCCAGAATGGAGAGAGGCATTCAGAGGAATAAGGAAGCAAAAGATTCATAAATATAATGTAAAATGATGAAAATGCATAGTGTAATATTTATGATTTAATAATAGTTGCTGGGAGCAGGAGCAGGAGCGGGAGCGAAGTTCGGGGATGTGAGCTGGGACCAACCCCTAGCTGAAGTTTCTTACCCTTGGAGCGCTGCTCAAGGAGCGAGGAGCGATCTTCTATATACACTACATATATATGGGAGGGTTCAAAAATCCAGATTCGGCTGCCTAGGCATTTTGGGTGCTTGGCCGCCTAGGCGCCCAAAGACAGGGTCCCCACACCAAAATTGAAACCACCCCCCCTCCCCCGCCCCACAAAACAAAAAAACACAAGGGAGTGCTTAGAGCATGGTTTTAAGCCACATAGAGTTTTTTGGGCAATTTTAGAGCCCCAAACTCCTTGAAATATGAAATAGACGAAAATGTAATAATACAATCACATAACAGATTTACGGATACAAGTCTCAGAGAGATTGTAACTTGTAAGACATTAAAATGCTTGAAATCCCAATTGACATTTCAAGAAACTAGATGTCTAGACTAGAAACGATACACCAAGTCAACAAGGCAAAATCAAAAAACAAATATATAAGACTTAAATGAATAACTGAATATATAAAACCTTAGTTTCACTTTCACATAAGACGTAACCCATTAAGATATCACAGTCAATTATTTATCAACTAAAGTAAAACAAAAATAATAGAATATCAAAACATGACACATTGCACAAAAAAGGAATCAACCATTCATAAAAGACTACGATGTATGCTCAATTTCATCGTTCAAATGAGAAAATATTCAATTAATCACAAAAAAAAAAATCAATCTTTTAACTACAAACATGTAAAAATATCGTAAAAGAAAAAACACACAATTCAAAACATAATAATAGAATATCAACTAAAGTAAAACAAAAATAATAGAATATCAAAACATGACACATTGCACAAAAAAGGAATCAACCATTCATAAAAGACTACGATGTATGCTCAATTTCATCGTTCAAATGAGAAAATATTCAATTAATCACAAAAAAAAAAAAATCAATCTTTTAACTACAAACATGTAAAAATATCGTAAAAGAAAAAACACACAATTCAAAACATAATATTTTGTAGCAAAATAAAATCAAAACGCTCTTTTAAATATGATAATACTTTAAAAATATCAAAATCAAATCGATGTCGGAGCAAACCTCGTCTATTGGGCCACCAAAAGTTCTGAAAATCAACTAATAGAAGCTCCAAATCCAACCACAAACTATTGCCTTTGTTTTGGAAAGAAATCGAAAAAATAAAAAATTTATTGATCTTTCGATAAATCACAAAAGAGAGGTATTTGGGGGGGTTTCTCACCCTAAAGGCCACAATTTTTGTTTTGGGAGTTTCGAATACGCCCTTTTTAGGGGGGGGAAATATATTTTTTGACCCTCACCGAGGGCCTTTTCGGCCCATCCGCAAAGTGTCACGGGGCAGCGCCTAGGTGGGCACCCAGACAATAGCGCCTAGGTAGTGCCTTGCCCCCCTAGGCGGGGGCCCAGAGACAAGGCACATAATGACCCCGCTCAAACAGCGCCTACACGTTTTTTAAATTTTTTTGCCTAGGCGGTTGGGCGGCTGAATTTTTGAACACTGCCCCATATATATATATATATTTGTATATGTACACAAGCATGCACGCACACACTTACATGCACACACAAACACACACAGACAAGTATTCTCAATTGTCAATGTATATATTATTCCATTTACTTGAATGATAAATCCTAAATGTATGTGTGTGCATATCAATCTTTTCAAAAGTGATATTTTAAAAATAAAAGAATGAACAATCAATCTTTTAGAATACATGCTAATAAGAACTTTATTGCTAGAAAGTCCAATAAAAAACTATGAAATCCAAAAAAAATAATACACTTAAGAATCTATAGAATACAATCGTAAAGAGCACACTTAGAATCGATAGAGCATACTTAAGAGTCTATATAGTTAAGAGTACACATAGAGTCTATAGACATAAAAAAATGATAGACATAAGAAAATTACAAAATTCAAAAATAGATTTTCTATTATAAATAGAAAAATTATACGAAATTAAAGAGAGATTTTGTGGTAAAAAAAGGTAATGTACCAAAATATTAATAATTAAAAATCAAGGAAAAGATTGTAGGAAGATTTAAAGTAAGATACAATAGATTCATGAAATGATACTAAATTGATTATTTAAGAAGAATGACATAAAGGTCATTACAAAATCCAAAAAATATTTTCTGCTTCAACGAAAAGTTTTTACATAAAAACTAAGGGAATAAATAAATCAACAAATTTCATACACATTCAATAAATAAATAAATAAAAGTTTGTCAATTGAGCAGATACTTTTGACAAGTAAAAAAGACATTTTGTGTAAGAACATATAATGTATGAAAATCTTAATAATTAAAACTCAAAGGAAATATTTTAGAGAAGATTTGAAGTGAGATACAATAAATACATGAAATGACAATAAATCGATTATTTAAGAAATGAAATACATAAAGGGCATTACGAAATCCAAGAAAAGATTTTTTACTATAAACAAAAGTCTTTAAATGAAAATTAAGAGAATAAATAAATGAATAAAAAGTGTCATTATGGTCATACACTTTCAAATATTATAAAACAAAAAAAAACAACAGCAATTGAATAAACACTTTTGAAAGGTAGAAAATACATTTTGTGTAAAAAAAATATAATGTACGAAAATATTAATAATTAAAATAAAGGTAAATATTTTAGGGAATATTTGAAGTGAGATACAATAAATGCATGAAATGATACAATATTACAAAATCCAAGAAAAGACTTTTTAATATAAATTACAGATTTTAAATGAAAATAAAGTGAAAAAAGCAAATATATGAAATAATTCTATCATTATAATACACTTTGAAATAATAAAAATCCTCAATTAAGTAGATAATTTGGCGGAATGGATCAAGATCCTTTGCAGTCAAGGATCGAGATCCCCTTACGGAACCATGATTCCAATACGTAGGGATCGAGATCCCCAGATAGGAGGAAACGAGTATCGCTCGAGCTCTGCTTCTGGGATCGCTGGATCAAGATTCCAAGACGGGATCACCACCACTTGACCAAGATCCTTGCAACCATTTATTCAATATCAAGTGATACATGGTATTACGATGTTTACATTACATATTAATATGGCAGAGAAATTTCAAATAGGCACCTACATTTTTACAAATAAAAAAAAAATCCCTGCAATTAACAAGGCTATGGTCTTATTTAATATTTTGTGGAACTCAATATTATTATAGTACTTCACAATCCTTGTTAAAAGGGACTACTGGAACAATTTGGTTTTCACATGCAACAAATTCGAGATAAATCGTTTTGATGAACACATGACATAGAACATCCCCTATCTTTTCAGCACATAGCTACTAGCTGGGTTCTTATTTTGGGTTTTGTCCCCTATTGTACCATAGTTATCAAGATCGGACCAAAACAATGGTCTAACCGATCGAAATGCCAACTGGTACCTTGGCCAGTGTAGTCTGAATTAAAACCAGCCTTGCTCAAAAATGAGTAAAAAACAATGTTTGACTAGTTATGGCCAGTCTGATCCAACGATATTGATCGGTTCAACTGCCCAAACAAAATTGGACATCTTTTTTTCTAAAGATATTACATATTTCTATACAATTATTCACACTTTTACTTATAATTTGTAAAATCATATCAAACCATTTCAATCGGTGGTCGGACTGGTTCTTGACTGAACTAGACCCCTCACCAATTCGGTAGCTAGTCCGATCCTTATAACACTATGTTGTACTCCCTGGGTAAGTCCCATGTTAATTTTCTGCAAATAACATAGATTTACCATGGGGTTCTTTCTTGCCAAGGTTCAAAAACGCAAAGGCGGCCGCCTAGGTGGTTTGGTGTCTGGGCCATCTAAGCGGGCGCCCAAGCACAAAGGCGGCATGTGTTGACTTTTTTAAAAATGTTGGACCCTCGACACCTCCCCCCATTTTATTGTTTATAGAATTTTCTTTATTTAATAACTTTTGTATATAATATTATTGTTAAGAAGTGGAATCGAATCAAGCTTAAGTGCCGAACCAAAATGTTTGCGTTCCTATATCTCCTCTTTTACAAACACTATAAGCTTCAAAAAGATTGGGAATGAATATCCTTTAATTTCGTGACTGTTCGAGGAGGTCGAAAAAAATTTTGATCTCTCTACAAATTTTCAAATCTTGTTTTTTTCAAGCTGTTTCTCATTCTAAACTTCACTAAAATTGTTTTTGGGAGCAAGAATGGCCCCCATAACCATTTTCCCCCCTTTTAAGGGGGTAAAATGACGATTTTAGACATTGCCCAAATGGCATTTTCTGCCATTAGGCGAGGCGGCGCCTAGGCGCTTGCCTTTTATGCCACTTAGGCAGGCGCCTAGATGGATCTGCCTAGAGCATGCCGCCTTGCCCAAGACTAGACATTTTTTAAAAAAGGCCGCCTAAGCAGCAAGGCAACCGAATTTTCAATTATTGTTTCTTGCATAACTAAAAATCGGTATTCAACTCAACTAACCATTCTAAAACATAAATAGATTTATCTATTGTACTATGTTATCTAATTTATAATTTTAAAAAATGCCCTTAATTTCCTTAACTAAAAAATAAAGTCCATATATAAAATATCATAGTTATCAAGACCAGAGCAGACCAACATACCAACTAGTCGGACCCTTGATCCGACTTGTGGGGCCGCTGACGGTACCTTAGAGGGTCTGGTCTAAAGTAAAACTAGGTTTGCTCAAAACCCGGTAAAAACTACTTTCTGATTGGTTTTACCCAGTCAGACAAGCCGATTTCAACCAATTCAACTGGCCAAACAAAATTGGACAACTTTTCTTAATATATTTCATATCTCTAAACTGTTATTCATATTTTTCTTTATACTTTTAAAATATGGTCAAACAGGTTTGACCGACAATCGGTCTGATTTTAACTGTACCAAAACTCTCACCAGTTCATTGGCCGGTCTGATCCTGATAATACTCCTCAACACAATAGGTAATATATCTATATTTTACACTTATGGAGTTTAGAATTATGCATACATAGTACATATTATCAATATATCATTCAAATAGTTGAAAATATACCAGTATGCATGTGCATAAGGGTGCATGTATCTTTGTGTGCTTGTGTGCATCTGTTTCTATGTCTACATGTGCATGTATGCATAAACAAATGTATGTATGTAGAACATGTTATACACAATGTATGTATGTAGAACATGTTATACACAAGGTATGTATGTAGACATGTATGTATAACCAAATGTATGTTTTTTTATGATGTATGTATGTATATATGTGTCTATTATTTTTAGATGTATGTATCTATGTGTGTGTGTAAAATGTGTATGCATGTGTATATATTTGTTGCATGTGTTAAAAGAATCGTACATTTCATCAAGCAGTAGTACATGGACAACATTTTTTCTCAGTCACTGAGGATTCAAACTCAAAACTAAAGGTTATGGGCCCAAAAACTTCAGAACACTAGGCTACAAGATAGAACTCCCTTTACACATACACTTTTGAATAGATAGCACCTACAAAAAATTCACTTGACCCATTGTACACTAAATACCCATAAAAAAGGTCTATCACTTACCTGTTTATCTCTGGAAAGAGAGGTAGAGGATTCAACTAAAGCATGCGAAATGTGAGGCCTACCAATTAGCATGTATCATAAACATTTCGCTTGTAACGTATGCATTACAAACTTCTTGCATGTGAATTGAAGCATAGAAGGGCTCCTTGACATTGTACCTTGAGATATGTCCCCAATGCCTATGACTACATAACTCGCAACCAAGAACTACCAAATTCAAGTACATGGAGGTTCATTTACATTCATAAGAAAGATTATTACTTAAGAAGAGAATTAATCATACTTCATGGGTACCTTGACATTGCGGTAACAAACAATAGATGCACAAACAACTTCATTCATATTTTTCTGTTGATTGATAACTGTTTTCAAATTTATTGCTGCAGTCGTCACGGTAGGGATCTCTCTTGCAGCACCTGAAGAAGTTGCTATATTCACATCCTTAGGACAGTCAACAACAACTTCCATTTTGCACCAGCTCACCTATTCAAATAACACCAACTTATCATATTTACATAAAACATGACAAAATTTCATCTTAGTAAGTTGTTAAATCATAACAACACAGAACTCATGTTCACAACCAACACAACCAGCACAAAATCATATACAACTAGCAAAATATCGTACAATATTCAAGCAGTAAGAAGCAAAATAGTACCCGTTGTAGAGCAGGACAGCTGGAAAATTTTGATATAGTGAGCCAACAGGGCCCTTTTATTTTCCTTTTTACGAGAAAGAGCTCCAAAGCACTGCATTGAACACACGCATGATAATAAAGCTTACATATAAAAATGAGTTCAAAAGTACTATAATAAAGATAATTGCATAATAAATTGAATGTTCATATATTACCAATTATAACAACAAGAAGAGTAATTAAAAACATAAGACAAGGGCAAAAAGTACAAATATCTATAAAAATGTAAACCCTAAAACAGGAGCTCACTACTCACACTTTACAGAATAATTTCATCAATAATCATAGAGAAGAGTTTAATGTTAGCAGTTTCAAAAAATTATCATAGAGAACAGCTCTGTAAATAATGTATAACAAAAGCCAGAAAAGTACTCAAGCATACACTACTCACACTTTACAGAATAATTTCAGCAATAATCATACAGAAGAGTTTAATGTTAACAGTTTCAAAAAATTATCATAGAGATGAGCTCAGTAAATAATGTATAATAAAAGCCAGAAAAGCACTCAAGCTTATAAACGTACTTGGAATGCAACCATCCATATATTTGTCCATTTGTTCAGCAAGGAGGGGACCAAAAACCACAACAAAGGGAGGGTGACAAAGAACTCCAACCACTAGGCTATGGGGAGGTTCACCTCACCATCAAATATTTTTCTCCAATGTAGTTATATTGTGCAAAGCCCCAGCAGGCCCTAAGTAACAATGATGGAAGACAGTGAAACTAGCTTTATCATGTGACATCAAACATAATTACTGTGACCATTGTTAAATTGTTGAGAAGCGTCAAAAGTTTAGAAACAATAAAGTTACAAAAGTTAAATTTTGCGGCAAATGTTTATATAAATAAACCTTGTCTAAATAATAAATGCAATTTACTGGGGCCCTTCCATCAGGCATAAATGTCTTATTTCCCAGTGACACAGAGAAGTTGGAATCAGATATAGACAGCAGAGTAAAACCTACTAAAGCAAAAAAAGCCAACATTGAAGAAGGTCACACAATATCTATAGCAGGAAGGAATAATTCTTGGACAAGGAACCAAGTAGTTCACATCCAGTCTGAAGTAAACATTCATAGGCATTCATCCATGACCAGAGCTTTTTCAACCTAAAACTCCGCTGTAGAGGTAGGGCAGAATATTTGTCCCTTCATGACAATTTTAGCATTTCCACACATTGCACCAATTTATATGCAGAATCATGATGGCAGGGCCCTATTTCCTAGGATCTGACCTCTGCAAAGAAGCATCTGAAAAGAGAGATGCGATGGACTGGAAAAGATTAACTATTTTACAAAATAATGGTGAAAAAACATAATATCCACCCAAAAATCAAATTTATTGCTAAAATGAGAGAAACCTCAAATGAAGATTTCGAAATATAATTCAGTTACCATATCCTGCACCTCCTTGGCAGCAGTGAATTATTGCCCCCATTACTTATGGGCAACTCCATCAGGTTTAGAAAACACATAAAAAAACCCTAACACTATTCCACATATATATATATATATATATATATATATATATATATATATATCTGTGTGTGTGTGTATGGCCCAAATTTAACACTCTGGCAGCCCATGTTCGCTGCTAGGTGTGGGGGCGTTTTTGTCACTTTTATTCTGTATGAATTTTTAAATTTTTTCTTGTGCACCTGGGTCTCACTGGTCTTGCTCACCTCTTTAAAAATCTCAGCTCAAAAAGATTCATATGAAAAAAAAGAGAAAATGAAAAGGTACCCATATATGCGTGCCGTTGGACATCCTCAAATCAATCTTGGCCATCCAAAATATATTTATTCAATAGGCCGCCAGCCAGCTCACAGATCATATTCATATATATGTATATATGTATACATATGTACACGACAAAACTTGATATCTAATCAGCATATTTGAAAGCAGAGCTCAAAGGAGGTTGAATGAATCAACATATCCAAGTTTATACTTTTCTTATATATACATTTGCAGTAACAAACAGTGCCTGTGTCTCTCTGTGTACTAGTGTGTATTGTGTACATGTAAAGGTGCATAACAAGCATGCATATATATGTGTATGAGAATTACCCAAAAGAGAGAAGAATTCATGCATGCACATGCCCAATGTATTATGCATTACATTTGATACATGCATGTGTCAGCTCTTGGGAATGCTTTCTTACATTCACAGCTTGTTGTGAAGAAAACCAAATGCCCGAGAGATTAGTCTACTAGATGTATTGCTTGCAATGACTAAAACATTATATTGCTTGCAACAGCAACAACAATAAAATCTGTATAGATTGAAAGGTTTTCTTCTATCCCAGTCTATTACATAAAACATGAAAGCCACCCCAAGAGGCTCACTGACATCAAAGACATAACATAACAGTCCTAAACTGTTTTCACATGATACAGCAATTGATATTTCATATTTGTTATTTCAAAATCCCAACATAAACAAAACACAGACATTGACGTTCAGACAGAGAAAGATACAGGATGAGGTCAGTCCAATGGTCTGAAATGAAGTTTCTGGTAGCTGTATTTTATTTTATTTTTTGGGGTGGGGGGAGCAAGGCTTGCATACAAGAGAGAGAAGAGAGAGAGAGAAAGCAAACCTGGTATTGGTACCAAAAAGAGCAGAAAAATGTCCTCCTCTTAAATCGGAAGGAAGAGGTGAATCCTGCATCAGTAGATTCCATAATAAGCAAAACTTCTCAAACTAAAAAGATTCAGGATAAAAACGACTGCACTAAGAACTAATGAATCTATATAGCAAACCAATCAAATTATCCATAAAAACATAAATGTGCCTATTAAAATTGAAATGGAAATGATTTTGTCAGTCAGAGCCAAAAACACAGACCAAAAAACGAAAATTGAACAAACAAATATTCATTGAAACATTTATAAATTAGTGCTGTTTGCACCTTTGGCAGAAATTAATAGCAATCCAGGGAATACCAATCCCAAGATCAACCTTTGTGGGTAATGATAAAAGCAAAAAGTGGCCATGGATCACAATAATGTAAATAACTAACTCCCACAGTCCTGAAAGATATAAGCCACAAGAATTAGGATTGAAAATAAAATTATGTCCGTGATCCAATATAGAGAAAAGAATATGGGACAAAATTCAAACATCAAAATAGTGTTTCCATTAACTTCTAGAAGTACTGTGATTTGCCCTTTTTTTTAATTTATTACTTGCCAAAAGTGCATTTTCTCATCCTTGTTCCACTTTGGGATCCGAGTGAAATATTTCACACATCATAAGTTTATAAAGCTCTGGTTTCAGCAGAAAAGTGTGCCATGTAGAGAGATCATTGCACAGTGCTCGTGATCCTCCAAGGCTTGTGCATTTAAGATATTATATTGTCTCAGGTGAGAAGCAAACACAGTAAGGCACAATCAAGAAAGTGCAAAATAACTTGATTATAATGAACACAACAAACTTCAAAGGGAAAAATAAATTATCTTAAACCTCTGTTGCTCCAGGTATAACCACAATTGAGATATAAAAGTAGATTGCTTTTGCATATTATCATACCAAACATCCACATAAGACAAAATGAGGTTTAACACTACCAGTGCTTCCATTGAGCAGGAATAGTTAGCAAACTCAATGAAGAAGATTGTGTTACCTTGTATGGGTAGCTGATCTTAAGAACATAATGCTTGCCAATAGGTACACCAGATTGTTCAAATGCATAGCTCCTCTGCCACAATATGGATAATGATTAAGAACTGGAAACCAAACAACTTAGCCAATTATCCTGGCTAGAAACTATGTTATATAGTAGATGTTGACTACCACCTCATAATAACGACAATAAGCCCCCTGAGGAGTGGAACAAACGGGAAGTGATAATTATGAAAATGAATTGGACAAAGGCATTAAGCAAATGCCATTTCCCAGCACAAGAGCTAACTAAACTCAATGACTGGCAATTGTCTTTCCAAAGGAAAACTAATAATGTTTTATGTATTGTAACGAAACATAAAAGGAACAGCAACATAGAATGCAAACTAAGGCAATATGAAACCAAATAAAAACTTTCTGCTCATTAACAAAGGTCAAAGTCACGAGCCAAGAAATCAAGCAATGAAATATAGTCCGAAAATGGGGAAAAATTAACCTTCACAGGAGTCATGCTAAAAGTTGACACATTAAGATCCAACAGTCTTTTGGATAATTCATTCTTTAATCCAGTTGCCATATCCTATACAAAAACCAAAAGAAGATGTTTTAATTTCACGAAACTTTGATCTTAACAACCATAAAAACATTTTACCACGTCAAATAAATGATAATTACTTGCAGCTTGGTCCGAAATGTTGTATGTGTGATTCTGGAGTCCTTCAAAGCACTTTCAAGCTCTGCGACTGCATTTCCTTTAAAAACTGAACCAGTAGGGATGGCATAGACACATCTCAGTAAATTTTTTACAACTACACAACAACTGAGATATGCATCACCTGATTTAACCTAGAGCCAACAAATGAATCTATATCAATATTTGATTACTCACCCTTCTCAAGTAGCAAAAAATATATATCACAAACAAGTGAGACATGAAAATGAATGGCAAAACACGAGGTAACACAATTGGAAAAGGAAAAATCTATTTAGGAAAAATTTTAGACTATATAACACTAATGTTAAAAAAATATTGAAGCAACAATAGCATCTTTCATTCTTTCCATCAAAGAATAGCACAGATCCATAAGTCAGATGATGCCATGTCTATTTTTCTTAGAATCAATAAATAAAACCAATTTAAATCATTGTAAGAAAAAGGAATCAAAAGCAATTACTTAATGACACATCTGATGAAAAAAAAAGGAGATGCAGTAGGGAGCACCATGTAAGAGACCAAAAGTCAACACCGATGTTTTTTGTGCTCGATACTTGCTTAGCAGAGAGGATCATAACACTTTATGATTTGTCTTTTATCATCACATGCGGTGACATGCACAGTGGCGTAATGCTCTAGGTGAGTTAGATCCAACTTTAGAAATTGGAGGTTCTTTCTTAATATGTTCAAACACCAAGTGATGTGATTTCGCTGTGAAGTGTGCTGGGAATTTACATCTGTACTCATAATACAAAGGCATAGAGCTACAGTGTCACAATCACCAAATCTAGAACAACCAGAAATATGTTACCTCATTAGCTTTTTAGGATCATTCAGTAGACTGAAAATCAATTAAGTGACAACCCATGATAGGACAAATAAAAGCAACATCTTAAAGAGCTTCACTTAAAAAAGCCAAGAAGACAGAGCATGTACGCTAACTCCCTACAATCATTATGTTTTCCATGAAAGTATGATACTTGAAGGATCAATTCACATCTTTAGGAAACTTTAAATTGCATTATCTCCAAGTGGAGATTACAACCATAGGTTAAAAAGTTATAGCAAAGTTACAAGAGAAACAGGAAAGTTAAAAGAGAAACAAGTGTGGTGCCTTGTTGTTTCAAGAATCAAGATTCAGGACAATTTAGATTCAATAATCAATTGAGACTTACTGATTGGTGGCCTACACTAGAAATTAAATGCTGTAAATTGTGGGATAACAAGCAGCCTTGTTGTTTCAAGAATCAAGATTCAGGACAATTTAGATTCAATAATCAATTGAGATTTACTCATTGGTGGCCTACACTAGAAATGAAATGCCGTAAATTGTGGGATAACAAGCATAAAAAGAGATTGAGTTGTAAAGGACTAAGAGTTGTAAAGGACTATGTCCTACGAATATAATTTTGTCCAAACAGTGAAGCCAGAAGGTATGTATAGGTTTAAACAGTTTGTACTTGATACGTCACAAAATTCCTATCAAGAGTAGGTCATTCTTTCATCTTGGATCTCTCTCTCTCTTTCCCCCAATGCAAATTGACCACTGATCTAAAGAAGATATTCCGAATAGGCCTCAAAATTTCTTGGAAGAAGATCCAAAACCTCTCTCGCTCACTCTTCCACAAAAGAAGGATAATGGAGTGTAATAATAAGTGACAGATTTAAAGCTAAATGGATAGAGATATAGCTCAGGTCAAGGCTCTCAAGTTCAGTGTATGAAGCTCCTATAGAGCCTCCCTGTCACAACATTTTCTTTTGTTGAAAAATACAATGGACGACAAAGGAAACAAAGTTGAATCAGAAGAAGTACAGCAGGTTGCCAAATAGAAATAACTGCAGTAAGCTTTGACAACAAGAAAATATGTGTACTAGAGAAATAATAACCAAAATGGATTACGAAGGAACAATGCATTTTATCCTAGGCCTAAAAGCCTAAAATTTCACATTCAGAAATATTGAAGTATCATTACAAGGAAAGCCAGCCCAAACTAACATCTTTTAGTGCTTAGATCCTCAAATGTAAAGTGCACCTGAAAGTTTCTAACATTAAGCAGCACTCAAAACTACCATAGTATGAAAGAATAAATATATTTTTCTTGTCAAACAAAACAAGAAAAGAACAGATGAAAACAGAACTCCAGATAACATTTTGAATGGAAACACCTTTCCAAATAGAAACACCTTATAAATGGGAATACCTTTCCAAAGAGGTACAAAGTACCAACATTTGCACCATAGATCTCCTCATATGCATCAATTATATAGAAAGGTAGTGACCCATCTGGGTCCAAAGAAAACTCTGTCTTCTCTTCATAATTTACTGGGAGTTCTGAAACTTCCCCATTCTGACCACCATTCACCTTCTCCCCTTGTGATACAGCTTGCCAACCAGCAGTAGCAGTGGGCATAGAATTGCTCTCAATATTAACCTTTGCATTAAGCAAAACTTTGTCTTCAACTGTTCCCTTCTCTATTTTAGCATTTCTTTCAGAAACAAGCAAACCAACCTTTCCTTTTTCCACTATGGGCCCCTCTCGAAGTAAATTATTATGAGATGCATCAGGATCTTGACAATCATTAGCACCAGAAGCCAGCTCTGGTTCCAGGTGAGGTGAAGTCTCGGCATGAGTATCCATGCTCATGCCTGTATCGTCAGTATCAGGACCCAAGCGCTCATTCCCCAAAACCATACTTGAAACTAGGGGTAACTTATCAATCCCAGATTTAGAATTTTTGTTAATAGAAACTGTTTCACACTCAACAGGTCGCAGCATTGCATCAGATGATGGTAATGAAGCCTTTGTACCTACATTATTTCAGGAAAAACAAAAAACATAAAAATCTATTAAAATCTTCTCGAGTAAATGTGAACCATTTGCATCAAGTGTCAATGCAACAATTTTTGTTTTTTTCTGGAAGTCAAGTGTTAATGCAACATTCAAAAAGGAAAAAAAAAAAAGTAGAATTGGGAGTAATGGAAACATGTACTAAATACTTCAAGTAAAACATATTTAGAGAATCAAGTATTTTATAAAAAAAGAAAAAGAAAAAATAAGCAAATAAGCATATTTCCAAGAGCATCTGTGCATATTCAGCATGAAACCATTCCAAAAAATCCAGACACAAACAAAGATAATAAAAATGACAGTTAATACAAAATGAAAAAACATATGCAGTGAAATGATGAAAGAGCACAAAAGCCCCAAGGCACTGTTCCCCCAAAGCTCCTCCAGAGCATGAGCTAAAGAAACAAAAGATCCGTGGAAAATCAGCAAAAAGGTAGGACTTTTCACATAAATATAGGGCCTAATTAAGCCTAATTCATCATTAAACAAAACAACAATTCCAAAAGAGCCAAAACCCATTTTCCTAAAGTTACCTAATCGCCTTCTCCTCCTCTCTCTGTCAGTCTCGTCAGGCGCAAATTCCATTAACACATCCTCTATAATGGCCTCAGCACTCACCCCCCTCACTCCCCCCTTCTCCTCCCTCTTCTTCAACACATTCGAAGTAAACATGGAAGTGAGCCTCTGCTTTCCCATTAAAGCAGCAGCAGCAGAGAAAGACGAGCTCTGCTTTGCTTCATCTTTCTCTCTCTTCTCCTTCTTCCTCTTCTCTGAAACCAAGCCCCTCTTTCTCTGAAACCCCTCATCTTCTTCGTCCGAAGAAGGGGGAAGCTGGTCTTTTCCCCAATCTTCTTCTTCCCCTTCATCTCCATAACCAAGACCATTGTCGTCCACTATGAATTCCTTCGCAGAAGCTTTGCGCTCTGCAACCAAGCGGGCATATTCATCTTCAGGAAGACTGTCGTAGATTGGTTCTGCCAATTTGATTTCTGGGGTTTTCTGTACCGTGCCGTCACGCAGGGCCTTGAGGCGCTCAAGGGCCGTGGAGCGCGGGTCTGATGAGGCTGTGGTACCTATTCGACTACTGCGACGATCAGTCGGCATTGTTTTCTAGGCCGGCGGTCGGTTTCTCTCTGTCTCTCCTGGTTGAGGGATTTCCGCCTCCTCACCAACCCTCTCTCTCTCTGCGGTGCGCGTGGTTGGGTGATCTCCCCTTGTCTTTTTGGGGGGAAGACCCTCTCTCTCTCCACTGCGTAGTGATCCCTCTCTCTCTCTCACACACCTGCGCGTTGTGATCCCTCGCTCTCTCTCTCTCTCTCTCCTGACTGGTTTGATCATTTGTCTCTCACCATGCCTACTCGGAGTGAATTAAAAGTGGCGCGAAAGGGCATCCGTTTTGGCGCCAAAAAGATGGACGGGCCCTGACCTTGGGCGTAAGACGCGCCATTTTTTAAGAAGAAATACGGTGGGAAAGTTTTTGTAAATGCAGATGGCCTGGTTAGCCAGCCTTTCTTAAAATACAATTTAAAAAAAAAATGATATTTTTAAATCCGTTAAAAACTGAGTTTTTTCAAATGGATCTTAAAAATCATGTGTTTTTAATGAAATTGGTATAAATCTGTATTTTTTATTTTTCAAATACACTTTTTAAAAAGTTTTCTTCTATGTAACTTTATAGAAATTTGCATTCTCTTCATTTTAATATCTTCACGTTTTGATTTAGAGTTTTCCATAAAAGATTTTCTTAAAAAGTGTATTAAAAAATTTGAGCAATATGTTCCAAACAAAATAATCTAACAACCGTATGTATTAAAATATATGTAGAGTTCGAGGAAGAGCAACCCAATAAAACTCTTCTTTTTCTCTAACCTAGAGCATTAATTTAAAGAGCAAGAGAGATCAGTAACAACTAAAAATTTAGGCAATTATAAATTCAGGATGAGATTCGACTATTTAAATTTGTTTAATTATTTGTTACTTTCATTCTATATAAAGGTTTGATGAATTTCACTTTTTGAAACATTTTTGTTGTTTCATTGGAATAAAAAAACAAAGCATTTTGGATGGATCATTATTTTATATTTTTGAACTTTGTGTTTTAGGCAACTGCAATCCTATATTGAGAGTGTGTTTGTTTTCTTAAACAATAATCCTATACATTAGGTTATTGTTTAGCATTGTTGTTTCATTATTTACTTACAATAGATCTACCATGGGTTTTGTTTAGTGATAACAGAGTTAGCATTGCTATTGTATTTATTGAAAAATGCACAAAACTCTGCCATAATGATACACGGTAACGAGATAAAATCATTCTTCAATAATTTAATGTATCCATGGAACAATTATAAATCATATTTTTGTCATGTGTCATACTAAACGTATCTGATTTTTTCACTTTATATATTTTTTTATCAAATCTAAAATATTCACGATACTTTAACTTACTTAATTTTTGGCGTTCTATATTTTAACCCGATTTTTTACCTCTGACTTTTTTGAACAAAATCGATAAATTACCAATATTTTAGTTTGCCAACGTATTGTTATTTGCCAACTTGCTAACTATACGTCTTATCATACGGGAGGGTAAAGAATATGTGCTTTGTAAAGGTTATGAATAATTATAATTTGTCATGAACTTGCATGCAAGGGAATTAATAAAGGAAAATGTTTTGATAGGGTTGCAATTCTATTAAAATAAGCAAAATGTCACCTCTCACTAAAATATGCAGTTCTGGTGTCGAAAATTTTAAAATCAGTCATCTCAGCCTTGACCTTTTTTGGTTGCTTACTAGAAAGAAAAATATTTCAAGCCTTAAAAACAATGCATATTGCAACAAACTAAGTAAAGCTCAAACCTTAAAATTCATCAAAAATTGTAATCCTAGCATCATAAAAGCTTCAAATCGATTGTCGTGAACTTGACCATTGCGGTTGTTAAAAAATATGATTTTAAGCACTACAAACAGTTTATATTGTAACACATTATCTAGATTGTCTACTTTAAGTGTTCGTAGACTTGCAAGATTGCCTCATTTATTAAGCTTTAAATTTCATAGTCAATGTTGGAAATTGATTTTAGAGTCATTGTAGAGATTTTTAACGCTCAAAGTGTTTTCTGAACGAAGATTCAACGTGAAGCTTTACTTTGTTTTCATAAAGCCTATACAGTAAAAAAATTGCATCTACTAATAAAACCTAGATAAATTTAAATTCATGTCCCCCCATGTGTCTCTACTGTAAAATCTTCATCATAGTACATTTATATCATTTTTTGAAAAAAAAAATCAAAATATCCTAGCTTCAGACCATGAGGTGATGAAATACTTCACTTCAGACTTTCAGACAATGAAATTATTGAGTTTAGGCCTTCAAGGTCTAAAGTGTAGAGTTTATTTTAGGCCTTCAAGATCCAAAGTAATGGGATTTTAGACCTTAAACGTCCAAATCACATTAAAAATGTATTATGGACTTCAATTCAAAATCATTGTAACTTAAAATATTAAAAGTACGAAGTAGGTGCATTTTGAGAAAAAAAAATTGAAAAAGGTGTGCATGTAAAAAACAAAAAACTGGAGGGATTTTGTAATAATGCTGATTTAGACGGACATGAATGTGAAATTCTCTAAAAAAAACTGTAACCCATGATTACAACCAAAATAAAAATGCAATTTATATAAAGAGACAACCTTAAACAATCAAAGTAAGGCATGTCTCAAATTTCTATTGGAATGTGCAGTTTCAATATCTAAAACCCCTAGCAGACGAATCGATTTTGGCCTCTGATTGTGAAATCTGAACACTTCAATTTTTTTAAAAATGACATTCTATATAATGTTTTACAAGTTGCAGTTTTCATAAACGTCAATTTTTCTTTCTCCCATCCATACAATCTCGAGGTAAATATGCTCAAGTGAAGGAGTTTCTAACATCAAAACAACATGTTTCAATAGGTTTTTTAAGTGCATCTTACTGTTATAATGTAAGATTAATGCCTAATTTAGTTAAGCCAAAATCTCATATTGTTTAAAGGTGAAACTTTCTTTCACCATTGCTTTAAATAAAATAATTAAAATCCAGTAGAGAATGTCGGGTCCGTTGAATTATCGTTCAAACATGGATCCTAATCTTAAAAGATCAATCCTCTATGGGAACCATAGGCAATGCCAGCTTGAAATCTCACAAAACCAAAGAAAAAAACGAAGAAAAAATATATAACATGAAAATAAAAAAGAGAGAAAAAAAAGAAAGAAACAATAGAACATGGAAAGAAAACAAATAAACTAAAAAAACAAAAAAAAAACTAAGTATTAAACTTAAAAAAATACAAGGAAACTTACATGAGCCTAGGCCTGTTGGCTGGGGCATCTGAAACCGAAATTGTGGCCCATATCAGATAAGGGGTTGCTTATACTTTTGTGCTCTCTTTCTTAAATAATTGGCTGAATTTGATTTCCTAATTAATGTTTTTCTATATGTGTTTATTTAGGGCTTTGAAAAATGTAGGGAAGTTGGGTAAATAGAATTGGCTTTAGGCTTCAGTCTCTTATGGTTTTCTTGGGTGACAAAGCTCTAGAGTTCTCTCAAGTTTGCTCATAGGCTATGGGATTCTTTTATTATTTTCCTAGGGTTTTTTATGGGGTTTTTAATATATTTTCTATAATTTTTTGTTACGATTCATGGAGGGGCAAAGGGGTTTTATAGACTTTTGATTTAGGGTACCAATCCCATTAAGATTAAGAGTTATAGATCTATCTCTAAGCATGATGATAGTGTTTATATAACGATAGGATTAGAATTCCTAAGGTTAAGCCAACTTCCATAAACATATGGAAATCTTCCATAAATTTAGGAAAATTCCAAAGGCCAGAAGCAAGTAGAAATGCGGTTTGTGTCTTTGGGCACATTGGACTTGGTGACACATAGCACATCACTGGACTAGATCACCACCAGCTCATGTGAGAAATCTTGAGTCCAGTGACAATGGTCTAAATCCAGTTTCAGGCATCTTGGGTTTGCAATTAGCGGTTTTTACGGTTTTTAAGCTGCTATGGACAAAATCGGACCCAAATTTGGTTTTTGGGTTGGTTTTGATCTGATTTGAGAATTCCCTAAGAATTATGGACTACTAGATATGATGCACTATGGTTGACTAGATTAGTGTCATCCAGGCTTTCAAGTTATAGGAATTCCTTTAGCCAAAATTTTAGGGAATGTGTGCAGTTGCCCTTTGTTGGCATTCACTTGGGATAGTAGGTGAACAACAAAGAAGTAGATACTTGTTATACAATGGAAGAAAGTGCAGTGGCATTATTTTGAATGCCTAACATCCTCGATAAAGGTGAGATATATACGGGAGAATCAATTGGACATAAAAAAAAAACAACGATGATTATGAAGCAATCATATTACGTTGAGAGGTCTTTGACAATACAAAATGACCTCTAGGATTTCGAGGGAACCGTATTGGGAACTTAGATGGTAATATTTAGTTTAGAGGGCCCCCATAGTCAAGTTGATGCTACGTAGGGCAGTGAGTAAACATTTTCGGCTTGGACCTTTATTTTTGGGTCTTGGTTTTCAATTAAACAGGGAATGATTCTTAATTTGAGACGATGATGATGAAAAATCTACAAATTTGGAAATGTTATGCTTTTTTCCCATAATTCTAATATCTTTTAGGGTTCATAGAATCAAGATAAGGTTTTAGGATATATGACTTCTACTATAATTTTTCTAAATGTGGGGGCTTCCCTAGGTATTTTCAACCCATTTTCCAATACTTGTAGAAATGCAAAAACGCGATTACATCTTCTATTGGCTCTCCAACTCCTTTGTTTTGAAATAATATTGTTAGAATTTAAATTTTATAAATAATATTTTGAAATATAAACGTTTTTGAGTGCACAATTTTTATCAAGAAATTAAGGTTTTTGAAACATAAAGCGTAAAATTTGATATTTTAAATATAAACGTTGGTGGCCTTATGAGATTGCCTAGTCTTTGCTAAGACCTTCAAGACAATGAATCATTAAGTACTCATTCATCTTCAAATCCTAGTTCTCGTGTTGCATTCCAAATAAGAGTTGTTTGAAGTCTTCAAACAAATAAATATCTTGAAAAATATAGGATATTTCTCCTTTGACTTCCAGTTTTGACTCTCCACTACCAACTGTTAGAAGTTCAGATGATCGAGGTCCTTGAGGTTTACTCGGAGTCCCTTTTAGATCTTTAGCCTGGTGGAATCTTTTTTTTTTTTTTTTTCACCCGTGTGACTGGACTTTGATTTGTAGTTGAGTCTTTAGAACTTTGAAACTTTTAGCGAATTTTTCCTTTTTTGGCTTTTTTGCTTGAAGGGGATCTCATTTTTACTTGCTTAAAATAAGTGGTGCTTTGTTTGTTGTGACACTTCGCATAAGGTCGGGTCAATATTTTTTTGGATCCCCTATAGCACCAGCCATCCTTCGATTCTCTAAGTGGTAGAGTGGTTCTAATCTTAGTTACTTTTATATTTTATATACCTAGGTTGGTATCCAATATCTATTTGACAATGATTGTCGATTTCCTATTGAACTTTCCCTTTAAAGTGCCTCACGTGGACTTTGAATCGTTAGACTTCAGATTACTGTTTTGTTTCTTAATATTTAAATCTTTATACTTTGGGTAGCTAAGCTCATTAAGTTTTTTCTCGTTGACATGGTGATTCTCATTGATTAAGTGTTAGTAGCCCAGAGTAAAGTGCATAAATGGGGCATGAATTCCTCGCTTGGTTAATAAAGGCATAAGTGAGGGATCACCCTATTCCATTCCTATAGCCTTGTTCTGTTGAAACTTCATGTTGTTATTGAGAAGTCAATTTCATACTGGTCCCATTTTTGGTGTTTGAGTGGTACAACTATTGGATGAAAGGAATGAACACTTCTACATTTTCGCAACCCATGACATATTAGAGGTCATCAGAAAAGGCCTCAACCTCATTGGCTACCCATACTGGATTGACGTTTTATAATGTGGTTGCCTCTATCAATTCATTAGATGGAAAAGCCTCTATTGGATCTTCTATTTTGATTAGGATTTGTGTTCTATTAGGTGGATCATCATAAGTATGGGGTGCCCTAGTTAACAGAGTCATGCCTCTACCTTGTTGAGCCTTACATGCTCATCTTTTTCTGACTCTTTATCCCACTTAGGTAGATTTGTTGAAAAATCTGGTGAAGGAGGTGAAGGTAGTCTCCATATGATCTCTAAGGGTTCAACTTCTAGTTCTTGAGGGGGTGGAGAGATTGAATCTTAACGAGTGGTTAAACTTGGATTTTTCCCCTCTTCATCATCAATTGTGGCCCTCTCTTAGAGGATGGTTGAATTTAATCATCTATGCTTGGCTCCTTATGACATAATGATGTGTTTGCTAGGAAGTTTAATGAAGGTAGCCTAGGTGACCTCTTAGTATTTTAAGGAGGTCGTCTCCCTTCACACTTTAATCTTCATTCGTTAATAATCCTTCGTCATTGACTTTTGATTTACTCCCCACGAGGTAGCATGTTCCCTTGTTTCTTTTTGAATTGTGGTATTGGGACCGAGTCATTCCCTATTATCTTCATTCAAGAATCCTTAGCCTCGGGGTTTTGGCCAAGCTTATGCTCAGGTTCACTCTTTACTGCATGGGTGACTTGAACCCCTTGTGGTTGCCTATTGCATTTACTTGGAAGAACATATTCAATTGATTGTTTTCCCTTGATCTATTGTCTATGAAATAGGGATACTTTGGATCTTTTGTAGGCAAGCATCCCCAATAGTGACTAGATTATTTGTAAGTTGCTTTGTTCTTCTACAATTTATGAGTTATGGAGCTTAGACTATGGACTATTCTCATCATTGTTATTTGGGGATCCCTAGCTACAAAGTATTGTGTGAACTTGTGCTCATCTTTTTATTCATTTGGCGAATTCTTAGGCATGATTCTTCTTATGCCTCAAGACCATATTAGAGTATATCTAGGCTTTGGCAAGGTTTTTTGCTTCATTGTGTTGATTAGGCCGATTTTAGTCATAATTTGAGAACTTGAAGTTTGTCTATTCTCTTTTATCTGCGCCAGTGGTATCATCTTAAACATGTTTTTTCTTTCTGTTTGATCTCCTTTTATGACAATTATGATGTGTTTATAAATTAAATCCTCAATAATGTGCTCAAAAGCATAGCACTCCTCAATATCATGGGCATGATTTCTATGTCATTCGCACCACTTTGATTTATCTGCTATAGAAGGGGAGGAATCCAAAGCTATAGGTAACTCGACAACTTTGTTTTTAAGCAATAGGTTGAGAGCATCACTCGTTGCTTCCTTAATGGGGGTGAATTCCCATAGTGTGGTTATCTTAAGTTCGTTACATATAAAAATGAGCTACATGTATCACTGGGCCTTTTAAAAGGGGATTCATGGGTTAGGCTTTTGACTCATTGATTGTATTGTATTGACCTCACATATGGATGGAGGTTTAGCTTGTGGCTAATTTTTAATAGGAGTGGCTTCAGCCTTCGCCCTCTACCTTCTTGTGCAAGTGGCTAATTTTTAATAGGAGTGGCTTCAGCCTTCGCCCTCTACCTTCTTGTGCATGGATTCAAAGGACTATGGTTGGAGGTTATGGTTGAAGAAGATATTATATTCTGATAAATCACTTTCCTTAAACGCTTCACAAAGTTTGTAGTCAATGACATTAGATGTCGCATCTCTTAACCAGGCAACGAAATCGGTGAATAGTTCTCATGGATTATGTCTTGTAGCAACTAGTTCGCCGCTAGTCAGTGGTATTGGATTAGCCCTACAATATTGTATAATGAAATGGCTAAACAATTCATTGGGGGCCTAATTAGGAAAGTTTTCATTATCTCGCAACACCAGGCAAGCAGTTCTCAGATATAGTGTATTATAAGCTTTTGAAATTCCCTTTCGTTGCAGCTAACTCAATTGATTGATTGGTTAAGGTTTTACCAATTGGTTGGTTGCTTAACATTGGTTAGATAAACTTGGGTCGGTGGCACAACCAGGACTGACTAGATTGGGTAGGTTTAGATTAGTGGATGGTTGGGTTTAGCTGGCTAAACCTCGAGCTTGTGGTACAATCAAGAGGGATTGGACCGATGGGTAATATGTCTGAACTTGAGGAGCAGCCTGAACCAATAGAGTAGGAGGGTGGTAATTTTGAACTAGCAACCCAGTCTAGATTGGTTGAGTTGGCAAGGGTAGGTTTGAACTAGTGGCATAGCTTGATCTGCCCGCGTCAACAGTTTATAAAATTGGCTATGTAGCATGCCCAGGTTAAGTTAGACTAAAGGCTAATAAAATTGAGGTGAAGGGACCACGGGGTTTGAATGGGCCCTCGATTGGTATTGTTGGGCTAGTAGGGGTCGCTAAATGTACGAATGATGGGCTTGAGCTAGTTCGATTGACTGAGCATGGCGTGGGTAAGTTTGGACAGGAGAGGTGGGCATATTTGGCTGTGTTTGAGGCTGGGTAGCTTGAACGCATATTATGATTGCGAGGTTTCTATGTTGATATGGACAAAAGCAGATAGATTCTAACTAGATTGGGTTACTAGGTTGGTTCTGGTTTGATTTGAGGATTTTCTAAGGATGTGTTTATTTTTTTGAAAGATTTATTGAAGAAATAAATCATTATGATTTTTCAAAAGTTCCGCGCGTTTGACACACGATTTCATCTAAAAGTTAAAAATGTAATATTCCAATAAAAGTTATCATTCATTTGTTAAAATTTGAAAGATTAAGTTCCACAGTCCTTATTTAATTGGCAAGCTTAGTTCGGTGAATATCTCATGGGTGCAATTTATAGAAGGTATCAACTTTAAATAATCACCTCCAAATTGCATTGAAAGATGCAATATTGGTATAGCAAATTCCTACGATGGCATGAAAAGTTATTCTCAACTGTAGTTATTAAATTTAAAGCTAAAAAGAATACATATGAAGTAGATCTATAAATACTTGAAAATTTTAGAAATGGACAATCTATAAAGGGAAAAGTTTATATAGAGTCGAGGTTCTATACAGTCAAATTAGAGTCTGCCGCAAAAATCTCACTAGAAGAGGTTGTTTTGATGCCCTAATATCTTTAGATGGATCATCTCGACATCAAGATGCATGGATATGAAAAATAAAAAGGATTTCGAGTTTTGAAAATACTGTATTTTGTAACGCATTTATTGATTGTAATTTTTCAAGATTTCCAGGTTTTCATATATATGCAGATCTACATTATTTTTGAAGTTTTAAACTTTCTAAATAAAGATGAAAATATATTTTAAGGCTATCACAAAGATTTACAGTATTGAAACCACATTTCTTGACACTATTTGAAGGTAGGCTCTATACAAACCGCACCTGTCTATAAATACTTGAAAATTTTGGAAAGGGACAATCTAGATGATAAGAAGTTACAATAATTACTATTTTTAAAACTTAACATGTGTATATATTTTCATAATGATACATCTTGCAGTCGAAATATTTAGTCGAGGGTTTTCTAGAGTTGAAAAAATATTTTCTATTTGATTTTTTAGATGCCCCCTACTTCAATAATTCAAGGGTTCCTTTATATGAACCTTTTTTTTTGTTGATCTCATGAGCCTGCCTCTCTAGACTATCATCATATGAGATACTCCACTCGTTATCGTAAACCTTTTCTTTGGATAGATCGTTACCGTAGACCTCTAGTCACACACCACCGTGTTTTGCCCTCGTATATAATGATTACTGCGTTTTAGGGTTTTCCCAGCATTTGAGCCACTCATCGGTAAAGTGCGAGCAACAGTGTAGCAGACGAGCTTGAAAACGAGGGTTTCACGTTTCAGGCTCCCCCTCTCTCTCTACAGCCATGGTAAGTGAAATAATTGATTTATTTTTCAATAATTCCATGTTCTGCGTCTTTCTCCCTCTAACCAAGATATGTTCCCTTTTCTTTCAGTTGATCCCCAAGAAGAACCGTAATGAAGTTTACAAATATTTGTTCCAAGGTTCGTTAACACTAACCTTCAACTTTTTTCAATTCTCTCTTCTCTGTAAATCTAGGGTTTTGCTCATGAGTTATGGGGTGTGTGCCAGAGGGTGTTCTCTATGCTAAGAAGGACTTTAACCTTGAAAAGCACCCCGATATCGATGTTCCCAACCTCCATGTTATCAAGCTGATGCAGAGCTTCAAATCAAAGGAATATGTGCGGGAAACATTTGCTTGGATGTATTATTACTGGTACCTCACCAATGATGGCATTGAGTATTTGAGGACTTATTTGAATCTCCCTTCTGAGATTGTGCCTGCTACTCTGAAGAAATCTGTTAAGCCAGTTGGGAGGCCCCTTGGTGGTCCAGGTGGTGATAGACCAAGGTAATTGCTTCTTGATATTCTTTTTTTGTGTGATTTTCAAATGTTATTTTATAAGAATTATAGGCATTGTATGTGCTTTGCTTTGGTTTGAATTTTCTTTAGTACAATTTTGGTGTGATTTTGAGGCATCATTGTATGTAGTGTGTAAATATAGGGTTCAGTGATGTTTTTTGCTTGTTGAATCCAAATGTTTGCTTTTTATGTAATTCTTGGATGCATAATCCAGGTATTGTTATTATTAGGGATTCATTGCTTTGTTTCTTATATGACATAAAATTCAGTGGTTGCAGTCAAGTACTATTGTATGAAAAATACATTTTGTTGGTTTATTGAGTGTGTCATGGGCTTCTAGTTTGAAGTTCCTCGAGTAAAACTTTGGGATCAGGGATTATTGCACGGAGTATGCGAGCTTTCATGATCATGTATGTATGCCAGACCTACTTTATTTTTCACAAAATAAAATTTGGGGTAATATGGGGTTTTAAATATGATTGTGTGCACAATCTCAAGTTTCACGATCTTGTTTGTATGTTTGCCTACATGTTTTAGGCACATAATGCAGTTATTATTGTACAGTGGCGCTAGTATTCTTATTTATTGTGAATATGTGCTCTACTTGTTTATTTTTTTATTTATATGTGCATAATTCAGTTATCATCGTATTGTAGTTCTAGGTTTTGGTATCTCGTGTGTATTTGTGTTCCGCTGGTTTGAGAATCTTGGTCTGATGGTTGTTAATTCATTTATTTTTGGGTATAGGGGTCCTCGCTTTGAGGGTGAAAGGCCTCGATTTGGTGACCGTGATGGATACCGAGGAGGCCCTCGTGGCCCACCAGGGGAATTTGGCGACAAGGGAGGAGCTCCCCCTGAATTCCAGCCATCATTTAGAGTAAGTCTGTATTCTTCTTATCATATTGAAAAAGAGTGGTATGCATTTACATGTTACTAGTTGCAATTCTTGTCATACTTTATGCTTGTTTAGAGAAATGTCTAGATATTGTTGAGAAAGCATGATTTTGTGGATTCATTGCCTGATGGACTACTTATTATTTATTGCCATATTGCATGTGAATGCTTGTTGGCTTACTATATAATGTTTCTCTTACATGGAGATGAAACTTTGGAAGAGTTGAATGTTGTAAACAAAATGGTAACTGCGTCAATAGTTCATTTAGTTTATAGCTACAAAACTGTTTATATTAACATGCGTTATGCATGATACAAGCATTATTTTATACCTTAGACTGGCCATGACACTTGACCACTGCCGGGGGGGGAGTTGGCTCCGTGAGTCCCTTGTTGACTTTTAGTGATGCAGGGAAGATTTTGGGAAGAAATAATTAATTCAACAAAATGAAAATAAAGGCTAAATACTTTGAGAGAATATACCCTTTCTTAGGGTCTGTGAGGGAGTTTGCCCCAAATCTCCCTTCACATGATCACAAACACTCTCTTACTTCTCAATTCACCTAGTTTCAAAAAGGGACCTTCTTCCTTTTAATTACAAACTGAAAAAAAAAAAATGGAATAAAAAGAAATATAAAAAAGGATAAAAATAAAAATAAAAAAACCACAAGTGTAGAAACCTTCTCTCCATGCTAATCTCTCTCAGCCCATGTTACTCTTTCTCCCTTTTCTTACCATTAAATCTAAATCTCCAGCCAAACCTTATCCTACCTATTTTTCCTCTCTAGTTTCCTTACCACTTTATCTTTTAAAATAAAATAAACTTTATAATTCTACCGAAATCTCTACAACCAATAAATGTTTGTTGATTTTTTCTGTTTTATTTCTGACTTAATGCAGTTGGCTAATACTCTTTCCTGTTTTATAGGGATATTTATTTGTGAATTTGTTGAAATCATTTCTATGCATGTTAGTTATCTGTGAATTTGTCAAAAGCAACGTTTCTGATTTCTGTGTTTAGTGATATTTGTTTGTTGAATTTAATGAAAGCCATGAATAGCGCATCAATGTAGGTAGGTAGGCAGATAGGTAGATGGGCCTAACTGGACGAGTCTAGGCTTCGATAAATAGATAGTGCCCGAGTCACTCAAATCTGGCAGGGTACCAGAAGGTCCCTTTAATGTGTGTGTGTGCGTGTGCATAGACTCGGCTGACCTGTATTGCTGAATCTACCGAATTGGACATCTGACACAGGCTTTGGGACCCTAGCTAGTTGGTTCTCGATCACCCATACGGATATGACCTGGTGGTTTGCCATGCTGGAGAACTAAATGGTTTGTTAGAGTTACCAGACCCAAAATATTCATTTGTGGGTTCTATTTGATCATTTTAAATTTCAGTATTCACCCATGCAGTCCACTATTTGACGTTTTATTTGCTATTTTAGAGAACTAAATGGGTGGTTAGAGTTGCCTGACCCAAAATATCCATTTGCATGTTTTATTTGCTTATTTTTAAAATCAGTAATTACCCATACCTTGCACTATATGGCCCTGTAAAAAGTTATGCTGGAGAACTAAATGGGTTGTTGGAGTTGCCAGACCCAAATATTCATTTGGGTATCTTTTGATTATTTTAAATTCGATTCATGTCTTTAGTAGGAACCTTTGGTCAGTCTCTCAACAATAGAAGAATGTTCAAATTGATCAATCCTGGATGTTCGTTTCCCTCCCTATTGTTGGTTATTTATTGTAAAGGTCGAGTGATTATGCTATTGAGAAATGAAGTACATTTAGCTTATTTTCTTAATATTGTGATGGTCCCGTAAATTCTCAAAAAAGAAAAAGAAAAAGAAAAAGACATGTTACTGCTGTAAGCAAGTGTGGCTGATTCTGTGGCTGTTAATTGCCTGGCGTGCCTCTGGTGAAGTATCAGCCATTTGTTTTACATAATGCTGAAAATTGGGCAAGTATTTTGTTTCCTTTCCATATGATTTACTTGGACTAGTATTGTAAGGGATCCTTTGTTCTGATTGTGCTAGCATTACGTATATCACCACTGGTATAGGGCTTCCTAAATTGAATTATTCAAGGGAACCAATCACTTATTTCTTATGGATGCCGAAATAGTTATTGGATACCATTTAGTTGGTTATAGCTTGGTAAATATTTCATGCAGTAACGTTAGCTCTCTCTCTCTCTCTCTCTGCCTACTTGGGAGTCTTTTAAGTGATAATAAAGCATTACAGGAGTTCTGATTTTCTATTCCCTTTAATGCAGGGACCTGGTGGAAGGCCTGGGTTTGGACGTGGGGGTGGTGGTTATGCTCCAGGTGGATCATCGGCACCCTCATTTGAATAGAGCCTATTCACCTTCCATTTCTCTTCTTTCTCTAGCAAAGCCTATCAAATGGACAGAAATTTTAAAATTTTGCTATGACAATCCGTGTTTACATTATTATTATTATTTTTTTTGACATCACATGACCTGAATTTTGAGTCCCTGGAAGGGCACAAATTGTCTCTTATCTGTGAGGCTTTTTCTATTCTGTTTGCTTACAAAAAGACTCATCTTGTATTGTGCCCATGAACCTACTCCATGACTGAAAACCCCGGGCCCCCAAATTTTGATGGGTGAATTATGAGTGCTAGGGCTACACCATGCCGTTCGGTTGGCTTGTTACATTCTTCAATTCTCTGTTTTTGTGTCTTGTTTTGGAACTTTGCGGTCTTGATGTCTCTCATTATTGTGTTCGCAAATCATGTCTTTCGAATATTTGTGGAACCACTTAGAACTTGCTTCTCTGGGCATGGTCATAATCATAGTGCACCAATCAGGGGATAATAATATATCACCAAACCAAAATGAATTAGTTTTATTTAAGAAGTCAGGCAAAAAGATTGGAGCTAGATATGGATCACAAAAAATTAGGTACTAATAGTGAATGTTTTGGAATTATAAAAAAACAAAAAAGAAAAAAAAGAGAAGGTTTTGAAAAAAGAAAAAGTTTATAAAGATGCAACCTTATGATGTAAAACTATGGTGCACTTCAAAAATCCATTGGAAAAGGTCGTTTTAATGTTGAAAAACCTTTTGATCATATCGACATCGAGATGTATGCCCATAAAAAATAAAAGATTTTAAGTTAAAAAAACAGTGTATTTTATAAGATTTTTATATACTTATAGATTTACATGATTTTAATCATTTTTTAAATTTAAAATTTTATAATTAGATATAAAAATTACTCTTAGATATAATAATGGATTTTGTAATAATTTTATGAACACTTTATATCAAAATTATATGAGTATTGACACTATGAGCCCCTCATGTGAGCAGGGTTTCAAATAATCATCATTAAATTTTGACACAGATTTTTAAAAAAGTTATCACATGGGTGTGAAACTTGGGTGAATGGGTTTATTGATAATTGTTTTAGAGATGTGTAAAAATTTAATAGTGATCATTTGGAGTTCTATTGACATAGATGTGGAAAGGTTTCGTAATATCATTACTCAAATTATATACCTTTGATAAAATTTGAAGGTGCATCTTACCTCTACATCTACGGATGCATTCGTACGCTATCTGCACCCTTTAAAAAAAAGGTTCAAGAAAAAAATTGCAAGGGGGATTCATTCATATGCCAACTGCACTTTTAAAAAAAAGGTTGAAGAAAAAAATTGCAAGGGGGGTTTCAGAGGGGAGACAGAAGGAATCAGAATCATGCCGTCTTAGATCTGGTTTGGGTTTAGAACTAACTGGTTTGGGTTTAGAACTGGTTCAGTTCAAATTAAAGATTAAAACAACTTGAATTTATTAAGATATTTAAAAAACTCGGAGTTTTAACAAATTTAATTTTTTTTTGAGATTTTTCAAGAAATTCACACTCGCGAACTATGATGGTAAACCCATGGAATGTTTTGTATTTTTGAGAAGAGCTATCTTGGGTACTATCCTCATGAAAAAAGAGCGAGTCAGGGGAGCGCATTGCCCCCGTTATTCGTTTTTTTTTAATTGAAGAAAAAACGGAAAAGCAAAAATCCGACTTTTGGTTTTCTATTTCATTTTATGGACGCTAGGCCTCCGGAGGCATCTCCTTCTACATTGATTTTGGAATCTAAATGATCCCCCATGAGATAGAGAGATAGAGAGAGGAGAAATATCTCCTATAAGAGGGAGAGGGAGATGGAGAGGGAGAGGGAGAGAGTGAGGTGTGGGTCCATTGGAGTGCATCAATGAGAATCGGCGCACGAGTTGGTGTGTTTTAGGATTTGGGTAAGAAGGTTTCATCTTTACCTCCAATGGCGGATGGACGATGAGGATAAGCTTGTAGTGTATATAATGTAGCTCATTTTTTATTTTGTGAGAGATTAAGGTCCTGTTTGATGAAGTTAATATATTTTACATAATATTATTTTGTTAATTGTTTTTAGTGCATACCTCGTCTCGTGTTATATAGAAGTATTGTATACTATGAGATCATTGATTTTATTTTTGGTATAAAGAGGTCACAATCACTTTTAACCCTTTGATGTAAAATCCAATTGATGAAAATGTATACAACATTCGAGAAGTTTTATTTTGGACTTTGTGCCTAAATAATAAAACATCTTTAACTACTTGATTTCAAATCCAATAGTCAATGATGATTATGATATCCTTGTATCAAAAGTAGGTGGTCTCATTGTAAATATTTCTTATATGGATTAGTATCTAATTATTTAACCTTTGTTTTGGCAAATTTTAACTAATTTTTTACTATTTTTGGCAATCAACATATGATTTTACTAAATTACTTTGATTAGCATGAAAACAACTTTTAAAAAAGGTACACCTATGAGTAGATGGTCATATAAGTTTAGGGTATGGTTTATATAAGGGGTCAACCTCAAATAATCAAAGTAAGACACTTAAACCATGTCCAAAATACAATACAAGTAAAAAACCCTGTTATGTCCTAAAATCTATTTCCATCCTTGGTTATGACATTTAAAACTCCAAAAATCATGCAGATCGAGCATGTCTATAAACACAAAAAAGAGCATACTTTTGATATCTCGAGTCGATAATCTAAAAAAATAGAGAGATTGAGAAATATATCGCATGTAAAAGTAGAGCTGGGTGAGCAAAGTGGAGATGTGTAACCGAAGTTTTATATGATTGCTACATACCAATAGAGCTAAAGGGGAAGTTTTATAAGACAATTGTGAGACCAGCTTTGTTTTATGAAGCAGAATGTTGGGCGGTCAAAAAACAACATACCCATAAGATCGGTGTAGTTGAGATGATGAAGTTGAGATGGATGAGTGACTAGACAAGAAGGGATGAATACATTAAAGAGAACTTAGGTGTGACTCCAATAGATGATAAAATGAGATAATGTAGATTTAAGTGAGTTGGACATGTGCAGTGCAGACTTAGTATAATACCTGTTAGGAGGTGCGGGTTGGTTCACATAAAAAGCTCAACGAGGACAAGGGGTAGGCCCAAAATGACATAATTGGAAGTAACGAAAAAATATATGAGAACCTATAACCTCATTGAGGATATGACCTTCGATAGAACATAATGATAGATTTGGATTCGTGTAGCCGATTCCAAATAATTAGAAAAAAAGCTCCAATAATGATAATGCTTTGGAGCAACTTTTTTCGATAGGTTTTTGAGGTGTATTTTACTTTTATAAAGAGAGAGATGTCCATTTTCTTGATCAATAAAGAGGGAAGTGTCCATTTGAGTGTATGGACTGGCGAATTTGTGATAGGTGGTGTTTTCGTATGTGGGTAGGAGGTCATCTATTCCATCCAATGGTGAACGGGCGATGGCAATCAGCTTGTGGCATTCCATTTATGAGAGATTAAGGCCAAGTTTAGATGACATGTTTATTTTATCCGGAGAAAACTGCCTTATCTGAAATTAATATATTATTGCTATGAACTCGCAACGACACAGATCCTAGCAACGACACAGATCCTAGCAACGTAGAAGATGCCACCACCACTTTGACAGCATCTAACCATCAACTAACTTCAACCTTCTTACATTATTATTTATGGAGAGAACGGGAGATTAGTGTCATAGCGTCAAAAATTAGAAGTGCTGGGATATACCAGGGAAGCATATGAGATCGGCCCTATAGCAATGCCTAAATCTAATAGTTATGATTGTATTTTGTATTTGAATTTGAATTTTTTTTTCTAATATAATTCACTTGAAATTTTGAGTATCTATTTTTGAAAAATAGGACAACCTAATAAAAATATTTTAAAAATATTTCGTAAAAAGATTGACCAAAATCTCCCTAAAAGGATATTTTGGTCAATTTAATTTTTTTACGAATAATTTTTTAATTATTTTATTTTTAATAATTTTTTACAATACCTCATAGTATTTTATTTTTAGTTTTAGTTAACAAATTATATGAATATGATATATGGTATGTGCCATCATATTAATGGGGTGTACCTAAAAAAACATTAAAAATAAAATTTTGATAAAATATAATAACCAAAATACCTCATGAAATATTCAAGGGTATTTTGGTTATTTTATTTTATTAAGAATATTTTTTTTTTATATTTTTATAGGTGCGATTTTAAGAGAGGAGTAGATGCTCAAAATTTGGTGCCAAAATAGTTTGTAAAAAAAATTAAAAATAAAATAGTGTAGAGATGTGACATTGTACTTGGGGCATATAAGTTCATGCTGAAGGAGAAAGATAGAAAGCTTGCCCTTAAAAAATCCTATTCCTCAAACTCATGTTTGTGCTGTACTATTTTGAGTGAGGACACCAATATGGGCACAGTACAAGCATGTGCATATTCAATGCGTGAGAGCTGAGCAGTGGGTGTTTCCACCTGTTTGTTTGTCTGGCTGAATTGTGTCACTTATCTCAAGGGAATCGACCCAATTTTTGAATAAGTTCATGGTCAACGATCTCCTATGGATGTTGGTCTCAGGGCTCAACCAGATCATGATTACTTCCTCTAAGGTGATGGTTTGGTTGAAGACTGACTGTGTGCTTAGCTGATTTCTTGAATGTTAACTTGAGAACCGGTAGGAATGGGATCCAAGAGCTCATGTTGTGGCACCTGCCACTTTAACCACTTGTGCCTTGGACCTGTTCCCAGCTACGTGATCTCTGACTTCGAGGGTCATTCCCTTGAGGGTTAGAACAAGCAGCCTTTTCCTCATCGGGATCAGTGTGGCCAGGGTCGTCGGTAGGCATCACCCATAGCTTAGACCATTGTGAAGATGTCCCACAGAAATGGTTTGGAGGTGGACCTAGCACAATTGTTAAGGGCTTCAAGTCATATAACTTTACTGTTCTGATGACTCTTGGTAGTTCTACCACCTTTGGTCCTTCAAATATCTGAACTGTTACAGTCTTGGCCATGAAGACATGGTTCACTGTCTCTTACTAAGCACTCCATAAGCTGTCAACATGGAGACTTGCAATGTGGACAATCCTATGCTAGGTTTACAGTCCTCAAATAAATAGGTCATGATGGGTAGGGTAGCCCATCTAGGCGATGACCAAAATATGCTTTGGAACAAAAAATAGATTAAAAAACTAAGAAAACTAAGCTTGATAGGAAATTAAGGTTTTGGAAAATCAAGTAAAGCAATGAAAAATAATGATTAAATAAAAAAGAGAAAGAAATAAGGTGTACAAAGTAAGAGCACATCAAATCAGATTGAACGTTTGATATATGATCGAAGATGACCTCCATGATAAGAATATGCGACTAAAAGAGATCAAGTCAGAGTGGATTGTGCATACTTGGAAAGCTTCTTGAATTCCTTACAAAATGGTTTAGATTTCATGTCATTTTGAGGAAAATTTTCCAGGGACAAGTACTAACTAAATTTTATAGTTTTTAATGTTATCATAGTAATTTAGCAATTTTAGGGTGCATAGGAAAGCCTTTCTGGGTGGTTAAGGATTCTGTACATGTCTTAGGATAAGAATTCTGTGATAAGTAGAGCAATCAAATTTCTGGTGTCTATTGATACATAAAAGGTGAAATAATAAGCAAAATAATCACCTCTCTCTCCATTGTAACCTAAAGGAAGGTGCAATGTCCCTCTCAAGAAAGCCTTGATCTCCCTCAACTCATGTGTAAAGGCTGCAAATATTACGAGCCACTTTTGTCTATCCACAATAATGCGAAGGTAGAAGGTTCAGAGCAGGTAAAGGATGGGAAGCTTTCGATTGACTAATCACTTATCATGGCAAATGCCTTCAGCAAAAAATCAGTGTAAGGAGCTTGCTTCATATGGTGACATTTTTCATTGCATAAGAAAGGGTTTATTCACTTTTTTTTTATTTTTGTGTGTTTATTCACTTTAAACTACCCAAAAGGAAAATGCCTAGAACAAGTTCGAATCTTGCTAGTGAACTATCTAAAAAAGGAGATACTTGCATCCTGTAAGAATGGGCTTATTCTCTTTTACCTATGCAAAATAATTGCATAAGATAATCAGGGGGCCCCACAAACCACAAGTATGTGATGAGGGTCACTACCTTATCTGTTCCTTTTATAATTTTTACTTCTCATTTTACATACAATTTTATCCTATTGCTTCATATCCTTGCCATCTCATATCCTTGCCATCTATGTTCAGTAAACTGGACCTACTCCCATGTAATATCAAACAACAAGTACTCTCAAGTCCCTTAAAATAACCTTCTTCAGAAAAAATTTCCATGACAACCAAAAAAAAAAAAAAATCACCTTTGTCTATCAGAAAAAAACTGTAATGGCTGTACTGGATGAAAAAAATAAAAAATAAAAGAGAATTGAGATGTATATGATGAAAGGTAAGCATGATGATTTATAATTTTGGTGAAACCATGCTCACAAGTGTGTAAACTGCAAAAGCAGCAACAAGCTGAACAATGTGGGGCTATTTACAGAGACTGCTGATGATTGAGTTGTTTTCAGAGGAATGGAATCTGCGGCAGGATCCATGCTGTTGTCGCTGCAGACCCCCATGGTTGCATTAGCCTACAAACACACGACACACCCAATTTGAGCCAGATAAAAAGGATAAATTAGAGCGAAAAAATAAAAATAAAAATAAGCACCACTTCTACTGCAAATGTTAGAATGAAAAATGCAAAAAAACAAGGAAAACAATTAGTAAAATTTGTATAGACCAGTATCCGGCCCTTCATAGATGTATCATATGTACCCTATTCTTTTACCATGAAAATCAAATAAGAGCGATTCAGTTCAATTGACAACTACGAAAATTGTGACTGCCTTTTGTGTGGGCTAATTTTATGCTCAAAAATTGAATTGGAACAGATAGATAATGGGCCATTTTGGTCATCCACTCCCAGGTTTTTCATGTCTCAATTAGAAGACTAACGCCTCATATGTTTCTAGGCCAAATGTATTAATAGAGAAAATTGCAATTTGACATGTTGCAAGTGCCCTAAGGCATGTTTGATTTAAAAATATCAATTGATTACAAATTGCAATTGACTTCCAATAGCCATTCTTGGCAAAGGCACTTGGATTGTCCCCCCTCTCTCTCTCTCTCTCTCTCTCTCTCTCTCTCTCTCTCTCTCGTAAACACGTACACACATTGCACAGCCTTGCCACTACCACCATTCCACCGCCCGCTCCACCACTTGCCACTTAACCACTTAACTAAAGTGACGATCAAACAGTCCCCGAAGCTTCATGCCAATTTGATTCCATGTTTTAATGACAATGCAACATATGGGGTTCCTTTTCTATAATCTCTTACAGAACTAAAACATTTCCATTAAATTCCACTCACATTGCAATTGGCAATATTGCCACAGCCGCATACGAGGTGTCCATTGGCTTCATCCACAGCTTCAGGTGCCCCTCCTCCATCACTTCTCTAAAAACCACATAAGAGAAGGCTTACAAAATAATTTATCAAAAATGGAATGCCTTGAACAATTGAAATTGAAATTTTGGGCTTAAGAAACAGAGAGCAACTTCTCTTACAAAATATTTATAAGTAATGAAATACCTTGAAAATTAAAAACCCAACTTTTGGGCTTAAGAGAGAGAGAGAGAGAGAGAGAGAGAGAGAGAGAAAGAGAGAGCTCTTTACCTTGTAGAAATCAACTGCAATGAAGTTAGGCCAACGATCACCAGCAGCTTTGTAACAAGTATTCATCATGCTAATCAGGGGAGCAGAATTATCTCGACAGGCCGTAGGTAGATCAGGGTCGTCTGGGAAATAGTTTTGAAGGACTAATGACCTGCTTTTTGTGTTCATTGGGGATGACTCAGCTCTGTTTGGACAGGAGCCCGCTTTCATTCCTCCATTACCATCTAGAGGACACAGTTAAAATGTTTGAAAGAACATTGTTTAACAAATGGAAACAAGGCCATCAGAATTAATTTCAAGAACAAAGAAAACTCCAAATCTTGAAGTTTAAATCAGCATAACGATAGTCCATAAATTAACTTGCAAAGCTCTCCAAATTCAGAATCTGATTAAAGATTTCAAGCTTTCAGTGGTTGAAGGGAATTGGTAAAATTCTTGGAACTAACAAGGCACAAAGCAGGGTGTAAATTTCCTAAAAGTACGGAGGTGAAAATGGGAAACAAATGCACTAGGGATTATATACTGCAAGATCAATTATTTTGGTATAAGGAGACCACAATCATTGTCAACTGTAGATGTAAAATTAGACCACTTAGGATACCTCATGAAGTTTCAAAATTTTATTTATGAAGTTTGAGCCTGATCAATGACACACATGAGCAATGACGGTGAATCCTTATATCAAAAGTAAGTGGTCTTATTGTGTACTTTTCCATAAAGTAAACTCCCCTTGGGCATATTCTGGACGTAATAATCAAAATGTAAAGGGTGCACATCATTTCACACCCATAATTGCCCTACATTTTTGCTGCAGTTGTTCCAATATTCTGGGAAAATTGTTGAACTTCCATAGAAAGTGTTGGGTAATTTTTTTCAAATATGAGTAAACTTCAATGCGAAATTTGATTGATTGCAGTCATTGATTGATCAATTTGATGGTTCATATCCATGGATAGAAGGATTGGTACTTATGCTAGACGTGGAATATTATGTGTACCACAACAATAAAAATTTCCATTTATTTCACAAAATAATCATAACATTTCAGAAATACTATAACTTCCAAATAGTTTTTTTTTTTAAATTGCAAAGAGGTCATGACATCATCCTAACATTTCAGAAATAGCATAATTTCCAAATAACTTTTTTTAAAATTGCGAAAAGGTTATGACATCATCATAAAATTTTCCCAACTTATTATTTTTCCATTTGCTTACGGAGTTTTCCCTATGGAGTTTTCTCATAGTAAATCTCCAGACATACAATCTTAATGCAGTGCACAAAAAACTGTTTCAAGAAAAAAATGATTTACAATGAGTACAAATTTCTAAATGCATATATATAATTATCGGTGCTACACAAATATAATTTGTAAGTGCTTCAAATTTCAAGTCATTCCGATTTGTAGAAAAAAAATTTAAAATGAAACACTACAGGACAATCGTGACCGTGCGATGAGGTAGGCGAAATTACTATTCATTTTCGCCTATAAGTATTTTGTAGTATCTTTCATATATATATATATATATATATATATATATATATATATAGTTGTAACCTTAAACAATCAAAACAAGGAGCACCTCCAAATTTGATTATAAGATGCAATTTTGCTGTCAAAATTTTGTAGGATGTTTTAAGAATGTCATAGCTAGTTATAAAATTAAACTCCGAAAATGGTTCAAATCGGGTAGATCTTTGAACTCATAAAAATCTTGAAAATGGATAGTTCCATATAATATGTTGTAAGATGTACTACTTTTTGAGATTCGAAGTCTGTTTTTTTTCATATCCATACATCTCGATGTCGAGATGATCAATAAAGGGTTTCTCAACATCAAAATAGCATTTTCCGATAGATTTTTTGATATATACTTTGATTCTATAGTTTAAAGTTGCAACTTTATATAAACTCTTTCTCTCTCTCTCTATATATATACTAATTTCCATTGGAAAAAAATGATACGGCGATTTTAGTAGTTTTCAAAATAAAAATGGAAGAAACAAAGAGACCCAAAGTGGGTGTATAGAAAGATCCTTACATTGGTTTTCCACAAGATATCTCCACTCATAAGCAATGCCCTCGCTTGCCTCCTTGGAGGATTTCGAGGTGAAAACCACAAGCCTCTGGTTCTGAGCAATCATGTCTGAGACCAATGGCCAATCCTCTCCGTTCTTTGGCATTCGATTCACTGGAAACCAGTATTTCTTGAGGTCAGCTGCAGTAAAGACCTTGGTGAGACCTTGTGGTGATGTCACGTAGTCCTCAATGAAGATGCTGACAATCTCTGATGGGTTCGCGGCCAGGAAGGCCTCCACCTCTTTCAGGGTATTGAGTGCCGGTTGCTGTAAATGTCAATTTAATTAAGGGCGACACTTTCATATTTTCAGACTAATGAATCAAATTTCTCTTGAACTTTTGATTTTTGGGGAATAATGGGCTTCAAATTCATAAAAAATATGACCTTATGACGATGCCTTAGAAATTGAACATTTGGACTGATATTTCGATGCAAAACTAGCAGTATATTCAGTTTGATGAAACTAGCAATATATTCAGTTTGATGAAAGTGGGGGATGAATTTCGGCAGAATTTTACTGCAGTTCTAAAACCATGATTTCATCAGTTCACCATTGCGCCACAAATCTTCATTTTGAGTCTCAAATCTATGAATCATCACCCCCGTCTCTTAGCCCAAAATCTCTAGTTTTTTTTTTTGTGTGCGCGCATGTGTGTCAAAAGTACAAATTATATTTGCGTAGCACCTACATAAGCTGTGAAATTGTAACAGTTGCCTCCAAAAGAGTGGCACAGCCAAATATCGTTCATGAAGTCATACATATCCAGCATCAACCCCCTCACTCCATTCTGAAAAGAAGAAGACGAATAACAAAAGTGACATGGATAACAATGTTAACAATTTTTTCAATGGTTTCAATTATTCAAACTCAAAAGAAAAAAAAATAGACGAATATCAAGAACATACAGGAAAATAAGCACACTACACAAATGATGGAATGTGCGCATTACATTAAGCTGGCTGGTAATGGAATCCTGTTGATTCGAAGGAGAGAGGCGAGTAGTTCCTGGTAAGGACTTCTCCCCAATTATGGCAAAGGAGTTGTGGGTAGTTAGCCATGAGTACTTGTTAAATGGAAGTCCCTTCACCTGAGACACATTGGAAAAGATTTCCTACCATTTTAGATGATTATTAAGAAATATGCATAAAGCATTAGCACTAATCACCAATTCCAATGATCCTAGCACTAGGTACATTTAGACTATCTATTCAATAATGCCGAGTGACCATAATTTCACCACTGTACCCACGTAAATAGTCATGAGATAATGCAGCAATCCGATATATCCTGTTCGTTTTAGATCTTCCTTCTGTATTAGTGCTTCAATCTCAATTGTGGAAAAGTATGCTATAATGACCATGGAAAATGTATGGTCATAATGTATGTGTATGTGTATGCGTGAAAAAAAGCTACTACTAGATCGATACCCAATTCTTCCAATAATTAAGTCTACCTCCATCTATCCATCTATCGGAAGGTTGAGATTGTGTGCTACTCAATTATTTATTTATTTACTTATTTTTAACAAATCACATTAGGTTGAATGCCTGAGAGTGTGTCAGCCTTATTTTCAGGAACGTAAAATACACAAAATTAATTCTTAAAAATAAAATAGCCAAAATTCTCTCAACGTATAGCATAAGTATTTTGGTCATTTTATTTTTTTAGAGATTTTCTTCATATTTTCATGTGTGTGCCGCTAAGAAGTACACACATGCATGATTTAGCTTAATTTGATGTATAAAAAACGTTAATTAAAGTTTTAAAAGAAATACACATTCTCAATCGTCCAATGGAGATCAAATGGTTGGGAAGTAGAGTAAAATGCTATACAAGTTCAGTCCAGAGCCATTAGGTTTTCCTATGTCTATTTTTTTTTTTTTTTTTTGAATATTTATATGTACATGAGAGGGAGAAAGAGAGAGAGAAGATTTCAATGAGTCGGCCAACTAATCTATTTAAATGCGGTCTCTCCCCAAAATCTATTTAAAAATTTAAGTAATGAAAATGTGAACCATGATGAATACAAATTTGAAAAAAATGTAAATTTTAAAAATAAATGATTGAAAATTTTGGGTACTTTTAACACTGTCAATTTGAAACTTAGATGGGATAACCACTTTTATTTATTTTTTGACAAATAGGACAACCATTTTCTAACATGCATCTTGTAGATGGATGTTTAGTGCGTCGGGGGACGCTATTGTGGAATGCGTCTCTAGACTCATGAACTACTTCGTCATGGAAAAGGCCATCAAAAGGTGGCACCTATCATGAATAGTAATATAAGTGAAACCCCAACGGTCAAATCTTTGATTGGATAGTAGAAAACATATGTCACTATTTAAAGTTTAATTCTTTTCTACAATTAATATTAAGATGAAATTTTAGATGACATATTTAACACCATTGTGCACCATATAAAAATATAAAAAAGTATTTTTAATAAATTAAGATTACCAAATTACTCCCTTATGTATTCGGGGTATTTAGGTCATTTCTAATTTTGAAAATTATTTGTTTTATAATTTTTTTCTTGTGCACCCTATTTTTTAATATAAATGACTAAAATTTCATCTCAATTTGATTTACAAAAAAAAGTTTAAAATTCAAACAGTAGCATGTATTTTCAACCTTCAAATCAAGATCTCGACAAAATTCTACCTAATTCATTATAGGTGAGACCTTTTGCTAGCTTTTGCCCTTTATTGTCTATTAGTGTGCCACGGATGATGGATGGTGATAAAGATAAAATGGGGTCGCTTTGGGGGTGAATGTAGAAACCACGAAGGTTAGATAATTTTTTGCTATGCTAGGCGTTGTGGGGGTGGTTACTGCTTAATCATGTGAAATTTGAATATTTACTACAAGGAATGTGGATCTATAGGGAAAGAGGTATGAAGCAAAATCTGATCATTGAAGGAGACCTTCACAATGTCATTAATTGGTGTAAAGGTTTTTTAAGACCTCCTTGACGGTTTTTAACCTTATTACAAGTTGATTGAGTTATCTTCTGGTATTACTGTTACTTTTCATCATGTTTATAGGGAAGCAAACTCTATTACCATGATTTAACCAAGAAAGGAGTTCCGATGGCCTCTTTATCTTTTTCTTCTTTGTTAATGTACAGCAATTTGCCATGGTTATAGGAATCATGAATACACTTTTTCCTCAACGATTGCGTAATTCCGAATAAACCTAAAACAAGAGGCCTTGTGTAGTAGTTGAGATTGGATGATGGTCTATCTAAGAAAGAGTAGACACGCAATCTAAAGTGGCGTAAGGCCAAATGTTAACTTACATTTATAGAAGATACACAAGGAACGGGAATAGTTACATAAGAGAGACGTATGTGGCTTTCTTTGATAAATATTTATGTGGTCATGAGGCACATTGTCATCCAATCAATGCATTGGATGGGTGATGGAAGAGGGTGCGACCCTCTCTTCCCCAAAACTATAATTCACGGGACAACTCTAATGACAATTTTCTACATGGTCCGTCTACAACTAACGGGTAGCACATAAATAAGGGTGTGGTTTGTATAAGGTTGCAATTTTAAATGGTCAAAATAAGGCGCATTTCCAAACTTTGTCATAAAGTACAATTTTGGTGTCAAAAATTTTAGGATGGTTTGAGAATCTATTTTTATATCTAATTATAAAATTTTAAGCTTAAAAAATAGTGCAAATCTATAAACACACGAAAATTTTAAAAATAGAAGGTTCAGATAATATGTTGTAAGAAGTACTATTTTCAAAATCTTATTTTTTTCCCATATCCAAAAATCTTGATGTTGAAATGATCAATTAGATAGTTTTTCAAAATAATTATTATATAGTTTAACATCAAGATGAAGTTTTGATGTGTACCTTAATTCTATAATATATGGTATCAACCTTATATAGACTTTTTCCAGTGAATAATGTCAACAGTTTGTACTGCATAATGTATAATAGTGTTTCAAAACAAGATATAGGCCCCAACTAGCTAGGGTACATTTCTAACTAGACTTATTCGATTTGGGCAATTCTAGAACCAATCGAGTTGCATTTAATAAATAAATTTAAGAAAAATGACGTACATATCCATTATAGTTTACATTATTACAAAATTATCGAATAGTTTTTGTTATTACCTATTTGTTTGTTATTTTATAGCATAAAAAAAGAAAAAGAAAAAGAAGAGGACAATTTTACCGTTTTTCGGTTGTTGAACAATCAAATTCAATAGATTTTGTGTTGTTCAACAACAATAAATCACCCCAATCAAGAAACAAAAATTTATTCTCTCTCAATCGACTAATCAAATTTTTTTAAATTCAAATTTTGAACAACCAAATTCTCTTTTTATACCCTTTACCCGTCTTTTCCATTTAACTCTTTCCTATGTTTATCCATTCTCTCCCCCTATGTTTATCTATTACATAGGTGGGTTTAAACTCTTCCATATGTTTATCTAGTTAATTTGGCTTGATATCGGTTGTTGAAAACCCATTGAATTCGGTTTATCAACCACTGAAAAAGGAAAAATCCATAAAGAGAGAATATGAAGAGGATGTACGAGAGAGAGAAAAAAAATCCATAAAGAGAGAATACGTAGAGGACGTACGAGAGAGAAAAATTTTGGTTCTTGAAGAACCAAAAATTTAGGTTCTTCAACCACAGAAAATTTGAATTTTCAGTTTTTCAAAAATCGAAATTAGCTTGATTTCCGATTTCCGTTGTTGAACAATCGGAAATCCATTAAATTATGCTGTTCAAAAAAAGGTAAAATTGTATTTTTTTAAAAATTATGACATGAAAAAAAAAAACGGACAGAAAATCAATTATTTTTTAACAATCGAAAATCCATTAAATTATGTTGTTGAATAACAGAAAAAAGGTAAAATTATATATTTTTTTTAAATTTTCATTATGAAATAAAATATAAATAATAACATAAACTATTTGGTAATTTTGTAATAAAGCAAACTATAACAGATATATACGTAACTTTCCCACAAATTTAATATAGGAGTTGATAAAGTGCAATTTTGGGGTTCTAGGTATCAAAATTGCCTAAGCGACTTTCAGTTGTTGGACGATCACTTATTGTTGTATTGCAACATGTTCAAGCAATCAATGGGCCCAACACATGGATAGCTTTTGGCTTTTAGAAAGCCACACAATTGGTTGTTGTGTTGTCGAATACTTCCCTAAAATGATATAAAGGACAATGATATAAAAAGGAGAAGAATAAAGGGAAAATTGTATAAACCCTTTTTTTTTCTAGCAACTTCCTCTCTAAAAACCAATTAAGTAAGGAGTAATACATATGAAAATAAGAGCTTTTGTTCGTAAGATTCGTGAAAAATGTCAACTAATTCGTAGGCGAGGACGAATTATAGTAATTTGTTCCGATCCAAGACATAAGCAAAGACAAGGGTAATTTTTTTATTTCTAAAAGAGAAAATCACAGGGTGCCCAACAAATAAAAGATCTATTTTTGGACATGAAATGGATATATTCGCATATCTTTGACTCATATTTATGAGATAATAAAATATGAAAAAAATGTTTATGAGCAAATACCCTAATACAAAAAGTTATACCCTTCCTTTACATAAGGGATCATTTTCACGGGAGAGGATAGGCGGTCCGACTATTATTTTATTGAAATGGCGGTCCGGCGATTATTTTATTGAAATGGGCGGTCCGGCTGGCGATTATTTTATTGAAATGGACAGTCCGGTTTTCATTGTGGTGGTTTGGGATTATGTGCTATTGGAGAAATGGGCAATCCGGCTTATGTGCTATTGGAGAAATAGGCAGTCCGGCGTTTTAAAAAAGCAGTCTTTCATTGTGGCGGTCCGGGATTATGTGCTATTGGAGAAATGGGCAGTCCGGCGTTTTAAAAAAGCAATCCGCCATTTTGAATGGGCAGCGATATTGTATTTTGAAATGACTAGTATGGCTCTTTTGAAGTGGCCCTAGGTGGTTTTGAAATGAGCAGTTGAAATTGTACAAGTGCTTTTCTTTTATTGGGATATGAAATGATTTGTTATGAACAAAAATGGTACTTTTGTTAAAAATTGAATTTTTTGTACGAACTTTTTGTATTAGGAGTATTTGCTAGGAAACATGATTTTTAGAGAGAAGTTGCTCGAAAAAGTTAGGTGGGATAAATTGATTAGAAATTATATTTTGATGAGTCTTATGCAATTTTTCCAAAAATAAATATACATAAACATACTCAAGCATGTAAACATATAAATACAATAAAGTTAAGAAATAATTTGCAGTATTACCTACCTTGTTTAGGGGATTAGAAGGTTGTATCCGGGTGCATCTAGGTGCCACATGACCATTGGCAAGACAAGTCTCGCAGTGAAGGCCTTGAGCACAATTGCTATCCTTCACGCACATGTCCCCCACCTGTTCTTGACCATTTCATTATTATTATTCAATATTCAATCAAGCCAAACAAGAAATGCTATTTAAAAAAAAAGGATCGATTGTAGCACATGGACTAGTTTGGCGACCTACATTTTCAATAATCCAGCCAGTCTTTCAAACCGGATAGGTGGAGTGGATGGTTCACTCATAGATCCATGTTGAATCGTTGGATCGACGGTTCAGATTGAATGTGAATAATCCAAAATAGTGATTAAAAATAAAAATAAATAAAATAAAATAAAAAGGCAGTTTTCTATTTGCAACCCATTTTTTCTTGATAAGTTGAATTGATTAATAGAAAAACATGGGAAGCCAAACTAACTCCTTTCCGATTCCAGCTTGACCTACTATCAAAGAAAAGTAGAAAAACATTTAGCACGTTTTAATGGGGATAAGTTTGGCCACTGTTCTAAGGGCAAGCTTTTTGTGCTCTCCTGGAAGTTCTATTATCCCCTTATCCAACTGTTGGAATAGAGGGCTAAGATTGTCCCAATCACAATGTCACGTCTCTACATTATTTTATTTTTAATTTTTTTCTATAAACTATTTTGACATCAAATTTTGAACATCCATTCTACTATTAAACTCGTACTAGCAAAAAAAAAAAAAAAAAAAAAAAAAAAATTTAGTAAAATAAAATGATCAAAATACCCTTGAAATTTTCAAGGGGTATTTTGATCATTATATTTTATCGAAAATTATTTTTAATATTTTTTATATGTGTGCCCCAATGAGAAGATGACACGTACTAAATTTCATACTCAAACAATTTATATAAAAAAAAACTAAAAATAAAATACTTTGAGACGTCGGATCTAAAATCAAACGGTGAGTGGCTCTCTTGATCAAAATTGGATGGCTGGAGGGTAACGAAAGGATAAAACTTCTATGCTGTAGGAAAGCATAGAAACCTTTCCCATGTTTCTAAATGGACTATCATAACAATGAATTTAAAAATAAAATAAAAAACTAAGCCTTAAAATAATCTACTTTGTCATTTTAAAGCTTACAATTCTTTTTGTAATTTTTTGACGTTTATTTTAGTTCTTCAAAATTATCTAACCGTTACTAGAGCTCCAAATTTATGAATTATAAGGCTAAGTAGATTTTTGGTAATTTGAGATGTTTTCTAAGTCCTAAATCTATCATAACAAGGACGAAGGTCATGAGTTGGCACGATGACCAAATACTACTTTTAGTAGTCCACTCAAAATATGAAGAAAATGGGTGGATTCCTATATGATTTTTCTAGGACAAGGTGGAGCCCTGTTTACTATCAATCAATTAAGAATCTTGTGGATGTATAAAAAAAAAAAAAACATCTCTTCAAAGCTTGAAATGTAAAAGAGAAATTTATCAAGATGTCCATGAAACAAACTATTTAGCATCATATCCATTTGCTGCTATTTTTAACTCAAGATCATGTATTTTTTTTTTATGGCTATTTGAAATTAAATCCGAAGATATCAATGATTTGGTAAGTTGTTATCTCTTATAAGTAATTAGACAAATTTTATAATTTAGAAAGGTAAAAGGAGTTAAGTCACTAAGCAACCAAATATTTTATGGGTATTTTGAACTTATATTAAAAGATATAAGTAAAGTGGTAAAATATTTAATTCAATAATTTTTCCAATTTAGAAGGTAAAAGAGGTCTAACACGTACAAAGAATCGAAAAATTACAACTGTCCACCTTAAAATTCCTAATATATATAAATGGAAAAGTTTACAATAGAACTATTTATCTTTGGTACAAGGCAGTCAAACTTGGGAGGATTGTTTCAATCCGAGAACCAATTAAGAATTGAGATTGTATAGCATGAGGCCATTTATTATTACTACAAAGTCATAATCACTCTTAAGATGTTAAATTTGATGTCTTAAAGTGTGACACGAAGTTTAAACTTTTTTTCTTGAACTTTGAGTCTAGTCCTTAGACCCATATAACCACCCAAGTTTGATGGACAAAATAATTGTGGCCTCCTTGTATTAAAAGTAAGTCGTCCTCTTGTATACTTTTTATTAAGAATTACTAAATGATTATTCTCAAAAGAAAAATTAAAAAATGAAGTTTCACAATTAGAGCTCATCATTTAAAAATGAGTAATGATCCTACGAGACTCTCCCACACCCATGTGTGTAAGACCCAAAGGATCACCATTAAAGTTGGCATAGATATCTAAAAACGTTATCACATTAGTGTGAAACTTGATTTTTCTAAATATCTGTGTCAAATTTAATAGTGATTATTTGGGGTCCTACACATACATAGGTGTGTGAGGGTCTCATAGGATCATTGCTCTTTAAAAATTGAGGTTTCTATTCGATCTCGAGATACTAATTTTCTTTTCGTGTGTAGAGGGTACAATTAGAAATTTTTTTTTATTGAGGTTAATATAATAGGTTGAATAGAATACGTACCGATAATCTAGAGTCTTAACATTAATTCTAAGAGAGGTGAGTAAATAGACATTCGACTCGGGCGGGAGTAAAATACCATTTGGCATGTACAAACTAGGGGCGGATTGGTGGACTCATTCGAAGTCGGAATTTTCATGGACTCGTTCAAGCATACGGTTCCGATTTATGAAATCGGTTCCTTCACAAAATCTACGGCAGATCTTAAAACAATATAAGGTCGTACGGACGAACGGTTGGCAATGACATGACACATTGGAATGAACGGTCAGGATCATTTGACGTGATGGGCGGACAAGATTCTAAAACATCTTCAAGTAATCAAGCTTTTTCTAGAGGGTGAGGTTTGTTTAAGCCGCCAACTTTATACTAAAACTACATTAAAAATGCAGTTTTGGTGCCCAAAGCCATCTATAAACAGTTAGAAAATCATGAAAATAGACCGTTAATAAAATGTATTAGAAGACAAACTATTTTTAGGATTAGAAATCCCATATTTTCGTATTTATAAGATTGGAGGGTTTTTTAGCGTGGGAACAACCTTTTCTAATGGGTTTTTAGGTGCACCTTTTATAAGGGGTTTTAGATGCACCAAACTCGTACAGTAGGTTCACACCTTATATAAATTTTATTCCTGTTTTTTCTTCGTGTTTTCAATGAGAATAAGAAATAAGAAATTAGGACTGGTTGCAGAAGAGAAAAGGGCAAACTTTTCTTCAATTTAATTCAAACTTTTCGAACTTTTAAATTTCAAATACGCCGAAAGGGATCGGCTATAGCTTGAAAAAAGAAAAGTAGTTATCAATCCGCGTAATACGACGAAATCCGAAAATGCGACGAAAATTTCAGTCTCAGCTGGCAACCAAACTGCGGCTTCCTCTGCTTTACCAGAAATCACGAAATATCAGATTTAGAAACAAAAAAAATATTCCTAAAAGAAAAAAATTTCCTGTTTCGGTTGAAATTGCTAGAATTTTTATCTTTTTTTTCTTCTTTGCTAGCAAAAGCGAAAAAAAGATAGAAATTTTCAAAAGGTTCCATTAAAGCTCCTATACAAAGGATTTCAGATCAGAAAGAAGTAGCTTTTAAAGGATCTCCATTCTTCACTTTCTTTTTTATTTTTTTGTGCATTCTTCACATATTTTTCATTTGAGTAGATACATTACCAGGAAATTGCAAAATTCAGATCCATTATGGAAACGACGAGGACTTGAAAAGGTTTGAAATATGAAAAATCTTGAGATTTTGAAATTACTATTAAAAAGGCAAATAGAGGACAATAAGCTTCATTCATTAATCATTTGCTTATGAACGAGATAGAGAGATATAGAGAGAGAGAGGACAATAATCTTCATTCATTCATCATTTGCTTATGAGAGAGAGAGAGAGGGGGTGACCTTGCAGTTGCCATCGAGGCAAAGAGCTTCCGTTGTGGTGAAGAAATGAGCAGCGATCACCAGAGCCACGAAACATAACTTCCGAAAATAGAAGTGTCTTTGCATATTAACTCTCATGTTGTTGCAGAGATGTCAAGAAATCCTTTCCTCTTTGTGCCGAAGAGAGAGAGAGAGAGAGAGAGAGACAGGGTGAATGCGTTTTTGATGGGTACGTTTGCAGGTGCCGGGAGTTGCGATAGTTAATCAGATTTCGACTTCGGAAAATGACCAAAAAGTACCATTCTTTTTCTTATTTGACTTCTAAGTCTCAACTTCCCTAGATTTTTCTACCCCCATCAAAACGGGGAAAGTAGTGTTCAAATTTCAAAACCGTATTTATTTCAGAAATTCAGCATTAAACGTAAAGATGTATACTCCACGTTTTACGTGAATTAGAGCATGAATATTAGCGGTCGCAATGGACCCGGATCCGACCAAGGACCCAAAGGGTAGACCCATATAGGTATCGAAAATTGGACCTCACGGGTTGAGTTTGGGTATAATAATATTTTTGGGGTCCCAATATATGATATATATCATAATATAGTTAAATATATAAATATTTTAATTTTTTTGGTCGGGTTTGATTTTGGCCGCCAGACCCGACCCAACCCAACCTATTGTTACCCTTACGTAGGTACCACTTGCCCATGAGCATGTTATACATTTACTTCCTCAGCTAAATGACGTGGTTCAGAATATTTTTATTAGTCTAAAGTCTAAACTTTTGAAATCCACTTAGAATCACTTGCAACAGAAATTGATTTTGATTTTTAAATACAGGCTGGGTCGTGGTGGTTTTTGAGAATTAGTCACCGTTCATTCATTCATAGCAAATTCACACGGGCTAACAGTTTTATAGAGCCACACAGGCTCAGAACAACAGCCACACAGGCCTAGAACAAGCAGTTAAAACCAAAAAAACAAGAACAAAAAACAAAAAAGAAACCAACTGCAAAAAAACAGACTTACAAAATAACAACACTTAGATTTGCTAAAGATACAACTTTTTTGGCAAGACGATCAACCTCTATATTTGTTTCTCTAAAAATATGATCAAACTTAACATTCACTTCATTGCATTCCACCCTTACTTCTCTCACTAATCCATGCAATGACCAAGAAAATTCAGCTTCTTTCTTTATCCACTTTATTCATTTAGTGAGTCTCCTTCCATCATCATAGGTTAACACTTTGCAAACAAGATATCATTTCTGCTACATTTGCTGTAATATTCCCAACATGTCCAAAATATTTTAGCAATACATTCCCTCTACCATCATGAACAATACCTCCAATCCCCGTAGGGCTTGGGTCTCCCATTGAACTTCCATCAAAATTTACTTTAATACACCTTGATTTTGGTTTCTCCAAATTCCTATCCGAACTTCTCTGATACTTCTTTCTTTTACCAGAATATTCTGCTTATACATCAAATCCACACGAGGTGCCCCCCACCACTCCTTTACAACAGATAGCCATTTTGCAATAGTTATTCTAATCTTTTCTTACAAATCATTAACTGATTTGCTTTGGTTTTCAAAACATCGTTTGTTTCTTTCCTTCCATATCTCCCAAACAGTAGCAGATTTTACTACTTTCCAAATCTTTTTACCTTTTTTTCCCACATTTGTAAGTTTCCAATTATCAATGAATCTATTTGCCTCTGAAATAACGTTCACTTGCAAACCCAACCAGTTTGAGACCCAATTCCAAATACTTCTCCCAAAATTACAGTTAAAAGTAGAAGATCAACCGACTCTTCACCATTTTTGCAGAGCAAGCATACATTAGGAAGCACTTTACCTCTTATTCTCAACATATCAATAGTTAGCAACTTCTTTTGTGTAAGTAACCAGACAAAAGCACAAACTTTAAGAGGGATTTGCCATCTCCAGATCTTAACTAAGCTTTTATCCACCCATCTAACTCTATCATAGCATATCAGTTTTTATGCAAATTTAACAGAAAAACCTCATGAATTATTTGGGGTCCATACATACTTATCATCTTCATCAGGGCAGTAAAAATACTGTTGTAGTATTATCAAATATTGCACAATCTCCTTTGCCACAACACTACTTACTCTTCTATAAGGACATTGAATATCCCAGATTGCACCATCGCCTCTTCCTCTCACAATTTCACTGATCTTCTTACTTTTTTGAGTTTCCCTTAACAAAAAGATTGGGAAATTGAATTTTTAAAAGACAATTTCCAATCCAAGTTTGTTGCCAAAATTTGTTATTATCTCATTTCCCCAACACCATTCTTATATAACTAATAATGAATCTACGATGAGCTACAATCCCTTTCCATATAGATGTAATTCCTTTTTTATTATTATCCTTTGCAATAATTCCAAGTTCTTTATCAATACCATATTTTTCACCTAAAATGTTCATTCATAGCTGCTCATTTTCACTTTACCAGGATACTTTACCTTCATTCCTTCTAAAATTAACACCACTTGATCATGCTCTATTTAATCTTCACTGATAGCAGGCGACACATGCGGAGAGACCACATTTTCAACTATATCTTCCTTGCTCCATTGATTAGCATTTTAGGATTCTCCCATTGTAGTATGTAAGCCACCCATGCTTGTTATCTAATTCGTTTCTTCATCGTCATCATCTATAATAACCACCAATTCTTTGGGCCAGTCACTCCCATCAAATGTATTCGGGGGTTTAAACTTTCCCACAATTACAACCTTTCGAGAGGGGAGCAATCTAAGATTTCTTCTCATGTCTCCCTCTCTTTCCCACAGCCTTGCCTGGTTTACTATTCCTTCCTATTCAAACAACATCCATCCTTGTATGGTCTTCCTTCTCTCTATTTGACCAAAATCATAACTACCTTCCCTAGCCATTATCATCCTACATATTGCTTTCTCATTTTCCAATGTCTTCAAATCTTCTACTTGTCTAAAATTTCTTGTCATCATAAATCTTGCAATCATCTTTGGGTCTTCATTCCAAACCATTAAGGTTCTATCCTCATTTTGCCCTCCCCCTTAACTGGCCCATGTTTGAATCACTCTTATCACGCTTGTTTAAAGCCTCCCCAATGTTTTCATTAGGTGTGTTCATTATAGCCATTCGATTCGAGATAAATTGCTGACCAATTTGCTATTTTGCTATTCACTTCTTTTTATCACCCAAAATACCAACTCCCCCAATTCGAAAACTAGTTTGTTGTCTGACACCCTTTTATGTATATGTTAGATCTTCTATTTGGCCGCTTGTCCCAACGATTCACTCCATCTGTCTCTCTGATACGTCATTCTTCTTTGTTCATCCTTATTCCTCCATTGGTGGACCTTGTGCTTTCTCCATTTTCTATTCTTTACCATTGTCCATTTTTTAATTAATTTTTTTACCAACATTACTAACTAGCTCCTCATCCTTATCTTTTGATTTTATCCTTATTACACGAATGGATAGCTTGAACTCAAAATTTTCAGCTTTAACAATAATCTTATCAGGAATTTCCATACCGATTTTTTTTTTCAATTCTGATAGGAATGATACTAATCTTTGTTCCAATAATCAAATCCCAATCAATTTCAATAAATTTATCATACTGTGCTGCAATGGATTTAAACACGTAAAAATTCCATACATGAATAGGCAAACCTTCAATTCTGATCCAAATCTTTTATGGTAAAATTTTCGAAAATTTAATCGATTTGCTACAATACTGAATAGTCAACAATCTACCATTAAATCTCCAATTGCTTTTTTGAAGAATCTTATAAAAAACATCATTTCCAACCAGGAAAAACAGAACAAAATTCTTACCAAAAAATTTACAAGAAGGTTTTATAGTTTGTTACATGCCAACATGTAGCTCGTCTTATATAATGATAAGCATGGTAAATAAGGCAGGCATGGGTATGTATATCTCCTGCAGTGTCGTGTAAGAGTAGGTAATGAAGTTGTGTATATCGGGTTGATCAAGTCTTTTGGTAGATTTACATGAGCAGTTAATAGAAGCGGATATTTTGGCTATTTTTTTGGGTTTATTGGGTAGATTACATGACTAGTTAGTAGAAGCTGATCTTTTGGCTATTTTCTTGTAATCAACGTGACTTGAATATTTAGTGAGAATTAATCTTTCGGGAGTGGAAGCTTTTAAAATCCAACCAACACTTGCGTGTTAACAAGGCTAGGTTTTCTCCATTAAACCAATCAACACTTGTGTGTTAACGATGTCAGGTTTCCTCCAGTAAACCTATTTTACTCACTACTCATTAGCTGTTCTTGTTTTCTGCTGCATTAGCAAGATAGGTACATTGAAGAACAAGAAGAACTCTCCTCAGTACGTGCCATTGTGGTATCAGAGCAAAGGCATGGATCATCGAGTGGAGAAGTTGGAAGATGATGTGAGCTCTCCAATGTTGGACAGCAACAGATAATGGACAAGCTTAACGAGTTGTTTGAAAAGCTTAGTTCATGTCCAACTAATGTTGAACTTGAAGTAGGGGAGAACTCAAGGGTTCCACTCCAGAACCATGGAGTACGATCTGGGAACACCAATGGAAACTGTCAAAATGGACCGCAACAGTCATTTGTTCCAAAGCTTGTTAAACTAGATTTTCCCCACTTTAATGATGAAGAAGACACGATGAGTTGGACTTGCAGGGTGGAGCAGTTTTTCTAGTTCCATCAAACACTAGAGGAGGAACATGTGGCTCTTGTGTTCTTCTATTTGGAGGGTGACGCTTAGCTGTGGTACCAACTATTCAAACAAAAAGGAAGCGAAATGACCTGGCAGACATTTTGTGATGGGTTGCCCACTAGGTATGGTCCCACCCAATTCCAAGATTTCTTTGGTGAGTTAGCTAAGTTGCAACAAATTAGAACTGTTCTCGACTACTAAACTCAATTTGAAAGGTTGCTCACTAAGGTGGGGTATCTTTCTCCTAACTGTCAAGTCAGTTGTTTCATCAGCGGATTAAGGGACAACATCAAGGCAGACGTGTTAGCAGGGTGCCCTTTGACCTTATCAGCAGCTATCGGACTTGCCCGTTTGTATGAGGCCCGCAATTTCTTGCAGCGGCGAGATGTTCCAACGTCCAATGCGAAGGAGTCCATCACAACTAGCAAGGAGGCGACCAACAACGGTCCTATGCTTCTAGTTCAGCGGATGACACCTGCTGAATTGCAAGAGAGACGTACAAAAGGATTGTGTTATAATTGTAACGAGAAATTTGTGCTAGGACATCGATGTAAGAAGTTTTTAATTGGGGCCTGTTATGAAGAAGAAGATAGCATCGTCGTAACTGACCAGCAATTTCCAAATTTTGGTCTTGACCGAATTTTAAGGAGGGAGGAGATGATATGTGCCTAACATGTAGCTCATCTTCTTAATGATAAGCGTGGTAAATAAGGTAAGCATGGACATGTATATCTCATGCAGAGTTGTGTACGAGTAGTTAATAAAGTCGTGTCTATCGGGTTGACCGAGTCTTTGAGTAGATTTACATGAGTAGTTAATAGAAGCTGATATTTTGGCTATTTTCTTGGGTTTATCGGGTAGATTAGATGAGTAGTTAATAGATGCTGATCTTTTGGCTATTTTCTTGTAATCAACGTGGCGTGAGTATTTAATGAGAAGTAAGTTTTTGGATAAAGAAGCTTTTGAACCCCAACCAATAGTTGTGTGTTAACGAGGCTAGGTTTCCTCCATTAAACCAACCAACACTTGTGTGTTAACGAGGTCGGGTTTCCTCCATTAAACCTATTTTACTCACTACTCATTAGTTGTTCTTGTTTTCTACTGCATTAGCAAGATAGGTACGTCGAAGAATAAGAACTCTCCTCAGTGTGCCATTGTAGATTCCATACCTTTCAAGCCCAATGATCAAGATCTTTAATATCCTCTAATGGCGGTGAAAATGATCCAAAATTGTTGATTTTAAAGCCTTTCTTCTTGCATTACAAATTTCATTTGAAACTTTGATGATCGGAACAAAATCTGGACTCCCTTCTACAAAAACTCCATTGAATATCTCTATTCACACTTTCTTGTGACTCACGTCTTTGACGACCTGAGCATACGATTTCTCATTGATGAAACCAATATCCTTACAAACACTCATGGTTGTCTTTTTCCTCTCTTTCTCTCTCTCTTGCACTTTTATCTTTTTCTGATTTCAAAGAGCAATCATCTCAACTTGCCCTATGTACTCTCTCTCTCTTGCTCGTTCTTTATCTCTCATTTTCTTTGCTTTTGCTTACAAATCCCTGACATGTCACCCATGTTTGTCTCTTACACGAACACTCTCTCTGTAAACAAAGTAAAGACTGGAAAAAATGATCTCTCTTTTGCTTCCTTTCTTTCTCTCTCTCTCTCTCTCTCTCTCTCTTTCTCTTTCATTCTCTTTGGCTTACAAATCTCTCATATCCCACCCCTGTTTGTCTCGTACACAAACACTCTGTTTCTAAACAAAGCAAAGAGTGGAGAAAAGCTTCTCGGTTTCTTACACACACAGAGTCGTGTTAGTTTATCTCCCCTTTCTTTTTAAGAAAGGAGAAAACCCCCACCCCCATACCTAGTTACCATGTTGTGGTTTCCAATCCTTGCTGATACCACCTACTGACACCTTAAAAAAAAGCTAACTTCTTAATCTATATGAAAAAATAGGTAGGGGTCCGTCCTCCCCCCCCCCCCCCCCCCCCCCCCCCCCTCTGAATTACCAAAAAAAAAAAAAAAAAAACTTCACTCTCAATATCCAAAAGTTAGGTATTCTTTATTTAGGCACTTGTAGAATAAATTTGCTCTCTCGAAGAAATCTCATAAAAGTTAAAAAAATAAAAAAGAAATTGTATAAATTTTCTTGTTTTTAAAGTTAGTGGCTAGGTTGAGGATGTTGCATTCTAAAAAAATAGCAATATAAATGCTTCTAGATAGGGCCTTATTAGAGGGAGTTAATATTTGATTGCTCCCACATGAGCATAAAATATAAATGTTATTGAACCTACAACCTAACCACATCTGTGTAGATCCCGTTCTCCCATTGGACATATCATCTTTTAGGGTATGTGAGAATGGCTAGGACCATGGCAGTAGTACCAATGAGCTCTATGATAAAGTCTCTTACTACATTCTCACCGACTTTGTCCTTAAGGAAAGGGGCTAGGATCGTGGTGGTAGCATCCCCATACCTAGTCACTACATTGTGGTTTCCTTACTAACACCTTAAAAAATCTAACTCTTAATCTACTAAAAAAATGGGTAGGGGCCTATCTTCCCCACTAAATTACATAAAAAAAAAAAAAAAAAAAATCTTTTAGGGTATGTTTCATTCTGGAAGAGGGGGATGTCAAAGCCCTTTCTTCTACGAAGTATGGAAGCCTCCCCTTCTATCCTTTAGCATGGAAGGAGCGACTTCCTATTTTGATGTCGTTTAGAAACCCCCTAGAATGCTACGCTTCTATCTCATGGCTTTTATGAGGGAGCATCATAGGGGTGGGATTTTTGGAACTTGGAGTCGTCCACTACTTAAGAGTTCCACCAAAACAAGTACGCTCTTAGAATTTCTACTTGTTTGACAATGAGAGTGTTTCCTATGAAAATAACTATTATATATTATTTATACTCAAAATTGTGGGCAGGGGACTTCGCCCTTATCTTAGTTTCAGGTGTAAACAAATTGATGAGTTGATAGAGTATGTGTCCCGTCAAATTAAGCTCCGAAGGAGAATCGGGTCCTAAGACCTTATCTTTCTTGGATTGCCAATAAAGCGGGTTTCCCTACTACCTTAACCTTGGAACTCAACAAATAAAGTTTTCGAAAAGGAATTAAGATAATAGAAAGATTTCAAGAAAATAAGTTTAGAAAGAGAACAATGGAAGAGAATCACAAATAAACAACCAAACTAGGAAGAAGCAAATAAACAAAGGTAAATAATCTAACTACAAGATGCAAGAAGAATAAGAAATTAAAAAGCATGGAGATAAGAGAGTGAGTCTAATCTAAACATGCATAATATAGAATAAAAGAGAAAGAGAAAAAGTTATAGAAATGCTTCATTAAAAAGGAGAAAAGAAAAATAGATAAATGCAAGTTACTAGTAGGAGATAATGAATATAAGAAAAGAAAATACAATAAGAAGAGGGTAAGAGAGACTAAGCTATTGAAGAAAACATAAGGAAAAAAGATAAAGTATAAAAATGAGTAGGGAATGAGAATGATGGAGGAGATGGGATTTAAATTACATACTAAGGAGAAATAAGAGAGATTAAAGTAAAGCTCTCTAATTAAAATGAAAAAAGCATAATAAAGAAGAACAAACAATATTACATGGAGAAGGCGAGAGAAGGGAGAGATTTATATTATTGAATGAATAAGAGGGGGAAAGAGAAACAAATATAACAAGTTAAAATAAATAAATACAACAAGAAAAGAGAAAACGACCACACAATGAATGAGATGAAAGATTGGGATGAGAAGGGAAAGCCTGTACTATCAAATGGGGAAAACAAAAAAGAGACATAAATAGAATAAACCAAGAAGAATATTTATTACAGAAAGAAAGAAAGCCACTAGTCAATGAAGAGGAAATGGAGAGAGAGAGAGAGAGGAAAAGGAGAAAGATATATATATATATATATATATATATATATATATATATATATATATATATATATATATATATATATATATATATATATATATATATATATATATATATATATATATATATATATATATATATATATATATATAACTAAATAGAGGGAGATAAGGAAGATAAATAAATGCAACCAATCAAAAGAAATACATACAAACCTACAAAGGGAAAAATGATCTTGTAATACAAAAGACAAAAGAAGAAAGAGAGGATTACATATAACTAACTATGTATAATAAGTGCTACATTAAATGAACAACAAGAGAATATGAATATGATCATAAATAGGAGAAAATAGGGAAAAACATATAAAAATAGCTAAAATTGAAATAAATGCAATAAATGAAATGAGAGAAAAGAAAACGATGTTTTGGGCCAGGCCCCCAAGCGTGGGGTGAATGGTTTAAAATGTCCGGGTGGTCTACCTGGGACATCTCACCCTATACATAATTTTTCCAGTCGAGATCGGGGTGTCTACAAGTACCAAACACATAGATGTACATGCGGCAACATGATAACTCTTACATACCAAACAAATAGATGCGTGACCATTTAGTCACCAAAAGAAAAAAGAAATAGATGCATGAAAGGGGCAAGCATTGTTTCAATTTAGTAAAACATATAGTGAATAAAATGTAGATCACAAGATTTTCGTAAATTTATCCACTAATTAAAAGAAAAGTATATAAAGAGACAATTTACTTTTGGTATAAGGAGGTCACAATCACTTTTTTCCATCAGATTTCAAATCAAGTGGTCGTGAACGTATATTAATTAGGTTCAAAGTTCAATTATTCTTTTTGAAACTCGTCACACACTTCAGGCTGTCCAATTTGAAATCTGACGGTTAGGGGTATTTGTGACCTTTTTGTAACAACCAAAAATGCTCTTAACATTTGCTTTTCCATTTATTAACCAGTAAGTTACTTGCAATAGTTACCATAAAAAATATGCAATTTCAACTTAAAGAACCTTTCCCATTTTCTCTTAAGAACAAACCCTAAATGAACAACTACTAATGTGGCTTTTCCACATAAATATATGATATTTCCACACGACAAGCAATACCAACTCTAGATCGTGGCATCTTTGAAGCAAGAGAAACAACCGGGACAAGATAGTCATTTAAATAAATATAGGGGTATTTTAGTCATTTTCAATGTGCCGCAGCCGTGAAGTTGAAGATTTTTTGTGTGGGCTTACTTTTGGCGTTATGTTTGCGCATCGTGGAAGTTTTCATTATTACGGTGGATGTCGTTTTCTCGTGAATGTCCGACGTCAGATGACACAGCATGATGATGACACGTGTAATAATGAACGGCCACCAACAAATTATAATAGTTAATAGTGGTCCCCCACTTCAAAAAAACGACATTTGCGCTTACGTAATTCGCCAGTACGACTCGTTATTTTTTATTGGCATGCGGTGTTCTCTGGACTCATGCTAGCCAACCCACGCACATTTTGCTTGGGCGCCGATTCGGTGATCCCATGTACCCGTGGTCTCGCGCCCTGCAAATTTCATTGGGACTTTAAAACTCGGAATCGCCTTTGTTAAACAAATTAATGTCGAGCTTTTAAGACACTATCTCCATTGTCCCACAATGTCTGGTTAAGAGGAAAGGAGCATTGATTTGGAGCACTTTTCCAGGTCCAATATACTTTCATCGAGGACATTTGGTTCACGCATAAATATTGTTGGGGAAATATTTACATATGTAAATTGTGTTTCACATATTTGGTTCCTATAAATGCATGTGCAAATAAAATACCATGGTAATTTTTTTTTTTACCATTAATGGTCTAATTCATGGAACATAAAACCGCACGCACCTATTGAGGTGGATATTGCAAGTGTCTACTTTCTCTCTCTTTCCCTAAAAATAGAAGTGTATCATATAAACTATATAGAATTCGTTTAATAATGTAGTATTTGATATGTAAATACTTTGCCTATGTAAATGTTTTCAAATGAACCAAACATTTTTTTAGTGTTTTCTTTAAATATAGCTAAGGAATGTGCTACGATTATTTAATAATTTAAAAAGATCTCGTGATCTCTTTTTCTCTATCTTTCTTTCTTCTTTTTTTTTTTCTTTTTTTTTTTTTTGAGAAGACCAATTCCGTTTCCCATTTTCAAATGTACGATATTTGTAAGGATGTCATATGGGAACATATCGTACTTTGAGTCTTGCAGCGAAACTACATAGTTAAGGAGATATTTGCAAATTATCTTTATCACGTTAATAGGCCAATTTTTAAAAAAATGCCTGAGGTCAACTTCCTGTGCTAAAATTGAGATCAACTTCCTGTGCTAAAATTGAGTTTGGATCGTCCATTGCGTGGAATCTAGGGTCTTAAGAGCTTTTTAAAAAATTATAAACCAAACCCGCAACCTCGGTGTTTAGCCGCGAGACTCATGCGCGCACCCTTTTTAAATAGGAAACATACACGATAAGACCGTTTATTTATTATACATGGAGATTTCAATCAATTACAATTATTATTGACTATAAGATATGAAATCCGGTGGTTCGAGTTGTTTCACCGACTATGTACAAGGTCCAAAATAAATTTTTTGAATGTTGTGAAACATCTTAATACGTTAGATTTAATATCTAATAGGTAATAATGATTCTGACCACTTTGTACCAAAAGTAAATGGTATTATAATATACAATCCCTTTTAAACATACAAAAAAAGATTATATAAGATATTAAGGTTATACTGTAGATATAAGGTGCACATTAAAAGTTTATCTAAAAGGTTGTTCCGGTGTCGAAAAACCCTACATGGGACCATCTAGACCTCGAAATGTATCGATATGAGAGAAAAAAAGATGTCATATGTAGTGCATCTTGTGATATGTTATCTAAGAGTCCTAGATCGTCCATTTTTTAAAATTTTAAGTGTTTATAAATATACTTGACCTACACCATTTTCAAAATTTTAAATTTTATAATTAGGTGTAAAACAGATTTTTAGAACATCATAAAGATCTCCAACCACCGGCACTACAGCTTTGCTAAAATTTAGAAATGCGCCCTATTTTGACTATTTAAGATCGACACCTTATGCAAATCACACCTAAGTATAATTATTTAGATTTGGGCAGTCTAGGCAAGTTGATGCATGGAGGATTAGAATCTAGGTTCAAACTTCAAAACCACTTGCAAATAAAATGTGGTACACTGGCACCCACTTTGAAATAAAATATGGTATAGTGGCACATAAGAAAATAAAGGGTTAAAAATTTATTTTAGAAAACTAATATGGGGGAGGACTAATTCCGCTTTATCAATGACAGACGGTGGAGATTGGACAAGGGAGGGAGGCCATCATAGTAAACACAAGGGAAAATATTAAAAAATGTGTAATAGCAATTGCCTTTGGATCCATGTTCATAATACGAAAAAAAACAAGATTTTGTTTCACACGTATCTTATTTCCCACGAGCACACTTAGGTCGTATTTGATTTTGGGAAGACTTGGCCCGCATCATCTCTGTCCACATCCTTCATGTCAATGCTTGACATATGAGCTTCTTAGTTTTTAGAATGAACTCTAAATTAGCATTAAATTTTAGTGGAAAAAGTTTATCTGACCTTGTAACTTAAAAATGTAGAATTAAAGATGCACCTCAAAAATCCATCGGAAAAGGTTGTATGAATGGTTAAAAACCCTCTAATTGATCATCTTGACATGGAAATGTATGAATATGAAAAAAAAAAGAAAAAAATTTTGAATATCAGAAATAGTTCATCTTGCAACACATTATCTAGACCGTCCATTTTCAAGATTTTCATGTGTTTATAGATCTACTTGATTTAAACCATTTTTTGGAGTTTATAGGTAGAGATGAAAATATTTTTCAAGATGAAAATAGATTTTTAGATAATCCTAAGAAAGTTTTACACCAAAATTATGTTTTATGATCAAATTTGGAGGTGTGTCTTATTGGAATGTTTAAAGTTGCAATCTTATACAAGCCACACCCCAATTTTAATATATCATCAATATACATGCATATAACCACACATGCATTACCATTTATTGTAATATATACACATTAATCTGAATCATGGATACAAAACCCATTAGAGAGAATTACATGATCAAAATTTTCATACCTGTTTAAGAGTATGTTTACATAATTTATCGGGAAAATATCTTCATACCCTTTATTTTTAGGTTTCATATCTCAAAACACTCAAGAATTCAAAACATATCTTGAATCATAGAAAACCTAAGTTTTATATCTTCTAAATAATTTTACTCACTTTATTCTTTTTTTTTAACCCAAACAATTTGTTTAAAGACAACCATTTGTAAATCCTATATTTTCTCTCTATTCACATGATATTCTCTTTATTTCTCTTTCCACTGTGACTCTCTCCAACCCCTTCTCTCTCTCTCTCTCTCTCTCTCTCTCACCGTATTACCCCTTTTTCTCTCTCTCCCCCGCTGTGTATCTCACTCTATCTTACACCCTAATTTCTCTATCTTTCTCTCTCCACTATGACTCTCACTAATTCCTCTTTCTTTCTCGCCATGACTCTCCCCAACTCCACCATTACTCTCCATAATTTCTCTCTTTTTCTATCTCCATCGTAACTCCTTAATTTCTCTCTCTTTCTTACCATGGCTTTCCTTAACTCCACAATGATTATCCCTAATTTATCTCTCTTTCTTTCTCTACACCCTCTTTCTCGATGACTCCCTAATTTCTCTCTTTCGCCACTGTGACTCTCCCTAATTTCTCTCTTTTTCTCTCCACCATGACTCTTCCCAAACCCTTTTTCTCTCTCTCTCTCATCGTATTACCCCACTCTCTCTCTCCCCCTCCGTGTTTGTCATTCTCTCTCACGTCTTTATGAAAACATCTAACCTCTACAACCCTCGAAAATGACAATCCTGAAAACTTTGAACCTCTATAATGGCGCTTTGAACCTCTATAAATGGTGGGATAGAGAGAGATTGTGTGGTTTGGGGTGCGAACCTCTGCAAATGAAGCTCTTTATGGTTTGTATCATATGCAAATACAGCTTTATGTAGTTTGAATCATCTGCAAATAGAGATTCATGTGGTTTGAGGTGCGAAGATCTGCTCCCAAATGGAGCTCTAAGAGGTTTGGGGAGAGAGAGGTTGCGAAAACACAAGGAGAGAGGGGTTGGGGGAGAGAAAAGTTGGGAAACACAGAGAAAGGGGTTAGGGAAACATGGCCTCACGGGGAGAGAGACTAGGGGTAAGAGAGAGCAAGAGACACAAAGAGAGACAAAAGAGTTGGGGGTGATGAGAGAGAGAATGAATTTGGGGACAGTCATGGGGGAGAGAGAATGAGAGAAATTTGGGGAAGAGAGAAAAAAAGGTTTAGAAAGGGATGTATTTTTACAAATCGTTTGGGTTAAAAATAAATAAATAAAGTGAAAAAAATTAGGTTAGAGGGTTAGAAGATACAAAATTTAAGTTTCCTATGATTCAAGATATGTTTTGAAATCTTGGGTGTATTGAGATATGAAACCTAAAGATAGGGGGTATGAAGATATTTTTCGTAATTTATTTCTATGCCTAGCACAATAATACCCTTAGGTTTATCCAAATAAATCACGTCATCAATCTCCATTGATAAATGACATCCATCCGATGATTTTTTGGATTATAGATACATGCAAGTAAACATTCAATATAAACAAGACCCTAACATGGTTTTTGAATATTGTTTCATTATATTACTATATAACCGTTGTATAAAATCATTCCCCACACACACACACACACACACATACACACACATACACACACACACACACACACACACATATATATATATATATATATATATATATATATATATATATATATATATATATATATATATATATATATATATATGAAAAAGATCTTGTCAGCCCAAGGGCGTATTGCTACAGTAAACACCAACGGCCTAGATTCAATCTGGGTCGATCTGACGATCCCAAATATCCGGTAGTGTTTAAATTTTAATTTTTTTTCTATAAATTGGATTTATTTAAAATTTGAAGTGTATACATAAAAATAAGGTGAATCTTCAAAAAATATAAAAAAAATAATTTACATGAAAAATTGACCAAACTCCCTTGTAATATTTCAGGGGTATTTTGATCAATTTGTTTTACGGATTGTTTTTTTTTATATTTTTATTAAGTGTACCTCGATGAGAAGAATATACACCTAAAATTTTAATTGATTTGGATTTATAAAAAAAACATTAAAATTCAAATACGAAAAGAGGTCGTGACTGTCAAATCGGCCTAGATTCAATCTGGGTCATTGGCGCTTAATATGGCGGTAAGCTAGTGGGTGTATAGAATCCATTTCCATATATATATATATATATATATATATATATATATATATATATATATATATATATATATATATATATATATATATATATATATATATATCAGCCCACAGGCTGACAACTACAGTGTCAGCCAATGACTTAAATTGAATCTGGATCTGATCCAAAGGTCACAACTTTATTTCGTATTTGAATTTTCATTTTTTTATACAAATCCAAATTACTTGAAATTTTGAGCATCTATTCGTCAAAAGTAGAATAATCTAATATAAATATAAAAAAAATAATTCACAAAATATACATTGACTACAAAATATATCATTAGATTAACAATGTTAAAAAAAAAAAAAAAAAGATTTTGAATCAATAAGGGCCAAGGTCTTGAAATTCACCAAATGGACAGTCTAGATTCATTGTTGGAGTTGACTCATTTTGACCATGTATAGGGGTATAATTTTTTTTTTGAGATTGATTATTGAGATGAAGAGAATGTGTGTGCAAAATTTTAGGTCATACAATACCACAAACATGGTTTTTTAGAAGTGTTTTGCATTCATTATATTATAATAGCATGGTGACATGATATCATTTTATGGAACCCATGGGGTGGCTGCTGCTTAGAGAGAGATGGCTGGCTACTGCGTAGAGAGAGGTATGCACGGCTTAAAAAGATGGAGAGAGAGATGGGTTATGGGGTGTTGAGGTTTGTGTGTGTGAGAGTGAGAGGTATGATGGTGAGGCACGGGAGCAAGAGAGAGGGTGAAGAAGCAGGCGAATGGAGAGTAAAGAAAAGTGTACACAAAGAAAAAGTGAATGAAAAAGTTATTTATTATGCTCCCTCTGTTTATCATTTTGAATCATGTAATTCATATATATATATATATATATATATATATATATATATATATATATATATATATATATATGAAAAAAGTTTATAAGGGTTGCAATTTTAAAATGTAGAATTATAAATGCACCTAAAAATTCCATCGGACAATGTTGTCTTAATGTTGGTAAACCCTTTAATTGATCATCTCGACATCGAGATGGGTGAATATGAAAAAAAGAGAGTATGAGTCCCAAAAATAGTTCATCTGCAACACATTATCTAGACCGTCCATTTTCAATATTTTCATATGTTTATAGATCTATTTGATTTTAACCATTTTTGGATTTTAAAATTTTATAATTAGATATGAAAGTAGAGATTCAGATAAGGGTTCGGTTTGTATAGAGCCTAGGTTCTAAACAATCAAATTACAGCCTACCTTCAAATAGTGTCAAGAAATGTGATTTCAATATTGGAAATCTTTTTGATAGCCTTAAAGTATATTTCCATCTTTATTTATAAATTTTAATGCTTCAAAAATAGTGTAGATCGAGAGATTTATGAAAACTTGAAAATCTTAAAAATTGATAGTAAAAAAATTCATTACAAAATACACTATTTCCAAAACTTGAAATCCATTTTTTTCTCATGTTCATCCATCTTGACGTCGAGATGATAAATTTGAGGATAGTTGGGCATCAAAACAACCTCTTCTAGTGAATTTTTTGATGTAGGCTCTAATTTGATTGTTTAGAGCCTCGGCTGTATATAAACTTTTCTATTTAGATAATCCTAAGAATTTTTTACAATTAAATTACCTTATAGAAACCATACCCTATATAGGAAGATACTACAAATTAATTATAGGTGAAAATGAGCAGTGATTTTGTCTACTCTCATCACCATCCAAACTTCATCGCATGGTCACAATTGTCTAGTAGTATTTCATTTTTTATTTTTTGTTTACTAATCATAATGATCTGAAATTTGGAGTGTGTTTACATTTTAGTGAGGCGCACCTAATAAAAATATGAAAAAAATAATTCGTAATATAAATTGACCAAAATACCTCTAAAAATTTACAGAGGTATTTTGGTCAATTTATATTTTATGAATTATTTTTTTCATATTTTTATTAGCTACGCCTCATTAAGATGTACACATGCTCCTAATTTCAAGTAATTTGGATTTGTAGAAAACAAATGAAAATTGAAATACTACCGAACAACTGTGACCGTGCGAAGAAGTTTGGATGGTGATGAGTGTAGACGAAATCACTATTCATTTTTGCCTATAGGCGTTGGGAAGAGTTATATATATATATATATATATATATATATATATATATATATATATATATATATATATATATATATATATATATATATATAAAACTGGGATTAGCCCACTAGCTTATATGAACATATGAGCCCAATGGCCCATATTGAATCTGGGCTGATCTGATAATCACGACTTCCTTTCGTGTTTGAATTTTAACTTTTTTTCTACAAATCCAAATCCCTTGAAATTTTACATGTGTGTTTTTCTCATCAAGGTGCACTTAATAAAAAAAAAAAAAAGTATTCACTAATACACACACACACACACACACACACACACACACACACACACATATATATATATATATATATATATATATATATATATATATATATATATATATATATATATATATATATATATATATATATATATATATATATATATATATATATATATATATATATATATATATATATATATATAAGTGTTTACAAAATCAAACTGGAATGGTTAACCAGTTGTGAGGCTCGAAGCGTTTAACCGGACTAACCTGTCAAGTAGATTTTTTTTTTATTTTATAAAAGGGACAAAACCCCCCCAAAAAAAAATAAAAAAATAGAAAAACTTAGATTAAGTATGCACTATCATATTACGTACATTTATCTTATAGAAAAAAATTTGAAACAATTTTTTATATAATTTAATATTTGAATATTATGGAAATATGCAAGACAATTTATAATTTCACATAAATTCAATTGATAAAGTTATAAAATCTAACTAACAATGGATGATGCAACCATATATGCTTCTATATTGTTCAAATGTTGATGTTGAAAAACCCTTTAATACAGTTTAGAATTTGGTTTGAGAGTGTATTTTTTTGTAGCATGATGTTCCCAGTTTTTCGAACGGTTATGAGTCAAGGTAGTAACAAAGAGCACCTCATTTACGCAGTGATTTGTTATCAAATGCAGGGTGTGGGTCAATGAGTCAAGTGCTGCATCAAATGGCCGAATCGCTTATTTTAAAAAAATATAGCCAAGTCAATTTTCAAATGCCCAAATCGATTTTGAAATGGCCAAACCTTATTTACTCAATAACCTTTTGAGTTCGGTTTTAACATGAAAAAAAAAGTTATATAGGATGGCAACTCTAAAATGTAGAATTAAGATGCATATTAAAAAAAAACAAAAAACAAGTTAATTTTTTTATCCATTTTAGCCTGTGGAAACATGAGAGATGAGTAAAACACTTTTTAGTTTCTACCACTTTTCTTCATAGAGGCTAATAAACAAATTTAAGGAGTATGAAGTTACAACAAATGATAGATAGCTTGTAACAAATAAAAAAAGAAATTAGAAGAAAATGTCACAACTAAAGAAGAAGTTGAGAACACAGACAACAATAACATACACCAAAACTAACCCTAAAAGAAATAATTTTTTTTTCTCATATTCATCACAAAAAAGTATTTTTATAAAAAAAATATAACATTAAAAACAATCCAACAAGCGCACCAAAAATATATAACATTAAAAAGAAAGAAATATTTTTTTTTCCTCATCTTCATCACAAAAACATATTTTTGTAAAAAAAGTATATAACATAAAAAATAATCCAACAAGCTCACCAAAAATATATAAAGTTAAAAAAAAAGAATATATTCTTTTTTTTCTCATATTTATCACAAATAACATATTTTTATGAAAACAAACAGTAATTTTATTAAAATACAATTTTTTTTTAAGAACCCTAAAATCGTGCTAAAGAACCCAGAAACTTTAGAGTCAAAATCAACCCCAAATCTTTCATTTTTTGAACAAATTGACATGGAGATATGATAGATGCTTAAATTAAGATTCAAATGCCCCAAATTTCATGAAGATTCATTCACTCTTGAGATCTTTATTAAAAAAATTGCGGATTTTTTACTTCACGAAAATTTCAGGAAAAAAACGCAGCAAAAGAAAAATCGATATAAAAACATTTAATCAATAGTAAATCAAAATAACTAGTTTATTTGATAGATGAGGCCATTATGATCAAACTTCAATGACCAATTCGATAAAAATGGATCAGAAATCAATTTGTTTTGATAAAAATCAGTTCTTCGAGCAGCAGTACTTCGGGCCCAAAAATCCCTCAAATCTTCGCAGTTTTGGAAAAATGCAAATAAGTAAACGTTGAATCCTTCAACAATGAATCAAAGCTCTCAATTTTTATAAAAATCTATGAAGTATTGAAGATGCATTTGATGGAATAGCGGAAATTTCTAATTTTCAAAACTCCCCATTTCAATCCACGAAGAACTCTTTGTTTTTCGACTTTTGATTCAATAATCAATGATTTATAGAAACTTTCCGTTGTAAAACATCAATAGTTGACCAAAATAAACAAACAAAAAAACGGAAAATGGAATAAACAAAAGCCTCAAAATCTTGTTCTGTGAAAAATAATGGGCCTGTGTCAAATAACGGCCAGGCATTAAAATGGTAAACCGGCCGGTTTAGATTAAATACTGCCGGTTCGACCTTGAACCAGCCAGTTTTAGTGCCAATTTTTTTTTTGACGGTGCCCTCTTATGATGTGTGCCATAAACCGACCCTAACCGAACTCGCCACTCCACCGATAGCAATCTAACCAGCTGGTTCCGATTTTAATCGGCCGGTTTTGCAAACACTGATATGCATGCAAGTACAATTATTTCTCTAAATGAAGTTCATCTTATCACATGCACAAACACATATGGACGGACAGATAGATTATTTCTCTAATTGAAGTTAATCTTATCACATACACAAACGCCGATGGAAGGATCGATATAAAAAAGTGCTTTGTGAGCAAGGGAATGCAATTCCACGTTAAGGGTCCTCTACTCCATCGAACATCCGTCTTAAAGATGAATGTGGAAAAACGGTGGCCGCACCAAAACCTAAAAGGGTGGGTGACAAAATACTTATTTTTTTTTAAAAAAATTATTTCATTTTCTATATTTATGTTCACCCTGGTGGAGATTCTCGACCCCTTAAATTTTTCGACCCAAAATCCATATGTGAGGTGAGTTTTGGACTGAGAACTCATCAAACCATATGTACTATTGCATCGTTTTCAAAAGGTAGCATCTTGTGATAACATAGCTTATTTAAAAGTTTTAGGATCATTTTCCAGTACAAAAACACAAACACAGAAATCAAGTCAAAAGTCTTTTTCTTTTCCTTTTTTTTTTTTTTTTTTTGTAATTTCAGTGTCTTCATGTTCTTCAATATTTGCATTTTGTTTATCTAGATTCTATTACGCACATTATCATCTAAAACATGCTTATTCTTGAAATAAAATGCATATTCAAAATCAAAATATTTAAGTTCTACTCTGACATTAGATTTCAATTCTAGTAATCTATGTGATTTGCAATGTTGGGCATTATCCTATAAATGCATATTTATAGGTCATGGGTCCTAATTCGGTTCTTCTATGCTCATATGGGGTTTACATAAAAAAGGCATCCCATACTTCAAATATCCTAAATTAGCTTTCTTTTTCTTCGACAATTCATAAGAGTTATAATGGACATAAGAATATAAAAACTCTATTAAGAGCACTATAAGCGATGATACCCCTTATAAATTTGAAGGCAGCCTCTAAAATATGCATATTTCACTACAATTTTGACTAGAGCGTGATTTTTTTCTTGGGGTAATTACATCCGTACCATTTTATTTGACTGTCACTACGTTATAGTCCAAAAATATGCAATATTTATGTGGGGGTCTTTATCCCTCGATTTTTTATTTTTTGTCAAGTTTGCCCCCAGTTCAATGTTTTAAACAGCCGATCGCATATTTAAATTTATTTTTTTTGATTTTATGATCTTTATAAGTTAGTTCAATGTCAGAAACATTGAACGCCAATTTTGTAGGGCGGTCTGATGTTCCAAAAAATAGACCGCCTTACACTTTTTAGTGGGTCCGATGTCCGAAACAATGGACTGCCTTAAACTTGCAAAAAATGAGGCCTAAACACGGTCTGATGTTAGATTGTACATGTAATGGTGCAATCTAACATCAGTATGTATCTCGTTGATGTTCATGCATTAGTACTAATAACATGGTTCCCAATTAAGACCAATTAAGATTGTACATGTATTAGTATTTGGTAACATGACTCCCTTAAGGAAAATATTTGATAAGGCAGCAGCCCCATCATCATACCTAAGGTTGTAATTGTTGGGTGAGTGTGGCCATTAAAAACCTTATGAGTGCTTGTAAAATGAAATGATATAGTGGAACATGAACTCAGTGGGAGTGGGTCCCTTATGGACCATATAAAGCAAACGATGTTTGCTGATACCGGACTGTGATTGACGGTCTAGGTCTATCGGTTGGAAAAAACCCATGTTACCTAGGTATACAATATAAACCGATAATGATTCTAATTCTAATGGGTCATCACTTGATGAGGTCGGAGTATACCCTGATGAGTGAGCCGAGGGACTGTGTGACCTTTGTGTGCGATGGTGGCCTTTAGAGACGGGGGCCAAAGCCTCATCTATGTACCATTACACGGCATGCATATTGATAGGCCGTTTTGAAAAAGCAAACCACCCTTCAGGGAGAAGAGTATGCATGTACGAGAGATACCCCTATGCTCCATAGGAGCTGTGGTCATATCAAGTCTAGGTGAATTTAGCCTGTCTCTAGGGGAGAACCTGAAATCCACAGACTGAGATTGCGACCCTTTGGCTCATCACCCAGATTTTGATGACCCACTAATGAACTCCTGCATGGACTGTGGGTCATGGGAAACACTGGATCAGTTTGATAAAGTAAGTGTGGTCCGTAGTCCACAGTTGAAGGTGGAGTGCCCCAGTATTTTATTGATTTAATTTCTAGACCATATTGATCATTTTCCCATCTAAGAATTATTTATATTTGTTTTATGATATATATGATTTCAAAATTATTATTTGATTTTTTCTAAATCTTTGAATATTTTATCAAATTCGAATTTATAAAATCAGAGATATCGATTTTACATTGATTTAAATATTCAAATAAATTCTAAAAATATTTTATTGAGTTTTAAAAGTATTTAAAATTGCATGAGGGCCCATTGTGCACTTGGGCCCACCATGACCTAAAAGGTGGGGCTCATGAGATGGTCTCATGGGTGGCATGCCCCACCCATTTGGAAGCTTTCTATTTTTGCAATAAGTGACTTTGGCTTGTAGGCAAAGTTGCTATGTGTTTTGGAAAGGTATTGGCTTGAGGAAGCTTTGAATGAATTTTTTGAAAGCATGAAAAGACTTGTGCATTATTTTGATATCCACAATATTATATTTGGAATTATTTTATTTAATTTCTATTGATGAGAAAATGGTTTAAGAAAAGGGGATAAAGGTTCTAGCACCTTCCATAATGTTGATGCCCCATCTATGAGATGAAGGGCTCAAATCTCTCATGCCACAAGTCACCCAAGATCAATGGTTTATATTCAATCATATAAGAAAATGTAAGCCAAGGAAAATCCTAAGAAGCCCTAATCATGTTTAAATCTTATAAAAAGAAATTGTCTCTACCCAAAATCTGTACACTTTATCTTTCTATCTCTCTCCCACATTGTGAAAATGAGCTAAACGTTTAGTTTATGGAATTCTTTTTTTTCCCATCTCTCAACTATGGATTTATGGCTAAGGGTTTTAGGGTGTAGTAAAAAGAGAATACATCACCCTCAAACTAGGTTGCTAAGGGAATTCACCTAGAGTTTGAGTTTGTGATCAAAGGGGTTCATGTTCCATTGGTGTGACTTATCCAAAACTTGCTTTCCCGGTTGAGATTGAAGGTTGATCATTGATCCCGCATCATTGGATGGTGGTGGCTCGGTGTGGGGTGTGATAAGCACAGTTGAGGTAGTCTGTGACACTTTCATTTTGTTTATTGTCATATTTAATTGTATATTTTTATATTCTCAAGCATAAGAATTGTGGATATTTTTTTTGTTTAAAAAAAATTTGTTTAATGACATTAAGGTTTTTAAGATATTGGATTTGTTAGTTTTATTTTCTTTGAAGCAAGAGTTATTGTAATAAGACTACTTGTAAGTGATCTTTGCCAAAAAAAAAAAAATAAAAAAATAAAAAAATAAAAAAAAAAAAAAAAAAAATAAAAAAAAATATATATATATATATATATCCCCCGGCAAGATCGCACTAGTCTTTCTTTCAGCAATATCCATCATCACCACTATCTATACGTCGGCAAACCACACTAGAAAGATCGTTTTGGCATCGGCGTGCATTAGCAATCGAACGAAAATACTTCGTATTTTGATCTCCTTCCTTTAGCCATTTCACACGAGATACTTGATGCAAATAGATTTCATTAATCCTCAGTAATTCATGTGACTGCGGTTGAAGCTCACTTCCTTCATGCTACTATTGAATCGATAGAAATCCATCCTGCTTAACCTGCTGGTCTAACTAATAGATAAGAAGCATAGTGTTATCCAATTTATCTTTAACGTAGAAACCATTGTTCTTCTTCCACTCCAATAGTTTATGCTTAACATTCAAAAGCTTTTTACGCAGTCTAAAACCAACCCAGCTGACAACCACAATGTTCACCCAAGTGCGTTTAACAATCTCAACTGCCTCATTATCTTCAAGCCAAAAAAAGCTCCAGATGAAAAAGCCTAGGTCCAAAGACATTCATCTCAGTATTTAAAAGAATATGGGTATGGTCGGAAGTCAGTTTTGAGAGCGCAATTGCACTAACAAGAGGAAAAGTGGACTCCCACTCCTTAGAGATGAGGAATCTATCCAATGAGACTGTTCACACTATTATTGCTCCAAGTAACCCATGATTCATCATAAAATTATTGAAGCCCCTCATATTTGATTGTATAGAGTGGCGTGTGGAAATTTCATCTAACCATTGGATTAGATTAAAATCACCCCCAATACAAAATGGAAGATTTAACTGAAGAGGTTGTTTTGATGCCCATCATTGCCTACAAAATTCTGGGAGGTCAAAGAAATGGGAGACCTCCACTTCTTTCTTGGTATGGAGGTCCATCACTCTTCTTCGAGCACGACATTAAGCCGAGCCAAGTATGCTCTTGATATGCTTAAACGATTATCAATGCTTGGTGCCAAACCTTGCTTTTCCCCAATAGCATCTGGTTCCAAAGTTTCTCTATATGATGGTGACCCAATTAATGATGATCTCAACATATCATAGCATAGTTGGTGCTGTTCAATACCTAACAATGACAAAACCTGATATTACTTACACAGTCAATCAAGTCTGCCAATTTATGCATAGACCTTGCACCAGACACCTAGCCATCGTTAAACACATTCTTTGCTACATCAAGGGCACTCCTCACCTTGGCATCATTCTATGATGTTCATCTAATAAGATAATTTGTGCATACTCCGATGCTGACTGGGTTGGCTGCCCTGACCATGGTCATTCCACTTCAGGACGTTGTATTTTTTTTGGGCTCAATCTCTTGACTTGGCACACCAAAAAGCAACCCATAGTGTCTCGAACCAACGCTGGAGTGTGGTGCACTCGCTACCATTACTGACGATATTCAGTACATTCTTTTTCTTTTTAGAGGTTTGGGCATTTCCCTCTCATCTCCTCCATGTTTCATTAGTGCTGCATATCTCGCATCTAACCTGATTCTACATGCTTGCACTTAGCACATCGAAGTCGATTACCATTTCATACAGGAACATGTTTTTAGAGGATCCTTGCGTGTTGGGCTTGTTCCTAGTTTTATACAACAAAGTATTGGTATTTTCACCATGGGGCTATCTCCTACTCGATTTCTTTCTTTACAGTACAATCTGAACCTCCAACAGAGTGGCATAATCAACTTGAGGGAGGGTGTTAAGAGAATATCTTTGACCATGAAGAGAGATTGTTGTGCATGTCTTTGACCTACTTGTAATCTTTGAATTGTTGTCAAGATTTGATTATAACTTATTTAAATATTGTCGTGCACACAATTGTGTGTGGAGGTTTACCCAATTGTGTTACCTTGTACGTTTCTGTAAGGACAATGTGGGTGAATCAATGAGCTTGGGAGGGCATCAAATTGCAGGGAAAAAGAATCGAAAGGGGAAGACAGAAAAGAGAGAGAGGTGGAAGAACAAGAGGCGATGGGGTTTGGGGACGGGAGAGAGATGAAAGAGGCGATCGGGTTTTGTAAATATGGTTTATAGATTTACAGGAATATCACTCTGTCATGATCATGAAAGAGAACTAGGCATTGAGGGGACCACTGTGTACCCCTTTAAACTCTGCAACTTCACCTCCGAAATCCTAAAACATCTTTTTTTTTTCTTGGATCTTCCCTTACATCTTCCAATCATGTTTCTCTTCTCTCTCAGCGTCCATCTTCCTCTCTCTCTCTCTGCCATTTTTCTCACCTGAGAGACAAGTCTTGGGTAATGGAACTCTTTCTATCTCTATTGTTCTCGTAATCTATATTGTCGAAGCAAATGGACAGCATAGTTGGCCGCAGCCTTATTTCAACATAAGGGTTGCAGCCTTATCAAATTGCATCCTTTTCTTAAATATTAGTTTTAAATTTGTCTTTATAATTTTAAGAAAGGAAAAGGTTTATACAGGGTTGTATCTTATTTTATTTAGATCCTTTGTTAGGTTGAGGAGGCTAAATACCAAAATTTAATCTCGTTAAGGCACTTCTCATGTGATATTTCTTAGAAGGAGCATTACATTCAGGGGACCACCAACTCTTTTGAGTTTACATATGCCAATTTTTGTAACATCCATGTCACGATTAATCTTCATCAAGTGAAAGTGGGTCGATGCATTTATTGCATTGATCAAATTTAAAATTCAAAAGAAAATTTTTCGAACTTTATGACAGACCCAAGTGATAAGAGTTCACATTGGATGGTTATAAGTTATCTCATTGTGTACAATCCCATATTGTATTTTCAAAATTGAATATGTTAATAACATGAAAAAAGTAATTTTTGAACATAACCTCGTACCAGCTATCCAAAATATTTCTTTGGTGACGTGTTGTTTCCAACGGAACTCCCCGTTATATACATGAAATAGCGATTCAACCGAAGAATTTTATCAATTTTGAGTGATTCCCCATTTGGATTGGGCAATGGTGATCCAGATCGATGATTTTTTAAATATTGAACAAAACTATAAACAACATAGAAACCCAAAAAAATTGAAAAATATTATAAAAAATTATATTTGGATTGACAATAATTCAAATCAATAAAAAAAAAGGCAAAATAGAAAATTCTAATACATGATATGGAAAACTCATAAATCATAATCTAGAAATCACAATTATATATAAAATATTTATATTTAGATTTAGTATAATGATATAATTTTTATGATTATTTATATTCCCAACTTCGTACCTTAAAACTCAACTCGTCAAGGTGCTAAGTTGGAGTAGCTTAGTTGGGTCCGATTTAACTCGGCCGAGTTTTAAAACTTTGAGGCAAACTGAGAGGGAGTGAGTGGTAACCCGGCTTTGAGTCCCTTGGTTCCCCTCATTAACTTTATGAAAAGTCTGCAGCTAAAGGTGTGGAGGGATACAACCCTGTTATTGTAGTAGGGTTGGAGTTCGCTAAACATATTTTGGTTTGTAATGTGAAGACAATTTTGGAAAAATTCTATTTGACTTCTTATATTTAAAAATATTTATGTATATTTTATATTTTATGCTCGAGTTCAATTTTTTCAATTTTTTTTTTCCAAATTACCTGTGGTTGACTGGGGTCTTTTTTTCTCCATGAAATGCCGATTTGGACATCGGATTTTCATTCCATAATTTTTGTAACTGGGCCGGTTCAACCGGTTGAACCAGCCTTTCATTGAGAAAAAAGACTAGGTGACCAAGTTTGGCCACAAATGTCCAAACCCACCCACTTGTCAAATTTTTTGAGGGAAAAACTGCTTTAGATTTGTAAATTTTTCGAGTGAAAAACAGTTTTAGATTTGTAAAAAACCAGTGGCTTGGATAGGACATTGAATGTCCAATTCGCCCACTTGTTTTTGCAGTGAAAGGTTAGTTGTGACATTGGTTGTTCGGAAAGGTCTAATTACAAGAAAATTGGGTTTGGATCAGGTCCTTAACTCTAAAATAAGACCTAGTTCGGACATCTAATATTTGAACCGGTGGTAATTTGTGAATAAAAAATTTCAAAAATTAAAACTTGAGTGTAAAATAAAAATATATAATTTAATTTTAAATACCAAGAGTATGATAAGTTTTTTATGCAATTTGCCCATTCAATAATACAAGTAGATATGTACTCTAGAAATTAGACAAAGCTACCCAGGCAGAAAAATAAGTGAAGGGACCTACCCAGGCAAAAAAATAATGTGGGCAACCCTAGAGGGAGGGAGCCTACCTCTTCCAGTATTGGGATATATAATAAGAGAGACACAAACCATGTCATAGCATTCATGAGTGAGAGAGGGGGCAACCCTCTCTCATTGGGTTTCTATGAAAATGGAGTTACTACAGGGTTTCATTGGGAATTTTCAAAATAGATCATATTATTTGGAGATCATTATGAGTAAGCATCATGTGAAATACTTGGAGAGAGTGAAATAGGAGAATCCTTGAAGATAAGGCTACTGATTTGTTAATCTTGAAATCCAATATAATAAGATTTGTTAATCTTGAAATCTAATATAATAAGAATGTTGGTAGACTGGATTTCAATGAATAAAGATTGTAAATTCATTCTGAAGAGCCAGATCATCCTGAATCCCTTGGAGGTTGCCCAATTGTACTTCTCTAGACGAAGGCATATCTTCCTTTGGTCCCCTCCACATATGGGCAGTGTTAAACTCAATTTTGTTGGGAATCTGGGCCTCGCGATTTGGAGAGCTCATAATAAACCATGATGGGCTGATTCTTATGTTTTGTTCTAGGCCATGTGGTATTGCTGCATTAGTGAGGTGGAAATTGGGGGTTTGTTAGAAGGGCTCAAATTATTAAGGGGAACAGAGTGTGGTAAAGCTATTGAGGGGGCCTCTACAAATATTGTAGCTTGGGGAACGGCGGAATCTAGATTCCCTTGGAGGTTAACGTCAATTTTCATGGAGATTAGAGAGCTTTTGGTGTTACAATCCCTTGTGCTATATTACACTTTTAAGGAGTCCAACGTCGGGGTAGATTCTATTGCTAAAAATGGTGTTCAGCACGATTAGTTGGTAATCACTAATTTTGCCTAATTGGCATGTGTCTCTTTGCTTTTTCTTCTTCTCTTGCACTATTTTTGAAAGTTAGTAAAATGTTAATATTTTTTTTTTTAAAAAAAAAAACGAGAGGGGGCAACCCTGATATAAATTGAGTATGTATATTATGCTCCTACGGGATCATAGTTTATATCTACTTCCTACATTAGAAGATCTACTTGGGAGGGTTTCTTCAATTTGCAATTTTTGAACTACCTAATAATTATTAGGTGATTATTTGAATTTTAAAATTTTTGGCACTTTGATCTCACCACCCAAAAGTTAGAGGTCCTCGATGCAATCTTGAGACATAACTTTTTCCAAGTACATAAGGGGTGCAAGTAGAAATTTTTTTATTTGAAGAGATTACGTTCCCTAACCTTAGTTATTAAGATTAGAACCGGTTTCTATATGGCCAAGCCCGCATATGTAGAAATGCAGGCACATTAATAGATTTATTTTTGAGATGGATTTTAATATTTATGTTTTCAAGACATGTAATCTCTAACATGGAGATCATGAATATGAAAAAATAAGTAAATTTTAAAAACTAAAAATAATATTTCTAATAAGAAAACATTTGGGCCGTTATATATCCATTGTTTTTAGATGGAACACCTACTTGCATCCATCTTTAAGATGGACACTTTACACTTTCTGGATCGTATATGTAGAAATGCAATCCAGCCCGCATAATTGCAACACATTATCCAGACCGTCCATTTTCAAGATTTTCATATATTTATAGATATACTTGATTTTAACTATTTTGGAAGTTTAAAATTTTATAATTAGATATGAAAATAGATTTTCAGATATTTCTAAGAATTTTTTACACCAAAATTACATATTATGATAAAATTTGGAGGTACGCGTTAATTGGATTGTTTAAGTTAGTCAATGTATTGGAGATATTACATCTTAAAATTTGTAGTCCTCAAATTACTTTTACATCAAATTTTATGCAAGGAAGTAAATAAACAGTACACTCCCGTGAGAGAACCAAATCTTTTAGCCTCACATTCTAAGAGAAACAAAGAGCTTGCATGCTGTCATGTTCTAGAGAGAGAGAGAGAGAGAGATCTCATGTTCTAGAGAGAGAGAGATGATACCATTCAGAGAGAGGACCCACTGTGTCTTGACAGTGTTTTTTGGGTGAATTCTGTCTTCTCAGTTGGGCAACTCCCATAATTTCAAAAATCCATCACTATCTCCACGAAACTTAATATTAGAGAGAGAAAAAAAAACACTCATTCTATTTGGCACTTAAAACTAGAGAGTAGGGGTGGCAATGATTCGGGTATGGGTCGGGACGGGCTCGACTCGGATCCAAACTTGAATAGTATTCGAGTCTAGGTTTTGGACTTGGTTCCAAAAGTTGGACCTATACCTGTTTCGTGTCTGCGGTCTGGTCGGGTCCACTGCCACCTTCACTATGAGTTTTTTTTTTTTTTGTTTTTATCATTTTCATACTCTCATATTATTGACAACAAAGTTACAATTGTTCACCATTAGATTTCAAACCGTCTGATTTGTTGGTTAACAGCTAAATATGACTACGAGTTCTTATTGTATTCCATTCTTAATACAACCAAATGAATAAGGTTTGAGGTATTTTATCTATGTACAGGTCGAGTCTAGCTGGACCCAAATAGTGTTCGGGTCCAGGTTTTGGATTTGGACCTGATATGTCATATCCAAATGTTGGATGCATACCTAGAGTGTGTCGGTTGCACCCGATAGGCCCCGGGTCGGTCCCGGCCCGTTGCCACCCCTACTTGAGAGATAGAAAGGTCTTCTCCCTATTTGGCGGGATATTGATACGTGATCCTAGAATTCGGCAGGGGCCCGTGTTTTTCTCTCTACAGATTCTCGTATTGCTCCGAATTGACTCCTCTCTTGCTGTCTCTCTCCCACTCCGTCAAGCATCTGCACTTTACTCAGAAGAGAGAGAAGGAGAGGAGAGAGAAAGAGGGGTGGCCCCCCAATTTCCTAATGGAGGACAGAAGGTCGTTTTGGACTCGCTTGAAGGCTCGATTCCCCACGCACCCCTCACAAGCCAAGCCACTGCACCATGGCTCGGGATCACACCGGGCCCAGGTTCGAGCCGCGTGCTCTATACTGTCACTTCTTCAAACCCATAAATTATTTCTCTCTCTAGACTTCCTGGTCCTCTTCCTCTCTCTAGTTTCAGTTCGAAAGACCCCACTATTAAATACTAGAGAGATTGCACATGTGCCTGCGCTCCTGTCCTAAAGTTTGAAAGTTTGGGTTCCCTTGCGATAGCAGGCTCTCTGAGATATTCGCCATGGTTGGTCATGGGGTAAAGGTGGTTTTGGGGTTGGTGTCTCTGACGTGGCAAATGCAGGCCGCCATGGCTGGTGAGTTCTCATTCTCTGTCATGCCTTGAAATGCCTCAAAGTTCATGGGTGGTTCTTTTTGCTGGTATTTGGTACTTCTCGTTCTGTTGGTTTTCTTTGTTTCTGGTGTTTTTTGAGTCGCCTTTTACTTGTTTTCATTGTAACTATGCTAGATTGCTTTTTTGTTGTGAAAATGGGTTTTCTTTTGTTTCTGGTTTTATTGGCTTCTCTGCTTCTTTGTTGACGTGTTTCGGGGGTTGGCTTCAGTTTCAGGGGCTTGAAATTTTGGTTTCCTGTTTAGCTCGTGCTTGTCACTGTTAATCTACATTATCATTGATTGCAATTATTGGGTAAGGAGAAAAGTTTTGAGTGGTAAGTGTTCTGGGAAATTTTAGGGCACGGGATTTTGGTAATTCTCTAGTTGCTAGTGAAGCACACCTCTAACCGTAGACGTGAGTTTGAACCTAAACTCATTGGAGCAATGTGGAAGAAAATAATGCCTCTGAGATAATAGTTTTTTTTGGTAGCAAGGTAGAATGGCTCTGACAGAACAATTTCTATCTAATGCATTGAATCTGTTCACTTTAGACATAAATGAAATAATTCTGAGAAATTTTGGCAGAGCAAGTCTAAAATTTGGTTTACATGTCTGCTGAATTTGGGTACTTTGCTCTTCTTATATTTAATTTCTTCCTCCATTTCCAGTCAACTTTGGAATTAGTTTGTCTGGGATTTGCTGAAATTTGACTGCATTTCAATTTTAATTACTTGAACTTTCAATAATCTTTGGACTTGAAATTCAGCAAGAAATTTATCAATAGTTTGATTGAGATTGAGAATATTACAACTGTTAATACAGTTTTGGTTTTACCTAAGGCCAGGGTTGGAGAATGGCAGAAACTTGCTAGAATTTAAAACCATGCTTGCTACCATTTTTTGCAACAAGATGTCGGGTATAAAGTTCACTCGCAAAATGAAGAATGTCAACTTGGTAGTTGACATTAATCACTTGCTCTTGGGTTTGAGGAGAATGCCAATTGAATATGTTTAACACTCTCAACTTGTTCATAATTAAGATGACAACACCTTAGAAGGCAATCTTTGTTTCAGATGGAGTAGGAGAGAAAACCCAGTGAAGCTTTGGCAAACAGACCTGATAACTCATTTTTGCAGAATGTAAATACTTCTTGTTCTTAAGGAAACGTATATATGATTGTAGGGAAAGGAATGTTAACGAAAGAATGTCTAGCAATTTTGGTAGAAGTAATCTACTTAAATTTTCTTAGCCGACCTCAATAATTGGGATAAAGCTTTTCATTTTCTTAATTTGTATTAATTTTTAGAATTTATATAATTTAATTAATTTTATTTATGCGTTATTTTATTTGTATTTGAATCCATTTTATTTTTCAATAGATTTTTCTTTATTGATGATGAATCTACTTGAATTTTCTTGGGTCCATGTAAATCAATAAACATCAAATTGTCTATAACAATCACCAACTGGGACTTAGAGACATATAGATTATTTATTTAATCGTTAATGAACAAAATGAAGAGCAACAACTTGTAAATAATGATCATTAATAAGTTGTTCTTGCATTTGGGTAGAATGATAACTTAATTATTTTAAAGCTTTTCAAATCTTTTGTAGGAACAAATGATAGTAGCTCATTTGACGAGTCAAGTCTTTGTTTCAAATGGAATGTGGGAGAATGCCTCGTGAAGCTTTAGCTCAGTAGAGTTGATAAAATATGTCAAAGGATTTTAAAACAAGGATTTTGAAAAGATTGACAATGGTTACAGAAATAATCAGCATAAAATTTCTTTTCCACGCACAAATTTTTAAACATTAAATGATCTTTCATAATCAGTAACCGGGGCTTGTAAGATCATGCGACCGTCACTAATGGAGAAATACAAAGTCGTAGTGATCTTTTTGCTTCATGATCTTTAACGTTTTCAACATGTGTTTTCTATTTCTTTTATCGCTATTTTAAACTTGGGTATGGTTTATCTAAGGTGTCCACCATAAACAATCCAAGTAAGGCGCACCTCCAACTCTCATCAAAAGATGTAATTTTGGTAGCAGAAATTTTAATGATGACGTGAAAATCTGCTTCACATTTAGTTATAAAATTTAAAACTCAAAACGTTGTATAGATCGAGAAGATCTACAAGATGAAAATGTTGATAATTGATGTGCTAGATGATGTATTACAAGATGAACCATTTTTGTGACTTTAAAATCTTTATTTTTTCACATCCGTTCAACTTAAGGTCAAGATGATCAATTAGAGGGTTTTCGGCATTGTAAGAACCTTCTTCGATGGAATTTTGAGACGAGCCTTTTTCCTACAGTTTAAGATACAGCCTTATATAAACTATCTCCTTTGATGCCTTGATGATTTGTTTATTGTCGGTTTTTGCACCATGCATTCTATTGAAACTGGTTGGTGTATGCACTGCTATATATAACCGTTCTCGTTCTTTTTCTTACACGGGTATGATAATCATGCTCTGCTCTGTGATTCATGATTCCACATCTAGTGTATTTGTAAAAAACGTTACCCTAGAATGTCCAAAATACCCTTTAGAGCTTAAATACTCTTGGTGATATGTTCCCAACCTTTGCTGTTATAAAGATATGACACACACAAATATGCGTGCGCACATACATACAAAGATTGCATTACAACTTAATATAGTGGCTAGCTTGGGGAGCTTCTTTATAATTTGTTATTCTTTCATTGTTTTGTAGAGAATTCCTGTTTCGCTTTCCACATTGTTATTAATATTATCTTAATGCATTTCTCTTGTCATTTCTTCCTTTTTGTCTCATAATAAATAAAATATTTATGTACATATGAAATGAAATCCATCATCTGGAGAAATGAATATATATTCGTAGTTTTCAACTTCACAAAGAAAAGGGGCACCCTTTTCCTTGTTTTAAGTGCAGGAGCACTTTATTTTCTTTTTAATTTATTGGATTAACAAACAACAACATTATTATTGTTGTGGTTGTTGTTGTTGTTGTTGTTATTATTATTATTATTAGTATTATTGTTGTTACTACTGTTATTTATTATTATTATTATTATTATTATTATTATTATTATTATTATTATTATTATTATTATTATTATCATGCAGTAACAGCAACAACGACAACAATAACAATAAGATCAACAACAACAACGATAATTATTATTGTTGTTGTTGTTGTTATTATTATTATTATAATGCAATAAGAACTAGCAATGGATCATCCAGTTCAAGACAAGGTGAGTAAATATCATCTTGGGTCAGGAAAGGGTTTTCTTGAGATGGATTGGGCCATGCAATGGTTTGAGTACTGTTTCTGGTCCTCTTTTAGTTTTAGGACAAGCCTGGGTTCTATTTTAATGAAAGCATAGGAGATATTTTCCTGTTTTAAGAACATTTACATGTGAAAATTTTCAAGGTAGGTGAAATCCAAAAATGCAGCATGCTCTCAAATGTCACACGGCTCACACCTATGTCAGACCATATTCTACTCTTCTCTACATTCTAGGTGTATTTTGGCATGAGTAAAATTGTTGGAAAAGTTTTCCTTGATTCTCAATATAGAGTATAGTGCATTCTTTGTCCAAAGGTTTCATTCCAATAATTTTCTTTGTCTAATGTTTATGGTACTGTTATCAAAAGTTACTGAATCTACCTTACTGTTGTCAAGTGAACAATTGTGAAGTGATACTAATGCTTATATGATTTAAAATGTTGGTTAGCTTCCATTGCATTAAGATAGATATCTTGTGATTTCCTGTCATTTAATATTCCTGTTTTAATGCCTAATCTTACTGGTTCATTACATCTGACTAAACTGTCATTTATAAGGGAATTGGTGCACATTAAAATATGTGTTCTTCATGTACATGGCATGCTGTATTCTTCTTAAAAATCTAAATTGTGTACTAATTGATTCTTTTTTAATGTGTTATTCATGTACATGGCATGCTGTATTCTTCTTAAAAATTTAAATTATTTACTAATTGATTCTACCACTCATGCAGATTGTCCTCTGGACTTGAGCGGTTCAAATTTCACACTTGCAGCTTCTATTTGCTCAAAAGAAGATAGGGGCAAATGCTGCCGGTACATTAATGCATTTGTTGCTGTCGCTATATCTCAATATGCAAATGTAACAAACCAACTTGGGGTTCCCCCAGAGTTATCTGATATTTGCCTACAATCTGTCTCAGAAACCCTAATACTCTATGGCATTCCTTCAAATGCAACTATCTATTGTGGATTGGGGTTGAAGATTCCGGTGAGCTATCAATGCAAAGGCCATAGAACAATTTTGGAAATGAGGCAGTCACCAATGTTTGATGATGTGGTCTTGAATTGCAAGATGCCCCTCTCAACTGAAGGCAGTTGCAGGAGGTGCTTAAATGCCAGTATTTTGTACCTTCATCGCCTTGTCGGAGCTGATGACAACACAACACTAAATACGTGCAGGGATGCGACCTTTGTAACTCTCACCAGCCAAGGTGACAATGTATCTACTAATGGTTTCGCCAGCTGTTTCTTTGGTGTTCAAGGGCTCAGTAATCAACAAGGTAGCTTTGATAATGTTTACTTTGAACTGCAAATCAACAAACAAAAGGACAAGAAAAGAAAACCTTTATTGTTGCTCTAAAAGTGTAAATAAATTCTGTTTCTTTTATGTGAATTGCCTGAGTTGGTTCAACTCTTTTCCTCAGAAAAAGGTAGTACTTGTGAATTACATCAAGATGGATGTCTATAGGCGTAATATAGTATTCCATTCTAATTTTGTATTTCAAATGATATTGTACAATTACATACATATTGATAAATGCTGCCATTTATCAATATGTATGTCCATTAGGGTTGATGATTCCTTGATGTTGTGGCATTATTACTCGTTCAATACATTACAAGAGTTATAGGATCAGACATCATAGACTACAAGTTATAGTTTATTTTATAAAATGCATCCTACTTTGTAATTTTCGGTTATTTATTATGATCTTACTTTCTACCAAAACTTTAAGATCGAGGGGCTCACTTTTGTGTCTTGTACCCTTAAAAAATTCATATTTCTTGTACCCTTCAAAAGTGCATGTGCTTTCCGGTTTCCTCTTCAAGCTCTACGGCCCATAAAGCAAATTACTCTACTGGCACGTATTTTTCAAAAGAAGTACGGTAGCTCCATAAAATACTGTAAGCTTTTTTCTTCCATTTTTATATCCAAAATGCCCTGAGAATTATTCTACTTTCTGAGCATGTCTGTTCTTTGTTGCTTCAATTCATTTTGCTGCTTTGTTAGTAAACTTATATGTATTTGAGCATGTCTCTCTCTTGTTGCTTTGAATTATTTTGCATGCTAATATATATATATATATATATATATATATATATATATAGGGTGTGGTTTGTATAAGCTTGTGACCTTAAACAATCCAAATAAGGTGCCGTATATCATAGGATGTAAATTTAGTATAAATTTTTTATCATAGGATGTAAATTTAGTATAAAAATTTATTAGATTGGCTGTATAATCCATTTTCATCTCTAATTATAAACTTTAGAAATGGTTCAAATCAAGTTGATCTATAAACATAGGAAAATCTTGAAAATGGTTGGTCTAGATAATGTGTTGCAAGATGCATTATTTTTAGGACTCGAAATCTTTATTTGTTTATATTTCATACATCTCGATGTCTAGATGATCAATAATAAGGTTTCCCAACATCAAAACAACTTTTTCCAATAGATTTTTGTGGTGCACCTTAATTCTACATTTTAACATTTTAAGGTTGCGACCTTATATAAACTTTTTCCATATATATATATATATATATATATATATATATATAGATATATATATATTGCTTTGATTTATATATATATCTGATATGTCAAGCATGGACGACCGATTGTGCTTGCAGGGTGGGTGGGCCATTGGACCAAGAATTGTCCAAACAACCCCCACCAACACAATTGATGTATCAATGGTTTGGATTAGGTTAGATGATTCCGGATGTCTGAAGCACAAGGTGTTGACCTTGTGAGAGCAGAAGCGGATGAAGAGGAACCTACCGTGCAACCACAATGATTAGAAGGAAGCACGGAAAACAATTAGACCACAGACAAGCAAATGTTCGTATATATATATATATATATATATATATATATATATATATATATATATATATATATATATATATATATATATATATATATATATATATATATATATATATATATATATATATATGAAAAACACTACACAGCGCCTATAGGCGAAAATAAACAGTGATTTCGCCTACCTTCTTCACCGTCCAAAGTTCATTGCGCGGTCACGATTGTCCGGTAGTGTTTCATTTTTCATTTTTTTTTATACAAATCAAAATGACCTGAAATTTGGAGCGTGTATTCATCAAAAATAGGAAAATCTTAGAAAAATATAAAAAAAATATTTTACATGAAAAAATTGACCAAAATACCCCCAAAAAGTTTGGGGGGTATTTTGATAAATTTTTTTTGCAGATAATTTTTTTTTATATTTTTATTAGATGTGCCTCAATAAGATGTACATACCTTTCAAATTTCAGGTTCTTCCAATTTGTAGAAAAAAAGTGAAAAATAAAACACTACCTGACATTCGTGACCGCGCGATGAAATTTGGACGGTGATGAGAGTAGGTGAAATCACTATTCATTTTCGCCTATAGGCGTTGGGATGACTTTTCCTCTCTCTCTCTCTCTCTCTCTCTATATATATATATATATATATATATATATATATATATATATATATATATATATATATATATAAATTCCTTAACATACCATTTCCTAATATTATCATTTTCTGGAGATAAAAAATCATTCATAATATCATCTCGTGAAAATGTTTCTTCAAGTTGTAATACTTGGATAAATCCTGATTCAGCCTGTTCATATTGAGGTATAATAATATTATCAGATGTACGTAGAAATCCATCTATCTGTGGTTTAGGAGTTGACGAAGTAGTTGGTATGGGAGAGTTTCGAGCATAGGTCGTAATGGATTTTCGAGGAGGTTCTAGGTCTCTGAAGGAATGATTGTTTAGATATTTGCATATTCTAAATTGCAAATCAAAAAATTACTTTCATATGAAGATTGGGGCTGCAATCCCATTCAGGGAAAAAAGCTACTCAATCCAGGATTTCAATACAAATCATATAAGTATAGTGAATATATTGAAGCATGGCATAAAGTCTTTGCTTACCAAAATCCAAATAATACACACTCCTGGTATATCCAATTCAAATTCCCTATCCTTGAAAGATTCCCTAGCTGGTTCCGACATTGGTTTTTAATCTGGGGATCTTCAACCCAAATAATGCCAGAATCCTTTCAAGCCCTACAGACTAAATTTGTTGAACATAATACTTGCACCGAATCCGATGACTACCATCTTTATTTCATGGCCATTTACCAAATTCCCTGGATCCTCAAATGGGAATATTCAATCTCTGAAAATAATACTCATGACTATACCTATATTCCCCAACTTGGCAAAACCGTGAAGGTTAAATGGTGGGATATTTTCAGTACTAATCCTGCTACTTTACCTTTGAAAAGAATACCTCCGCAACCTTCAACCTTCAACTCTGCTACATATAATACAGTCAGTCTCCCTACTTTCTCAGCCTATCTCAAAAGGTTGAAACAATCAAATCCCAATGCTACTTTTGAGGAAATAGAGCAAACATTGCTCCATGTTTTCACTCCCAATACAGCCATGCCAACATCATCAGAAGAAACAGTCCAGTCAGGAAATCCCCTGTTGGATGATTTCAGCCAAAGGCCCACAGAATGACCCGACCCGATGGTCCACTCCTTCTTCAACATCGACAAGACTACTACAGCATAAAATATTCCCTTTTCACAAAAGACAAAAAAGAAGATGCGTCCCTCTACAGGAAAGATTCCTTTTTCATAAACGACAAAAGCCACGTTGCACAACCTCTACAGGAAAGATTCCACGTTGCACAAAAGGACAACCTTGCCTCTTCGCCAAAAAGCTCTGCACCGACATAAAGTCACATCAACCAATATCAATGGTCTGATTTCCTTCTTCTCCCGCACATACAAAATACTCCTACCATCGATCGCACGCACCATTACTATGCAAGATTCTTCTTCAGCCACCAGCATATCAGGGATTGCCACGTCCCCTCTTCGTACTATCTCCTTATCTTGACGGAGCCTTCTTCAGCAAGCAATCAATTCTGAGCCACAACCTCCTTCCACCAATTACATCCTTCCCTTCGTCGGCAAGCAAATAACTTCTGGTAAGAAAGCAGTATCAGTATAAATTGACTTGGGAGAATTTGAGGCCTGTTTATTTGGATATGATGCTGGGGTAAAAGCTGGGCTTGGAGTAACAAATGGACTTTGGGGAGGAGATTGTATTATGTATTCTGGTACATTTGTGGATCTCAAAGGTGACATGGGGGTTAAGTCAAGAGGAGAATGACTGGGCATGAGAGGCCCATATCTATTGCTTTGAATGAGATCCATTGGTTGTTTGCCTTTGGAATGATCATCCCAATTGATCGCTCAATACTTTTTGCTGATAAATTCCCTGATAGAATCTTAGATAAAACTGAATTACAACGCTTTCTAGGATGCCTTAATTACATAAGTGATTTTTACCAAAATCTTGCTTTAGATGCAAAACCTTTATATGACCGCTTAAAAAAGAATCCTCCCCCATGGACTAATATTCATACTTTAGCTGTCCAACGACTTAAACTTAAAGCTAAAGAACTTCCATGTTTAAACCTAATTGATCCCACAGCATTTAAAATCATTGAATGTGATGCTTCTGATCTTGGCCTTGGAGGCATATTAAAACAATCTATAAATAATTCTAAAGAACAATTAATACGTTTTACTTCTAAAGCTTGGAATCCGACTCAACGGAATTATTCCACTGTTAAAAAAGAAATACTAGCTATTATCCATTGCGTTTGCAAATTCCAAACTGATATTCTAAATCAACATTTTCTCATAAGGACTGATTGCAAAGCTGCTAAAGATATTCTGCAAAAGGATGTCCAAAATCTTGTCTCTAAGCAAATCTTTGCCCGTTGGCAAGCCATTTTATCTGCTTTTGACTTTTCCATTGAACATCTGCACGGATCTTCTAATTCTCTTCCTGACTTTTTGACCCGTGAATTTTTGCAGGGGGGACCATATACATCATCATCCTAATCCTACCAACGAAACCATCGCGAAGAAACCATCTCGGTTCCCTTCTTACGGTTTGCAACTCTTTTCTCCCAATAAACATATTAATACAAATATGAATCCTCATTCCAAAGGCAAACAACCAATGGATCTCATTCAAAGCAATAGATATGGGCCTCTCATGCCCAGTCATTCTCCTCTTGACTTAACCCCCATGTCACCTTTGAGATCCACAAATGTACCAGAATACATAATACAATCTCCTCCCCAAAGTCCATTTGTTACCCCGAGTCCAGCATTTACCCCAGCATCATATCCAAACAAACAGACCTCAAACTCTCCCAAGTCAATTTACACTGATACTGCCTTCTTACCAGAAGTTATTATCTCAGATAATCATACTGATCTGGACCCATATAAAATAGCTCCCCTATATTTATCCAACCATATGAATTCATCTTATGGTATCAAGAATCGTGAATGGTATGAGGCCATACTCATGGAAACTGGTTCAGTTTCCATAGTTCACTTCTACCAAGAAAATACTAAGATATTTGCATATTCCAAATTGCAAATCAAAAAATTGCTTTCATATGAAGATTGGGGCTGCAATCCCAATCAGGGAAAAAAGCTTCTCAATCCAGGATTTCAATACAAATCATATAAGTATAGTGAATATATTGAAGCATGGCACAAAGTCTTTGCTTACCAAAATCCAAATAATACACACTCCTGGTATATCCAATTCAAATTCCCTATCCTTGAAAGGTTCCCTAGCTGGTTCCGTCATTGGTTTTTAGTCTGGGGATCTTTGACCCAAATAATGCCAGAATCCTTCCAAGCCTTACAAACTAAATTTGTTGAATATAATACTTGCACCTAATCCGATGATTACCATCTTTATTTCATGGCCATTTATCAAATTCCCTGGATTCTCAAATGGGAATATTCCATCTCTGAAAATAATACTCATGACTATACTTATATTCCCCAACTTGGCAAAACCGTGAAGGTTAAATGGTGGGATATTTTCAGTACTAATCCTGCTACTTTACCTTTGAAAAGAATACCTCCACAACCTGCAACCTTCAACTCTGCTACATATAATACAGTCAGTCTCCCTACTTTCTCAGCCTATCTCAAAAGGTTGAAACAATCAAATCCCAATGCTACTTTTGAGGAAATAGAGCAAACATTGCTCCATGTTTTCACTCCCAATACAGCCATGCCAACATCATCAGAAGAAACAGTCCAGTCAGGAAATCCCCTGTTGGATGATTTCAGCCAAAGGCCCACAGAATGACCCGATCCGATGGTCCATTCCTTCTTCAACATCGACAAGACTACTACAGCATAAAATATTCCCTTTTCACAAAAGACAAAAAAGAAGACGCGTCCCTCTACAGGAAAGATTCCTTTTCCATAAACGACAAAAGTCACGTTGCACAAAGGACAACCTTGCCTCTTCGCCAAAAGCTCTGCACCGACATAAAGTCACATCAACCAAATATCAATGGTCCGATTCCCTTCTTCTCCCACACATACGAAGTACTCCTACCATCGATCGCAGGCACCGTTACTATACAAGATTCCTCTTCGACCACCAGCATATCAGGGATCGCCACGTCCCCTCTTCGTACTACCTCCTTATCTGGGAGAAGCCTTCTCCAGCAAGCAATCAATCCTGAGCCACAACCTCCTTCCACCAATTACATCCTTTCCTTCATCAGCAAGCAATCGATTCCAGCCACTCATTTGAGACCAAGTCCTCTATAAATACCTCTTCAAACCAAGAAGAAATCAGAGCATCAAGGATAATCCTTCAGCAATTCAGCAGACGTTCTCGCAGCAGCAGCATAGCAGCATAGTTTCTAGATCTTCTCATACTTTCTCTCTCATAAAATCTCTTCTCTTCCTCTTACCTTCTTCTCTTTTCACTCTGTATTTAGGACAAAGGTCATCGACGTCAGTACTTCATAAAAGTCGGTAACCTCCATAACTTTTTATGTGTGATTGTAATCAGTCTTCTTTACCTTCCTTTTTGCCTTCCGAGTGGAGGAAATTCGCAAGCCTGTGTATATGTAATCAGTGAGTAATGCAGTTTAAATTTGTCTTTACTTTTAAAATCTTTGATTATACTCATACTTCGTGGATTGTCTTTGACATTTCAGTATTACCAATTATTGTTATGTTATTTGTATTTCTTTATTACATTTCTGTACTTCAGCAATTAATAGTCTATAATTCCGCAATCTTTTCTTACTTATTATAAAAAATTAACAGTTTATTACTTAGGGTAGATTCTTGGGTAAAAATGGTATCAGAGCCAACCCTGTATTAGAGATCTCATAGTATTACCAGTTTTGTTATCCTAAGAAACTTAAGAAATTTATCCATTAAAGAAAGTTGGTCTGAGTGTTAAGACACGAGACGAAAAAGTCTTATGCAAAGTACCGCCAAGGCCGAGGAAGAGCCGCTAGGGAAAACGCTGGACTTTTGGTCGTCCTGAGTTGTCATTATCCGCAACCTAATAATGGAAAAATTTATTAAGAATCTAACAGATAGCACAACTAGTAAAACTAATAGAACTCTAAGGATCAAAAACAAGGAAGAACTTGTTATAAATGATATTGAAAATCAAATCCAGAACTGGAACATACCCAAGGTTCCTATATCTGATATTTACAAAAAAGGTACATTCGACCTCAAAGTTGGATATGCCATAAAAACAGTAGAAGAAACTCTTTCTGTTACTAGCAATCAAGAAGATTTTCAATTATTATCTTAAAAAATATTACAAGTTCACCAAAATAAGAACTATAAATATCTACATATAGGTTTAATACAAGTAGCAGTTAAACCTTTAACCAGGTTAGGATTAAATAATTCTATTCTAGTTTGTTTACGAGATACTAGACATAACAAATTTTCAGATTCGTTACTAGGAATGGTTGAAACTAGTTTATGTAGTGGACCAATATATTTCAATTGCTTTCCAAATTATTCCGTATCATTAACTGACCCAATTTTTACCCAAGAATCTACCCTAAGTAATAAACTGTTAATTTTTTATAATAAGTAAGAAAAGATTGCGGAATTATAGACTATTAATTGCTGAAGTACAGAAATGTAATAAAGAAATACAAATAACATAACAATAATTGGTAATACTGAAATGTCAAAGACAATCCACGAAGTATGAGTATAATCAAAGATTTTAAAAGTAAAGACAAATTTAAACTGTATTACTCACTGATTACATATACACAGGCTTGCGAATTTCCTCCACTCGGAAGGCAAAAAGGAAGGTAAAGAAGACTGATTACAATCACACATAAAAAGTTATGGAAGTTACCGACTTTTATGAAGTACTGACGTCGATGACCTTTGTCCTAAATACAGAGTGAAAAGAGAAGAAGGTAAGAGGAAGAGAAGAGATTTTATGAGAGAGAAAGTATGAGAAGATCTAGAAACTATGCTGCTATGCTGCTGCTGCGAGAACGTCTGCTGAATTGCTGAAGGATTATCCTTGATGCTCTACCTTCTTCTTGGTTGAAGAGGTATTTATAGAGGGCTTGGTCTCAAATGAGTGGCTGGAATCCATTGCTTGCCGACGAAGGGAAGGATGTAATTGGTGGAAGGAGGTTGTGGCTCAGAATTGATTGCTTGCTGAAGAAGGCTCCGTCAAGATAAGGAGATAGTACGAAGAGGGGACGTGGCAATCCCTGATATGCTGGTGGCTGAAGAAGAATCTTGCATAGTAATGGTGCGTGCGATCGATGGTAGGAGTATTTTGTATGTGCGGGAGAAGAAGGAAATCAGACCATTGATATTGGTTGATGTGACTTTATGTCGGTGCAGAGCTTTTTGGCGAAGAGGCAAGGTTGTCCTTTTGTGCAACGTGGAATCTTTCCTGTAGAGGTTGTGCAACGTGGCTTTTGTCGTTTATGAAAAAGGAATCTTTCCTGTAGAGGGACGCGTCTTCTTTTTTGTCTTTTGTGAAAAGGGAATATTTTATGCTGTAGTAGTCTTGTCGATGTTGAAGAAGGAGTGGACCATCGGGTCGGGTCATTCTGTGGGCCTTTGGCTGAAATCATCCAACAGGGGATTTCCTGACTGGACTGTTTCTTCTGATGATGTTGGCATGGCTGTATTGGGAGTGAAAACATGGAGCAATGTTTGCTCTATTTCCTCAAAAGTAGCATTGGGATTTGATTGTTTCAACCTTTTGAGATAGGCTGAGAAAGTAGGGAGACTGACTGTATTATATGTAGCAGAGTTGAAGGTTGAAGGTTGCGGAGGTATTCTTTTCAAAGGTAAAGTAGCAGGATTAGTACTGAAAATATCCCACCATTTAACCTTCACGGTTTTGCCAAGTTGGGGAATATAGGTATAGTCATGAGTATTATTTTCAGAGATTGAATATTCCCATTTGAGGATCCAGGGAATTTGGTAAATGGCCATGAAATAAAGATGGTAGTCATCGGATTCGGTGCAAGTATTATGTTCAACAAATTTAGTCTGTAGGGCTTGAAAGGATTCTGGCATTATTTGGGTTGAAGATCCCCAGATTAAAAACCAATGTCGGAACCAGCTAGGGAATCTTTCAAGGATAGGGAATTTGAATTGGATATACCAGGAGTGTGTATTATTTGGATTTTGGTAAGCAAAGACTTTATGCCATGCTTCAATATATTCACTATACTTATATGATTTGTATTGAAATCCTAGATTGAGTAGCTTTTTTCCCTGAATGGGATTGCAGCCCCAATCTTCATATGAAAGTAATTTTTTGATTTGCAATTTAGAATATGCAAATATCTTAGTATTTTCTTGGTAGAAGTGAACTATGGAAACTGGTACTGAACCAGTTTCCATAAGTATGGCCTCATACCATTCACGATTCTTGATACCATAAGATGAATTCATATGGTTGGATAAATATAGGGGAGCTATTTTATATGGGTCCAGGCCAGTATGATTGTCTGAGATAATAACTTCTGGTAAGAAAGCAGTATCAGTATAAATTGACTTGGGAGAATTTGAGGCCTGTTTATTTGGATATGATGCTGGGGTAAAAGCTGGGCTTGGAGTAACAAATGGACTTTGGGGAGGAGATTGTATTATGTATTCTGGTACATTTGTGGATCTCAAAGGTGACATGGGGGTTAAGTCAAGAGGAGAATGACTGGGCATGGGAGGCCCATATCTATTGCTTTGAATGAGATCCATTGGTTGTTTGCCTTTGGAATGAGGATTCATATTTGTATTAATATGTTTATTGGGAGAAAAGAGTTGCAAACCGTAAGAAGGGAACCGAGATGGTTTCTTCGCAATGGTTTCGTTGGTAGGATTAGGATGATGATGTATATGGTCCCCCCTGCAAAAATTCACGGGTCAAAAAGTCAGGAAGAGAATTAGAAGATCCGTGCAGATGTTCAATGGAAAAGTCAAAAGCAGATAAAATGGCTTGCCAACGGGCAAAGATTTGCTTAGAGACAAGATTTTGGACATCCTTTTGCAGAATATCTTTAGCAGCTTTGCAATCAGTCCTTATGAGAAAATGTTGATTTAGAATATCAGTTTGGAATTTGCAAACGCAATGGATAATAGCTAGTATTTCTTTTTTAACAGTGGAATAATTCCGTTGAGTCGGATTCCAAGCTTTAGAAGTAAAACGTATTAATTGTTCTTTAGAATTATTTATAGATTGTTTTAATATGCCTCCAAGGCCAAGATCAGAAGCATCACATTCAATGATTTTAAATGCTGTGGGATCAATTAGGTTTAAACATGGAAGTTCTTTAGCTTTAAGTTTAAGTCGTTGGACAGCTAAAGTATGAATATTAGTCCATGGGGGAGGATTCTTTTTTAAGCGGTCATAGCAAGATTTTGGTAAAAATCACTTATGTAATTAAGGCATCCTAGAAAGCGTTGTAATTCAGTTTTATCTAAGATTCTATCAGGGAATTTATCAGCAAAAAGTATTGAGCGATCAATTGGGATGATAGTTCCTTGATGGATATTATGTCCTAGGAATCTTATTTTTGTTTGGAATAATTTTAACTTTGTAGAGGAAACTATTAAACCAGATGTCTTTATTAAATGAATAAAAGTATGTAAGTGTTTGAAATGTTGTTCTATGGATTCAGAGAAGACTAAAATATCATCAATATAAACAATCATAAATTTGTAAAAGGGATTGAATATATCATTCATTATTTTTTGAAATTCGGATGGAGCATTTTTAAGACCAAAGGGCATGACATTCCATTCATATTGCCCAAAAGGAACATTAAAGGCTGTTTTGTATTTATCTTTTTCTTCTATTTGGATTTGCCAAAAACCAGATTTTAAATCGAATTTTGAGAAGATTACAGCATGTAATAATCTATCTAGTAAATCCTTTTTATTTGGAATAGGATATCGGATCCATTTCAAAACTTTATTAAGGGGTTTATAATTGATAACTAATCGAGGAACACCTCTTTCTTGTTCAGCATTTTTGTTAACATAGAAAGCAGAACAACTCCAGGGAGAAGTACTAGAACGTATTAATTTCTTTTGGAGTAGGTTATTTATTTCTATTTGACATGTCTGTAATAGTTCAGTATTCATTTGAATAGGCCTGGCTTTAGTTGGTATTTTTGATTCATTAAAACTGGGTTCATATGGTAGTCCTACTATATGTTGTTTCCTATGCCAAAAGGCATTAGGTAATTCATTACATATTTCTGTTTCAATAAAACTTTTAAGATGTTGTATTTTTTGTATTATTTCAGGAGATTGGAGTTTTTCGCCTATAAGCTTATGTTTGATTTCCAATTGTAAGGATCCTAGGAAATTCTCTTTATTCTTTATATTTTGTTTAACAGTATTTATTTCTTTAATTCTTGGTTTATCAAGAAAATCAAATCTAATGGGTGTACCATGTGTATTTGTTTCAAGACCTGTATGGGAAACTGTGACTGGATATAATAAAGTAAGAAAAGGGACTCCTAGGATTACAGCTTGGCTGAGTCCTTTAACCATGATAAATGGAGTAGGGAAGCAATGTCCTTCCGTACATATTTTTGCATTTGAAAGTTTGTATTTGATAAATAATCTACTACCATCAGCTGTATTAAGGATTTGGGTAGTTTTATCAAAATATTTGGTAGGAACTAGTCCTTCATTAAGACAATTTAAATCAGCACCTGAATCTATTAATGCTAAGGATTGAAATTCAAATTCATCATTTATTACAATAGTTATTAACACAAACCATTTTTGGGTTATTACCCTATTTATAAGATTAACCGAATGTCTATTGGAAGATGATTCACCATAAGTCATTTGGTCTAAATAATCATTGGGATGATATGATTTAAGTAAATGATTGAATTCTATTATGTCTTCTTCAGTATCTTCTTCAGTATGTATTTTGGAAGTATTATTATGAAGTTCGAGAATTTGAATTCTTGTTTTTAATTGGGATAATTCTATTTTTACAGTATTGACTTCAGCTTTCAGGTCAGCAATAGTGGGTTCCTTTTGGATAGCTTCATGCTGACTGATTCTTTTCATAATATCAGAAAAATTATAATTATCAGGAGGTTTTACCAATGGTATATGTTTTGGTTTAGATTTGGTCAAATTAATAAATTGAGTAATTACTTCTCTTTTTTCATTGGGGTCGGATATTTTTTCTATCAGATCTAGAATAAGATTATCTTCCTTTGTTAACGTATGAATATCAGATGAAATAGGGCATCTACATGACTCATTATTATTTTCTATATCCGAGCTATTGTCTGACCAATAAAAATCATCATTATGTATTGTACCTATAAAAGAAGTATCACTACTAGAGGAAGTAGTATCGGAACTTGAACTATCTGATGAATCATACAATTGAATAATATCGTAGATTTTATTTCTAATGGATTCATCTAAAGTAATAGAATCTAATTTTTGTTTAACTTTACATTGGCTTTTGTAATGGCCTACTTTTCCACATTTATAACAAACAGGTAATTTTTTCTTATTTTGAAATGATTTAGAAGCAAAGCGTTTTGTAAATTTCTTATATTTTTTCTGTTTAGTTGGAAAAGATTTATACGTTTTATCGGGTTTATCTCGATGTTTTTTCTTTTTATATACTTTATGTATTTTATGTGGTTTGGTTTTATCTATATGACCGTGGTCCATATGATAGCCAAATTGTTGGCAAAAATCTCCTAATTCTTTCTTGCCACTTAGATTCTGTTTATCGAGTTGTTTTTTGAGTTTTAAGTCTGTGCATAGGGCTAAGCCTTCAGCACAAATTTCTGAAGATAATTCGCCTAAGGTATATTGGGAATAATTTATCATACCGCTATTTTTATTTTTGAGACGTTCTTTTACTTTTTCAGCAAAGAGGTAAGGTAGTCCTGCTACAAATTTTTCTTTCCAGTGATCAAGATGACTATCTTCTCGTATAAGTAGTCGGGAGAAAAAGACGTCTTTATACCATTTATAATGTGACAATGTTGGACATCTCAAATTGGATAAAAGATCAGCAGTTCTTGCTGCAAGTATTGATGTATTTCCTATAAAATGAAGAGCAATTGTATATATCAAAGAGTTGACAGCATCACTCTCAGAATATACCATGTCTTGGTTATGTTCATTCTTTGCTGTCCATTGCCTAGTATTGGTTGATATTTGTTGTTTTGTTTGTTCATTTAAGTATGAATCCCACCATCCTCTCAGCCATCCAGTGAAGCCTGAGACTATAGCTTTGGCTATTTCTTGGTCATGGCTTCCAGCCATTTTACAAGCAGATGCATACATAGTCATATGCTTCATTGTATCTAGGATCCTATAATCAGAGATACCGTCTATATTCCAATCGATGATGGTTCGTCCAGAATATGTAGAAGTATGACTTGTCAGGTCTTCTTCTAATTGTATATCAACAGGGGTTGGTCTTTTATAATATGGACGAGCATTTATTGGTTGCCAATTTTTACTATAATTGATTCGATTGATACTTTCTGGGGTTAGTTGTATTTCTGAAAATGCCTTTTGCATATTTTGTATTGTATTGGCAATTGATGGTCCTATAGATGGTTCTATGGTTTCATTGGTTTGGAAAAGTGTTTCTTCTTGTAGAGTCATATTATCATGTTCAGGGATTTTTGTTTTTCCCTTATCACTATCTGGGAGAATAGGAGCGGATATTACTATTGTCGGTTTGGGTTCTTTTATCTCTAGTTTAGATAATTTGGAAATTAGTTGTCCCATAAGGGTAGTATTATCTTCTCCTATAAAAAATTTTTCTTTATTCAAATCAGGAGGTGGTTTGAAAAATAATTGTATCCGACCCAAATAATTCCACTTTTATTTCTTTAATTCTTGGTTTATCAAGAAAATCAAATCTAATGGGTGTACCATGTGTATTTGTTTCAAGACCTGTATGGGAAACTGTGACTGGATATAATAAAGTAAGAAAAGGGACTCCTAGGATTAAATATAAGAAAAGAAAAGGGACTCCTAGGATTAAATATAAGAAATTTACAAAACGCTTTGCTTCTAAATCATTTCAAAATAAGAAAAAATTACCTGTTTGTTATAAATGTGGAAATTTTAACCATGATAAATGGAGTAGGGAAGCAATGTCCTTCCGTACATATTTTTGCATTTGAAAGTTTGTATTTGATAAATAGTCTACTACCATCAGCTGTATTAAGGATTTGGGTAGTTTTATCAAAATATTTGGTAGGAACTAGTCCTTCATTAAGACAATTTAAATCAGCACCTGAATCTATAATCATTGGGATGATATGATTTAAGTAAATGATTGAATTCTACTATGTCTTCTTCAGTATCTTCTTCAGTATGTATTTTGGAAGTATTATTATGAAGTTCGAGAATTTGAATTCTTGTTTTTAATTGGGATAATTCTATTTTTACAGTATTGACTTCAGCTTTCAGGTCAGCAATAGTGGGTTCCTTTTGGATAGCTTCATGCTGACTGATTCTTTTCATAATATCAGAAAAATTATAATTATCAGGAGGTTTTACCATTGGTATATGTTTTGGTTTAGATTTGGTCAAATTAATAAATTGAGTAATTACTTCTCTTTTTTCATTGGGGTCGGATATTTATCCAACCATATGAATTCATCTTATGGTATCAAGAATCGTGAATGGTATGAGGCCATACTTATGGAAACTGGTTCAGTTTCCATAGTTCACTTCTACCAAGAAAATACTAAGATATTTGCATATTCTAAATTGCAAATCAAAAAATTACTTTCATATGAAGATTGGGGCAATTTAGTCTGTAGGGCTTGAAAGGATTCTGGCATTATTTGGGTTGAAGATCCCCAGATTAAAAACCAATGTCGGAACCAGCTAGGGAATCTTTCAAGGATAGGGAATTTGAATTGGATATACCAGGAGTGTGTATTATTTGGATTTTGGTAAGCAAAGACTTTATGCCATGCTTCAATATATTCACTATACTTATATGATTTGTATTGAAATCCTGGATTGAGTAGCTTTTTTCCCTGAATGGGATTGCAGCCCCAATCTTCATATGAAAGTAATTTTTTGATTTGCAATTTAGAATATGCAAATATCTTAGTATTTTCTTGGTAGAAGTGAACTATGGAAACTGGCCATAAGTATGGCCTCATACCAATATATATATATATATATATATATATATATATATATATATATATATATATATATAGAGAGAGTGAGAGAGAGAGAGAGAGAGAGAGAATGTATATAATGAGACCATTTACCTTTGGTACAAGGAAGTCACAATTACTTATATAGCCATCGGATGTGAAATCTGATAGCTTGTGTGTGTCACAAAGTTCGAGATAATTCCTTTAGGACTTTGAGCATGGTCAATGGAATAAATACATCTACCCAATTTCACATCCAATGGGCAACATTGATTGTGATCACCTTGTACCAAATGATAAATATATATATATATATACATATATATATATATATATATATATATATATATATATATATATATATATATATATATATATATATTAGCATGCAAAATAAACTAAATACCCAATTTTTGGGGGTATTTTGGTCAATTGCTGTTTTACGAATTATTTTTTTTGTAATTTCATTAGATTCTCCTATTTTTGAAGAATAAATGCTCAAAATTTAAAGTGATTTGAATTTGTAGAAAAAAAATAAAAATTCAAATACGAAATGAGGTTGTGATCGTCAGACCGGCCCAGATTCAATCTGGGCTGTTAACTGACACTGTAGTTGTCAACCCATGGGCTGACAGAATCCATTCCCTATATATATAGTAGTGATTTCATGCAACAGTTGTATAGTAATATAATGCAGCAACCTTAAAAAATCATGTTAGTGCCATTTGTTTGATCCCAATTTTTAAATGTACACTCTTTTCATTCCATTCAAAAATCACAAAAAAAACAAAATTTGAAAATTAGCCCTAGAAAGTGTGATTTTAGTCCAATCAACGTAAGTCGTCCATTTTGTTAAGATGCTTAGATGTAGGCCTTAGAAGGATGTTTCCCTTTTCAAAATTTTAGATAGCTTTGTTATCATTAGATGAACAATGTCGAAAAGAAAAAAAATGGTTTGGAGATCGTAAAATCCTAGATCTTGAAATTGACCAACTGAATGGTATGGATTCATTGTTGGAGGGGACTCATTTTAACCATATCTATGATGCAAATTCAATTTTGTTTTTTGGAAATTGACGATTGCGATGAAGAGAGGGTATATGCAATTTTTTGGGTGATACAAATGCTACAAACATGGTTTTTTATATTACTACACAACTATAGAGAGTTGTGTAGTAATATAAAAAACTATGTTTGTAGCATTTGTATCGCCCAAAAAATTGCATATATATATATATATATATATATATATATATATATATATATATATATATATATATATATATATATATATATATGTGTGTGTGTGTGTGTGTGTATGTACTATGTATGTATGTATGTATGTATTTTATATATATGTGTGTGTGTGTGTATATACATACATAGTATATATATATATATATATATATATATATATATATATATATATATATATATATATATATATGGGAAAAAATCCTTTACGCCCACTGCTACAGTAAACGCTCATGGCCCAGATTGAATCTGGGCCGATTTGACGATCACAAATGTCCGGTAGTGTTTGAATTTTGATTTTTTTCTACAAATGCAAATCACTTGAAGTTTTAGGTGTGTGTTCTTAAAAAATAGATGAATCTACGAAAAATATAAAAAAAGTATTTTACATAAAATAAATTGACCAAAATACCCCCGAAAATGTTTTAGGGGTATTTTGGTCAATTTATTTTTCACAAATTTTTTTTTATATATTTTAATTAGGTGTGACTTGATGAGAAGAACACGCGCTTAAAATTTCAAGTGATTAGGATTTGTAGAAAAATATTTAAATTCAAACACAAAATGAGGTCGTGACCGTCTGATCGGCTTAGATTCAATTTGGGCCATTGGTGTTTACTGTAGTGGTCAGCGAGTGGGCGTACAGAATCCACTCCCTATATATATATATATGCCATTAGCGTTTACTGTAGCGGTCAGCGAGTGGGCGTACATAATCCACACCCTATATATATATATAGAGGGAAAAGATGAGATTAGCCCACTAGCTCATATGAACATATGAGCCCAACGGCCCAGATTGAATCTGCGCCAATCTGACGATCACGGATGTCTGATAGTACTTGAATTTTTTTTTTTTTTACAGATTCAAATCACTTGAAATTTTAGGTGTCTGTTCTTCTCATCAAGGTGCACGTAATAAAAATATAAAAAAAATTATCTGTGAAAAACACAATGATCAAAATACCCCTTGAAAATGTTTTGAGGTATTTTGGTCAATTTATTTCATGTAAAATAATTTTTTGATATTTTTCAAAGATTCACCTATTTTTGATGAACACACGCTTAAAATTTCAAGCGATTTGGATTTGTAGAAAAAAAAACTAAAATTCAAACACTACTGGACATCCGTGATTGTCAGATTGGCCCAGATTCAAACTGGGACGTTGGGCTCATATGTTCATATAAGCTAGTGGGCTAATCCCATCTTTTTTTTTCTCTCTCTCTCTCTATATATATATATATATATATATATATATATATATATATATATATATATATATATAGACTTCCAACGCCTATAGGCAAAAATGAACAATGATTTCGCGTACCCTCTTCACCGTCCAAAGTTCATCGCGCGGTCACAATTTTTCGGTAGTGTTTTATTTTTCAGTTTTTTTCTACAAATCGAAATGATTTGAAATTTGGAGCGTGTGTACATCTTAGTGAGACACACCTAATAAAAATATAAAAAAATATAATTCACAAAAACAAAATTGATCAAAATACCCCCGAAACATTTTAGGGATATTTTGGTCAATTGTTTTCATGTAAAATATTTTTTTGATATTTTTTCGTAGATTCGCTTATTTTAATGAACAAACGTTCTAAATTTCAGATCATTCTGCTTTGTAGAAAAAAATGAAAAATGAAGCACTACCAAACAATCGTAACCATGCGATGGACTTTGGACGGTGATGAGGGTAGGCGAAATCGCGGTTCATTTTCGCCTATAGGCGTTTTGTAGTATCTTCTATATATATATATATATATATATATATATATATATATATATATATATATATATATATATATATATATATATATATATATATATATATATATATATATATATATAGCAGGTGTGTACTGCTATAGTAATGCCCACACCCCAGATTCAATATGGGCCGATCTGACGATCTCGGATGTCCAATAATATTTAAATTTGAAATTTTCTTTCTACAAATCCAAATCACTTGAAATTTTTTTGTGTGTCTTCTTCTCATCAAGGCACACTTAATAAAAATATAAAAAAAATAATTCGCGAAAAAATTTGACCCCCCGAAACGTTTTGGAGGTATTTTGGTCAATTTATTTTATGTAATTGTTTTTTTGATATTTTTCGTAGATTCGCCTATTTTGGAAGAACACATGCCTAAAATTTCATTTGTAAAAAAAAAAAAAAATTCAAACGTTATCGGATATCTGTGAGCGTTAGATCGGCCACAGAATGGCCCAGATTTAATCTGGGCCATTCGCGTATCGGCGTACAGTAGTGACTCCCTATATATATATATATGTGTGTGTGTGTGTGTGTGTTTCTATAAGGTTGCAACCGTAACCAATCCAATTAAGGCGCACCTCCAAATTTTATCATAACATGTAATTTCGGTGTAACCATTTTTAGGATTTTTTGATATCTATTTTCATATCTAATTATAAAATTTTAAACTCCAAAAATGGTCAAAATCAAGTAGATTTATAAACATATGAAAATCTTAAAAATGGAGGGTCTAGATAATGTGTTGCAAGATGCACTATTTTTGGGACTCAAAATCAATTTTTTTTTCCATATTCATACATCTCGTTGTCGAGATGATCAATTAGAGGGTCTTTTATTATTAAAACAATATTTTTCGATGGATTTTTGAGGTGCATTTGTAATTCTACATTTTAAGGTTGCAACCTTGTATAAAATTTTTCCATATATTTGAATGTTAAACGTCTAAAGCTGCTGCTTCTCCTCTCTAATTCTTAGTCATGAACTGACAATGTGCAATTTCTTTCTCAAATGATATGGCCTACGACATCGGTGGTGAGGAATGGTTGCCGTCCTTTTTTGGTTTAATAAATTATTTGAGAAAGATGAGGTTCAACTCATTGGATTCTTGGGTCTTTTGGAGGAGGCATATTTTTGTTGGAGGGGAGTGGGATGAATGAGGGGTTTTGGAGCTATTTAGAGTTTTCATGTTGGATCCTTTTATCAATCATTTGGGCTAGTTTAAGGAGTTCGTTTTATGTTGGAAGGTTTGGTTTTTCTTTGTCTTATAAGAGTGATTTTTCTCCTTAGAGGCAGTCTTTTACGATTTGGATCAGCATATCATTGTAAAGAGGAAGAGGAAAGTAACGACAACCTATTCTTATATCTAATTTTCAACAAAAGAATTTGAAGCTCTCTTGGGATTGTAGATTTCAAGGCTCGTTGAAACTTTGATGCCTCGCTAGAATGGCACAAATGTAGTAATATGGCTGAAACTATATATTATGTGACTTAAATATAATACTATGTAGTATGGTATGATATATATTGTAAAAATATGTTGCATGCATATATTTATGTATTGTAAGAGCTATAATTGATATTTACATATTCATTGTTCCAAAAAACGCCGGGTAGTGCCTAGGTGGCTGGGGGGTCTAGGCCTCCCAGTGCCTAGGCGGCCGCCTAGAATCTGGGCGGCCTAGGTTAAAAAGGGGGCAAATGGGGTCTAATAACCCTTTTTTAAGTATATATTTTGTACAAAATATGCATATTCATGTATTTTTTATGATATAAACAAAAAAAAAAAAAAGAAAACCAAAAGTATCCCACCTAATGGGTATTTTTCACCTAGTCGGGCGTAGTCCCATGGGCGCCCTCCTAGGCGGGTTCCTAGGGTCCCTAGGGACAGCCCGCCTAGTTGGTCCGCTCAGGGCACTGGGAGAACCGCTTTTTGAATCAATGTACATATTTACCAATAAGTTATCCATGTCATTGAATTCGATAAATTCTAGGTTCTCTATTCCCTGTATTTTGTTTATATCCGTGTCCGTATCTGGGCATCTTAGCTTCCAACTCACAGAGTTTACCTTTCTATGTCTGTGCGTGATTCAATTCAAATGGTTAGCTGGTTTGATCTTGTGCCCTAGAGTGGTGTCATAGCAGACCTAGAAAGAAGGGGAGCCAATAAGGTATTTGAAGCTATACCCTTATTGGGATAGCTATTGGGGACCACTATAGATGGATTTATATGCACTTGATATAAGGAGTTTGTGGGATGAAGATGGGTGGGTGGTTATTTCTTGATGGTATTCATACCAAGTTCTTCTTATAGTGCAATAATGATTCTCTTGTTGCAGGTTGGGATTGGAATCATGGAAGCTTGACAAACAATCAGATCTAATAGACATTGGAGTCCTTATATTATTGTTTGGGACAAAGGTATGATGTTGCATTGGTCTAGATGGAGTGTCTCTGCTGTAGTATGGCTCCAATACTTGGGTTTTTGTATATGATTTGAGTTTGTTGTTGAGGCTTCTTTCAGACTATTGACTATTGGAGATTGTACGTGATGTACTAATATATCTAGGGTTGGGAGCATTGCACTTTCCATGTTGTATGGATGACCTGAAATCTTGGATCGGGGTAAAAACTTACTCATATTATGGTTATTTGGATTTCTTTTTTTATTTTTATTGGTGGGTCTGCTCAGGTGCCATGAAAGTCTCCCCTGCAAACCAGATGTTCTACTGTTAGAGCAAAAATCGGGTTAAAAAAGCACCCTTGAATTGTTGTGTACACGTAATTACAACGAAAATGAGTACAAGGAGACTCAACAACTCAAGTGTTTCTTGTTATCCTTTTTGGGTGCCTGGCTAAGCATAAGGCTGCTGTTGCCTCGGCGAATTCTGGGATTTTCAAGACATTCTTTGGCTAGCTGGGGATGGATTTTGATGAAACCTTGGTTCCATAATTCTCTCATTTTATTTAAGGAAAAGTATAGAATGAGACCATTTATGAAGGAAGAGATCAGGTTGTAGGATTCAAAAGGGAAAGAATGTTGAGGAGATAAAAGGAATGGAAATGAGAGAGAAAGAGGGCTTGAGCGGGAGAGAGAGTAGGGTTTAGGTGACAATGGATGAGAGAGATTAATACCTTTTTTATTAATCTCAAGGCTGAAATACCATTCCTATTTGTAGAAACAAAGGGTAGGCCCTTTCTCTGCAAGGAGGGTGCAGTATGGAATCTCAAGGCCCAAACACGGTTCCCATTTATAGGACGAAGGGCTCTTTCTCTGCAAGAAGGGTTCTATATGGCTAAAAGACATATCAAGTGATTTTTTGTTTTTTTGTTTTTGATAGATATGATAAGTGTTCGTAGGTTGCTGATTTTTGAAATCAATAAGCTTAAGTATGAAGAGAGGGATTTCCTTTTTTTTTTGTTTTACTTTCTTTTTTCCCCCTTATTTTGGGGATTTTTGTTTTTTGGAGGTTGGGGGGGTAGAACATGGGTTAAATAGAACAAGTAGAGTCTGAGAAGTGATAGGGAAAAAACCAATCCATAAAGAAAGAGATATAAGAGAGATGAATTAGAGTCTTAACGTGGTAAATCGGATTTGGGATCCTCAAATCAGATTTGAAAGAGAAGGAAGAAGAGAGACGAGAAATTAGGGTTTTTAAAAAGAGTGAGGTTTGTACAAGGTTGGCACCTTAAACAATCAAAGTAAGGCGCACCTCCAAATGGTGCCTAAAGATGTTGTTTTAGTGTCGAAAATCCCATGATGGCCTGAAAATCTATTTTCATCTCGATCTAGTAGATTTAGGAGCCCTTGCAAATCTTGAAAATGGACGATTCAGATACACTACAATATGCACTATTTCAAAAAATTGTAATCCTCTTTTCTACACCATATATCTTGAGGTTGAGACGATCAATCGGAGGGTTTTCCGGCATTAGAAGGACATTTTCTAGTGAGTTTTTGAGGTGTACTTTACTTCTATAGTATAAGGTCGACATTTTATATAAACATTTTCCTTTTGAAGAATATGTCTCACCTTGGGCTGGAAGAGAGGAAAAAGAGAGGCAAGATTGGGGTTTGAAGGAAAAAAAGGGGGAGGAAATTGTCCCTTGGGATGGAAGGGGAAAAAAAGGAGGAAGAAGAAAAAGTAGCGACAAGAGATTACGGTTTCCAGAGAAAGGGAATTACCAAGGTTAGAGGTATGTTGATCTTGAGCCATGTGAAACTTTATCAAGGAGGAAAGATACGGAAGAGGGTTGGAAGACAATGTGGCTAGGTCGTTTCACTCAATTGATGTGGAGACCCATTTTGATATATATATATATATATATATATATATATAGTTTTAGGTTTAAGAGCAATTTACTCTTGTACCCTTATGTGCATGAGAAATTACAATGAGGGATATCACATAGTTATTAGCCATTAGAATACTGAATTTTACATTGAAGGAAAAGAAAAAATTCATTGGTATTAATGTACCTTTTACTGTATGACCATTGATAGAGTAGAATGGCAGAACATGATTTGTGTAGCCGACCCCAAATAGTGGGAGTAAGGATCTGATGATGATGACAAATGGTGCTAATATTCCTCCCATGTAACTTTGTCACTATTGTGATCACGAACTTGACCTCCATTAGCAGCCATTGCACAAATTTACATCTTAGCCTTGGGCACTTTGGGAATGGCCTGCTCTAATACCGACTAATGTACAAGGGAATTTAGAGAAATAAATAAAAAAACTGGAAATTTGATTGAAAGCAATGGTGGAAGCTTACAAGCCAAGCTTCTTAGCTCGCTAGTTTAACCAAGACTCTTAAATTCGTTAATATTCAACTCTAAAACAAAAGCTCTAATACAACCCTATTTGCAATAAAAGACCTTACCTAGAGCCTAAGAAATCCTACTTCTTATTGAAATAGAAATCCTAATGAAAATAAAATTTGTAATGACACTTTACCCCTGATAAAATAAGTGATTCTATAATTGACTTAACTACTTTTCTAAACAGTCTCTAAAATCCTAAAAAAACTAAAAAATCCTAAATTTTTAAAGACATAAAAATCCCTAAAAAGAGGACCTAAAAATCCCAAAAGAATCTCTAAAATTCGATAGGAAAAATTTTAAAATGAGGGGCATCTTGTCCTGTATAAAGATCCAAGTCAATTATTTGTGTTTTCCAATTTGGAGAAAAATTTGATTTTTTCAATTTGGCAAAAGTGGGATTTGAACTTGCAACCAAGTCTATAGAGCGGATACATACTACCACAAACCCACCTTACATTTTGGTATCAACCCTGGTATTTAATTTAAACTCCAAAAACCGAAGTCCAAAACCGCGTTTTGCACAGTAAAACTTGTTCATGTGCCTAATGGAGTTCTCTCTACAACTCAATTAGACTTGGATTGAGTTTTTGACTTTAGGAGTTTTTTATTATTAATGTTACTGGGTGTTAGTTACTTGTCTACAAGATTAGGATTTGCTTAATGGGAGACTATGTACACCTGGTGGATTGAGTTGGCCTTTTTTTGATGCCTATGAATGAAAATTGAAGAAGAATGAGAACTGGATCATCCTTAATATCCATATCATCTAAGAGGAATTGTTGTTCACTGTGTTTCCTAAATGCAATGATCTTGAATATTGAGACTTATCTATTGATATGTATGTTATTAGGAATCAACTGCTTCGACCGGCCAATGGACATTAGTTTTGGTTCTGTATCTTGTATTTACAGGTGTGGTTTCTGAGCCATCTTCCCAGTTGCTCCCTCCCCAGGCTTCTCCAGGTCCCCAATATTTTTCAATTCCCAATCAGCATTCAAATGGGATAGCTTTGAACAGCCGGAGCCATCCATATCATCTCACATTGATCCCAGGTTTAGGGATTGCTGTTACAGGGGTTGCTTTTATGCTCTTGATCATCCTAATACTCCTCATACGCCAAAAAAGCAGAGAGCTGCAGGGTTCTGGGAGTCCAGATAGAACCTCATGGAAAGGCTTCCAACCCCCTTGGCGGATTAGAAAGTGTCACGAAGGTCTTTCTCATGGTCTGAACTCATTGCTGTTTGCATCAATACAAGCAAGAGAAAGTATAATGTAATTCAATGGGCTATGATATGCTCATAGTTTCATTGGTCTGAACTCATTGCTGTTTGCATCAATACAAGTAAGAGAAAGTATAATGTAATTCAATGGGCTATGATATGCTCATAGTTTCATTTGGATCACAATCCAATGAAATGATGGACGATATTGGCCAAAGAGTTGGACCTACAATGGGGGTCACGTCTTGTTCTACTGTGTCCCTCGCACTTGGTATCAGCGACCATACTTTCATTATCAAATGGACTACTAATATGGCACAGTCCATTGTGTGCCATATTAGTTCAGTTCCTTCTCTGTGTTTAGGCACTGAGACCTTGTGTTTTCAATCTTTGTCTCAATTGTGAGACTCGGGTTGGAATCTGTAAGTCATATATATATATATATATATCGAGAGAGAGAGAGAGAGAGAGAGAGAGAGAGAGAGAGAGAGAGAGAGAGAGAGAGAGAGATCATTTGTCTTCTGACATAAAATACTGCAGGTCCATCATCTATGTTTAGACGCTTCAGCTACAAGGAAACAAAGAAGGCAACAGATAATTTCAGCACCGTCATAGGGAGGGGTGGGTTTGGAACTGTGTATAAAGCTCAATTTGACAGTGGTTTAATACTGGCAGTCAAAAGAATGAATAAAGTCTCAGAGCAAGGTGAGGAAGAATTCTGTTGTGAGATGGAGCTTCTCGGGCGTTTGCATCATCGGCATCTTGTGGCTCTTAAAGGATTCTGTATTGAATTGCAGGAGAGGTAATTCCTTTCTATATTTCCAAAGGAAACGTCCGACTTTATATTTGTCTGGTACTTTTTCTTTTAATTGTGAAATCTCATTACATTTAGTTTGTCTATGGCCAGGTTTCTTATGTATGAGCACATGGAGAACGGAAGCTTGAAGGATCATCTACACTGTACAATCTAGCGTTTAGGCTCCATTGCTTGTTTTCCTGTATTTATTGTGCTATCTTGCTCCTTATATCCAGTACTAAGACATCTCAATTTGCAGCTTCTGGGAAAGCTTCCCTGGGTTGGCGTACGAGAATCCAGATTGCCATAGATGTGGCAAATGCTCTGGTATATGACTTTATCATCTCTCTCTCTCTCTCTCTCTCTCTATAGACACACATGCACACACTCAAAGAGGCACACTATCCATGCATGCATGTCATTGTTTATATATGTGCCTATGTTCTTATAGGGATTATTTCAATCTTTCCCTGCAGGAGTACCTGCATTTCTATTGTGATCCACCTCTCTGTCACAGAGACATAAAGTCCAGTAACATTCTATTAGATGGGAATTTTGTCGCGAAGGTATTGTACATTTTTCATATTGTGTGAATTGACTTAGAATCTACCTTAGTTAAATAAATTTGATAAGCTTTGAATGGACTCTACGACATATTATGTGTTACGCTAGTTGTTACATGGATTTCCCAGCCTTGGATCTGACTGCAATGCCAAACGGTGAGTTAAAGGGGTTTAAACCTTCATCCGTTGCGAATATATAGTGCTCTTCTATAATATTTAAGCTTTGATGGGGTCTGTTGAGCTTTAGGACTGCCATCCTCTTATGAGAATGAAAGGAAAAAGAAAAAGAAAGGATAGATGCTCAACTCCGAATGCTACCAACAAGCAATTTTCATATCTTGTAGGTTGCAGACTTTGGGTTGGCGCATGTTGCAAGGAATGGAGCCATTAGCTTTGAACCCGTAAACACTGACATCCGAGGAACCCCTGGTAACATTCTTGCTCAAATCTTTGTGTGATTCTCTAGAACCTCTTCTTAATGAAAAAGATCTGAACATGATTGAATCAAGCAAGTAGAATGACAAAATTATCCCCCATAATTTAGAAGTGAAAATGACAATATGCAAGCAATGTATGCAAATAATCAAACCACACTTTCAGCTGTACAACTGTATTCCATTGTTAGGTATTCATCCTATTCTAACGCATCTAAGAGATCCAATGGGACAGCCGAGATCCCAGTGGTGTTTGACTTTCCATACGCAATTGTGTGTAGTATACTTTCCCATTTAGAACAGAATTCACCTTCGAGTACATTTAGAGGTGGCAACGAGCCGAACGGGCCTAGCTTGGGCATGTTGAAGCTTGCTTTTAAAGAGAAGGTAAGCTTGGTCTCAGCTTTGCTTGACTTGGTAACTGATAACAACCCTTAAATTCCAGTCAAGCAATAAACAAGCCGAGCACAAGCTCATAACCTAAGGCAATATGCCATATAACATCTATATTATCCTTATAAAAAAAAAATAGTATCCATATTAATATAATATAATATTAAGTAGTATCCTATTTGAGGTGCAATCAATAAAACATATGTTATGTTGTAATATTTCTTTGTTATATTTTGTGTGTAATGTATTAAACTAGCTCACGCTTAGGTTTCTTCACCTTGAACTGCTAACAGGTTTGGTTTGGCTTGACAAGCCAAAAATTATTGCTAAAGCTTGGCTCGCTATGGGCCAAGCTAAATTGACTTACAAGCTTGCTTGGCTTGTTGACACTTCTGGTACATGATTATGAATGACAAAACTACCCGCCATTTGTATCCATGAACATAATCATTCTTTCATATACAGGATACATGGATCCAGAATATGTGGTGACTCAAGAGCTAACTGAGAAGAGCGATATATACAGTTATGGTGTTGTGTTGCTTGAGTTGGTCACCGCCAGGCGGGCGATACAGGAGAACAAGAACTTGGTGGAGTGGGCTCAAAAGTTCATGGCAGAGCCTGCGAGGCTGCCTGAGCTGGTGGACCCTACAATTGCGGATGCTTATGATTTTGAACAACTTCAAGCTGTGGTCACAATTGTGAGGCTTTGTACCCAAAGAGAAGGGAGATTCAGGCCCTCAATAAAGCAGGTGCTTAGACTTCTCTATGAGAGGATTGATCCCCTACAAAACAGCTTTTCACGGGCTGTAGAGAGAGAAATGGAGGATGGGTTTATGGGTGCTGGTGGGAAAAGCAAGGGCAAGGTGCAAAGAGGGGACGTTATGAGTTATAGTGGGGATGCGAGGTGCTTGCAATCATCGAGTAGCACGTCAAGGTCTTATTGTAGTAGAAGCTTTTTGCTTGAGAATGGTTCACCTCAGTCTCCACCTGGGATTTTCTCAGTTTGATGGCGAGAGCGGTTGGGTCATTTAGGTGGGGCTCATCCTTTGTAAGCATCCGTTTTGGATTACAATGTAGTTGGATTGAACTGGTGGGATGGCGCTGTATTATCAGGGTGGGAGCCACCCTCTTTGTCGTCATCAGTTTTGTCCCAACATTATTGCTTGTTTTGTACTGTAAACTATGGGCTTGATGGGGGAGGATGGAGTATCTGTTTAGAAAGATCTGAATCAGATTTGACTGATGGTTATTGCTCATTTTGAACTGTAAGCTATTGAGTTTTTGGCAAAAGCTACGATTATCATAGGGACGGAGCCACCTATTCTGCTAAATCAGTTTTGGTCCCTTGGTTATTGCTTGTTTTGGATTGCAGTGTAACAATGTAAATGTTGGTCTGGTTGAACCCGGGCAAAGCTCTTTCTTTTGTGTTTTGGGTGTTCTTGAGTTTGAGTTTTCTATGAATCTTAATTGGGTCTCAATTGTATTGTTTTCACAAAGACCTGCCCCAGCCTTGTAGAAGCAATTTGTGTTGGGGTATGTATGCTTCTCTATTAACAATGATGAGTGGTACAAGTAGAGCCCATGATGTTGTGGGCTATGGAGGACTTTGTGAACTTTGTGACCTGCGTGTGTATTGATTCATTGTTCTCCTTGGCACTTTGAGAGCTTTGGGGTAGTTGATGGGGTTTGCAGATTTCTCTTCTTTCTTTACGCATCTAGCTGCATATGGTCTTCCATAATGACATTGATTAGCATGCCTATAATATCTCTGTCTTCGTTTCTACCTTTATATGTTCTTGGTTTCCATTTACAAATCCTGGGGCTCGTATCAATCTAGCAGAACCCCAATTGTTGGAGATGAGAATTGGATGCTAGGTATTATTGTTCCTTGGACAATTTGGAAGGTATAAAGGTGTTTTATGGTAAGCTTGGTAGTGTCTAGTTTTAGTGGTGTTTTTCAGGCAAGTGGGAGAGGGAAATAGGACTAACTTGATTAGCTGTTGTGGACCAATTACTTCTCGAAAATATTCAGCAACTGCAATATTAAGCAAAATGTTTTGATAGGGTTGTAGCTTTATCGAAATCAGTAAAGTGTCATCTCAAAACTCAGTTATTTGGAAAACCTTAAAATGGATCATGTCGGTCTTGACCATTATGGTTGCGGAATAAAGAAAGGATTTCAAGTCTTAAAAATAGTGTCTATTGTAATACATTATTGAGCTTGTTCATTTTGCCCTAAAAATAAGTATTCATGGATAAACAAGATATGTAAGCTTCCAAATTTTATAGTTATTAGAAAATGATTTGGTGGGATCATGGAGATTTACTTAGTTTTCATATAGCCCAGGTCTTATAGAAACACGTTTTGTTATTAATTGTGATTAAAATAATCATTCCAAAGTGGGCCTTTGGGTAATCCACAAGGCGAAACAAGGAGCCCAATATTGCAATCCATGACGAATCACAGATCAAGGAATGTTGAGCAAGATAAAAACCACTCTATTGAGATGCCACAGTCAATGGAGCTCCCATATTACCTTATGGGAGATGCTATTATAAGGGGTTCTAAAATTGACATTCCATAGGTTGAAGGAAAGGTAAGGTTCCCACTTGAGCTCTTAACGAACAACCATTCGATTTTCTTTATGTCACGTTAGGTGCATGTCAAAATATTTCTATGAAAGTATTTTCACATAACAAAACTTCAATGTAATTAGGTGTGGGAGTTTTTCACATTCATTGGTTCAAACACATTTTGTTACACTAAGTGGCAGCCCGTTGATACACACCAAAACTGATAACCACTGAACCATATAGTGCTTTAGCATCTGTTGCAACTGTACCACTTTGTCATTTTAGCCTTATTGCATCAATCGGTGATACCAAATATAAAGTATGAACGCTCTACATACTTTTGGACATGACTCAAGTTTGAGTATAAGTAACATCACCTCAATATCAGTGGAAACCTTTACAAAGGGGAGGAGGACCCATGACCCTAAATGAAGTGACCAATGGAATCTATATGACCCACTTTATTCCACATACTTGGAGACTTTTTCTTCAAAAGATAATTCCACAGAGGACTTGACCACTGATTTCAACAAAAAAAAAAAAAAAAAAAAAAAATTCCGGAGGACTTGACCACTGATTCAAAAATGGCCCATCGTTTGGGACTCTAGTTATCCTCATTTTTGCACAATATTGTAAATTCATAAAAGTTTTCTCAGCTGGACACACGAACAATTATCCATCCAATGGACCTTATGCCATAACATCATGTATTTCCTTTAGATTTATCTCATTAAGTAAGACTCATGCACTCAATCTTTCATTTTCTCAAAATAAAACTTATTTGCATTTCCTTGAGTAAGAAAGGTAATTGCAAATCCTGAATCTGAACCATTAACTACAAATAATGAAACACGAACCATCAAATCATGGCGATAAGGGGGAGCATCTACCACGACTTGACTCATTGAAACACAGAGACAGAGACTCAAGAGGTCTTGTTGGCCCTTGGCTTTATCTCAGGCCTTGCCACCACCACGGGAGTCCTCACCACATGCTTTGAATAAGCAGCCTCCCAAATCACATAGCCATGGATTACCGGGCTATCACTAGTTAACTTTCCTTCTATACTCACACTGAACTCTCTCTTTTCGTACCTTCGCTCGAAAATCAGAGTTTCCGGCACCACCTTCACCGTGAAACCTTCCAATCCGGTAGTTGTCCTCACGTTGTAAACTGAAACTCTGTCTCCAACATTGGTGAGGACCCTCTTAAAAGCCTGCGAAACCTGGTCAGAATTATCACAAAACGCCACGAAAGCTGGATAATTGAGGTCCAAAGATGGTTTGGAGCAAGTATAATTCGAACCCCTTGTAATGGTCTTGATTTGATTTTGGGTATAATTTAGAGCACAGAGGAGGTTCACATAGTCTTCAGGCCCAGCATCATAGATGAGCCCAGGGTCCATGGCAGAGTTCGGGTTCACATGGCCTGCACCCATGTCTAGTGGGGTTGCAGGTACACCAGGCTCTTTGTCAGAGGCCCCTATAGGTTTGTTGGTGTTGTCGACAAGGTTGGCCGTGGTCATCAAAGCAGAACGTATGGCGGCCGGGCTCCATTCTGGGTGCGTTGCTTTTAGTAGAGCCGCCACACCTGACACATGGGGGCATGCCATGGATGTTCCAGATAGAAGGTTGAAGTCATTGAACAGAGATTTCGAGTCGAGTCTACCAGCTGGTATGTTGGGTGGCCATGCTGCAAGAACCTTGGACCCTGGAGCCATGACATCTGGCTTCAGGACCCCGGGAGTAAACACTGATGGCCCTCTCGAGCTGTAAGATGCAACAATGGGCGCTGGCTTGGCACCAAATAATGTGTGCTGGAAGCTCAAGGAGGCCTGTGGCTCGGTGCTCTTAGTTACATAGTCAAGTAGAGGCTTTGCCTCCTCTTGGCTTATCAAGACTGCAGGACAAGGTATGTTTATATTTAGGAAGGAAGTCAGGTTTGTGATGAGCACTGCCCCTGCGACTGCTGTCTCTGTTACGAAGCCTATCTGCGATTTCAAATCTATTGTGTCGTTCCCTTCACATACCACGATGGCCTTGGTATTCGGAGGGAGTAATGTCGAGGAGTTGCAGGCCTTTAAGGTGTCATTGTAGAGAAGCGGAAAACCTGATAGGTGCTCATTCTTGAGGAAGAAGGATGAGCCTGTTATGGACACTCCGTTGCCAAGGGTTATTTGGGCTGAGAACTGGCGGTCCATAGTGCCGGCAGCCACAGTGAGCTGCCAGGGTGCACCATTGTGCAAACTGCCAAAACTGTGCCCGGCGTTGCCAGCCGAGGAGGATACGACGATTCCCCGCTCCATTGCCGAGAAGGATGCGATGGCAACAGGGTCCTCGTACAATGGAACCCTATTGAATCCCATTGAAATTGAGATGATATCAACACCATCCTCCAGTGCACTATCCAAGCCAGCCAGCACATCGGAGGCGTAGAACATCTCATTCCAGATAACTTTGTACATTGCCACCCCGGCAAGTGGCGCCATCCCACGAGCTGTGCCGTTTGCATACCCAAAGTATGATGCGCCCGATACATAGTTGCCCGCAGCCGTCGACGCAGTGTGGGTCCCGTGCCCAATAGTATCCCTGGTTGAGTTCATGGAGAAAGTTATGTTAGGATTGTTCTTCTCCACGCCTTTATTGAAGAAGCGTGCGCCAATGAGCTTCCGATTGCACAGTGACGAATTGAAGGCAACGCCAGGATCGCACCCACCCTTCCATTTTTTCGGCACCTCAGGCATGCCATTATCATGGAAGCTCTCACTCTCTGGCCAAAGACCGGTATCCACCATCCCGATAATGACGCCACTTCCATATCCCGATTTTGGCCCAAGGCCAGTGTCGGAGCCAAGGCCAATGAATTCAAAGGTGTGCGTAGTGTCGAGCGTGGCTTGAACATCTCGATAGGCCGAGACAAAGCCGTGCGAGCGAGAAAGCTCATCAAGCTCCGAGGGTGAAAGGGAAGCAGAGAAGCCATGGAGGGCGTGGTCATAGGAGTAGAGGTGGGGAGGGGGGTCTACGGGAGAGAGGGCCACAAGGATTGCTTGATGCCACTGTTGGTGGGTCTTATGAGCACTGGGCATGGCGGAGTCATCCATGTGGATTATGTAGGTGCTCCTCTCTATTGAAGAGGAGGCATAGGCATGGAGGAGAAGCCATGAGAAGAGAGCTAGTGATTGTAGAGAGTGTGTGGCCATTTGATTGAAGTGGGATGGATTAACTCTGGAGAGTGTCTGATTAGTTATATATACATGAATGTGGGTGTTTGCAGGTGGAGAGGGAGAACCGGTCACCTCGGATGTAAGTGTTGGAATCTCAATAAGCATGTAGTCAAGCCTGAAGAAAATGAGAGCTAACAAGTCACGATCTACCCACAATTGAAAAAGAGCCATCATTTATCCATTTAAGCAAAAGTAAACAAAGGTTTACTAAGTATGAAAAAGAGAAAATTACTAAGACCCCTGGACTTTGTGAAGGGTCTTAGGTTTTTCTGAAAAGACTCAATGTCCATTAACTATATAAATGTACATATTTGTTTTTTCTACACAAATTACAGATGACACTAATAGAAACTAAATCATATATACCTAAACTATACCCAGACTTACTATAAAATACAGATACTCTACTAATGCTTCCCATATATAATGATTGCAATACATATTTTCTATATTAACTCGATACATAATAAATACTTTCTTTTCACAGACTCAATTTTCAATACATTCTCCTACCAACCACTTTTTTTATCACAACTTTTACCTCAAAACTAACTTTAATAGTACAGACCTCTCAAGTAAAAAAGTCATAGTTGTAAAAATAGAAATGCCATTCTTCGTACATGAAGGAGTCACATTCTCAGATCGGGAAATGCATCTGGGATACCATTCTCCGTACCCGAAGGCATCATATTCCCGGATTGGGAAGTGCATTTGGAATACGCATTGTTGGATTGTGTTGAAAAAGTGTCGGACCGCGTAGAAGAGTTGCCAGAGCGCATAAAAAAGTGCCGGACCGTTGAGTGCATCAAGAAGATGGGGTGCCGGACCGCAAAAAAAATGTGCCAGTCGGCTTGGAAAAAGTTCCGGACTGTGAATGTATCCAGAATTTGCACATATTGACTGGGGGTTGGGGTAAATGCTATAAAAAATAGTGTTTGAATTTATTGAGAGATCTAAAAAGTAGTTGGGGGGGGGGGGGGGGGGAGGTAGTCTATAAAGTGCAATTTGGGGTGCAATTTGGGGGGTGTATGTAATTTTCCCTATGAAAAAACCATAAGCCTTCTGACTGAAACCATAGCTCAGTGGAAGGCACTTTTTGTTGCAACTCTTAAGGTTGTCCAGCTAAGTTGTTAAGTAAATGAGATCCACCATAATTGACTTTTTTATCTTTTACTATTTTAATCTTAAATAGGTCCCATTTCTTGGTATAAGTAGAAATGATCCACATCCAGGAAGTAATCTTGAAATGTTTTGGAAACAAAAATCAAAGAGCACCATTGTCATTTCTGATAGATAAATGAGGAAGTCTCTTTTTAATAATTTATTCATTTTCTAATCAAAGAGTACTATTGTCAGTTAAGGTTTCAAGCTTGCCTGCCAAAAAGGAGCGGATAACTCCAGTAGAACAAATTTTCTCATCGTTTAATTATTTAATCTTGGATAGTTACCATATTATGTTAGTAGTGAAAATTGATCATGGAATAGACCTTAACATGGCTTCAAGAAGAAGCAAAACATTTTTGAAACAAACATCAAAGCGCACTATTAACATTTATGATATTTGAGGCCCTCTTTGTTGCAAACTTATGCTAGCTACCCAGAAAGGAAGAAAATAAGCTCCAAAATATTTTTTCTTATCTTTTATCTCTGTAGAAGTATAAAACATTTATAAAGTGATTTTGATATGTTTCTTGAAAAATGTATACAATGAGACCATTAACTTTTGATATAAGAAGATTACCATCATCACTTACCATTAGATTTGAAATCTGGTGGTTCAGGTTTTGTCACTATCCGGGCACACATTCCATAATAAAGTATCTTGGATGTTGTAACAAGCTTTCATTTATTGGATTTCACATCCAATGCCCAAAAATAATTGTTACAAAAAATAATTAGTCTCATAATATATAATTCCTATTTCTTAAGGAACAAAAATCAAAGGCACTAGAGGGTTGGTTTTGTATAGTGGGGCTAGTCTTCCGGTTTCACCGCAAGTTGGAGTCCGAGCCACCTCCAAATTACCCCAAAAACAATAGGAATAGTGTAAATAAACAACCATTTGGAATCATTGTTTTGACGCACATCAACCAAATAAGTTCATGTTGAATGGCCCAGCAAATCGTTAGTCACTGGTTTGAATAATTGTTTTTGGTTCCAAACTTACGTCAAATCCTTAACAACTGGAAGCTTTAATCCAACTATACTTAAAAACCTATAAGAACATAATGATCATTTCCCTTATTATTTAATGTTAATTCTTCTATTAAATCATATATTAATGAAGTTTAGAGCCAGCTCTATGCATCTTCACCTTTTCTACGAGCTTTTAAGCTTTCAAATACTATTAGTTAAGGGGAAAATATTCAATAAGACCGTCATGCCTTATAATTAGATATGAAATTAGGTGGCTAGAGGTAATGCCATTCACTATTCTCTCCTAAAATTTTCTCATACTCTACGTCAAGGAGGGACATGACTTTAACTTTCTTTAGATCCAACAACTAGGAGTAATTCTGACCTTCATAACATTTTCCTTTTTTATTTTTATTTTTTAACTTTTTCCGCATCCTCAATCTGGACGATCCAGGTCACCAATCTGGTCGATTCAAACCAGGATCGGTGGTTAGATGATTCACCTCACCAATCTGGGTTTATATGCTATCCCTTTCTGGTTCCAGATAAAATTTATTGTCATCCAAAAGGGTCCTTGGTATTCTATCACCTTCTGGTTATATCCTTCCATTCTTAAACTAGCAGTGTACTTAATCTTCCCTGCCCATGAAGTAGTTTGGAGAGGGCTTCTTAACCAGAGGGTATGGTATCTAACATTTTTTTTCCTAATTTGAGAAATTCTTCCCATGTGCTAGGGGACAGTTTTCATCATTATTTAGCCAATTTGACCTTTTCACATAAGTTTTATAAAGTTGTCCATAAGCTTTATGGAAAAACCTTCTACGAAGGCGAACTTCCCTACCTGAAGTGCATGTTAAAGGTGGGTTCTAATATTTTTTCAGTCATATTTCATATTTATTTAAGTTTTATAAACTTGTTTCCAATCGATCGCATCGATTAAAGTTATTTGAGGAGAGGCAAGTTGGATCCCTCATCTTACCGAACGGAGATTTCACTAAAGGGTATAGTTGGCATACAGACGCTTTTGTAGATGTAGAGGTACGGTGCCCTTCAAATTTTATCATGGTATATAATTTTGATGTAAATTGTTATTAGGATTATCTCAAAATTTATTTTTATATCTAATTATAAAATTTTAAATTAAAAAAATGGTTAAAATCAAGTAGATCTATAAACATATGAAAATCTTGAAAATAGACGGTGTAGATAATATGTTGTAAAATGCACTATTTCTGAGACTTGAAATCTTTTTATTTTTCATAGTCATACATTTCGATGTCGAGATGATCAATCAAAGGGTTTTTCAACATTAAAACTACCTTTTCCGATAGATTTTGAGGGGCATATGTAGTTCTACATTATAAGGTAGCATCCTTATATAAACTTTTCCCTTCATTAAATGCTGTAATATGGAGTTATGAATTCCCTGGAGTCTAAGGTCGATATGGCCACAAATAATGGATATTGGAAATTTATTGGACATTGTAAATTCCCTAATTAAAAAGGGGCATTTTATTTCAATTTTCTTATTATCAATATTTAGTCTGGATGTTATTATTGTTATTATTTATGTTATTGTTGTCTAAGGTTATTATCAAGATATTATTGGAGAGCCCCGTATTATCGTGATAATACTGGACATATCATCGCCTTTGAATTTTTTGAAATACTAACATGTTAAAATCAACTTATGCGATAATCGTCATTAAGCTTATAGAAATTGGATGACTTTGAATTCAAATGGGAAAGTATATAAAGAGACTGTTTACTTTTTGTACAAGGAGGTCATAATCATTTTTGTCCCTTAATTTTCAAAATGGGTAATTATAAGAGTGTCATTGAATAAACACAAAGTTCCAAAATAAAATTTTCGGACTTCGTGACTCACCTCAAGCCATCCAATTTGACATCTAATGAGAGGGAGTAGTTATGACATCCTTATAATAAAAATAAATGGTTTTTTTTGTAAACAATCCCAATTAATTATCCGTATGGCTACTTAAAAGGTAGCAAAAATTCTAACGTTTTATTATTTTTGAATGCTAAAATTTTGAAAAACCTTAAATACGGCTTAAAACCTATTTAAATTTTCATTTGAATATCAAAATAGGGTTCGATTTAATGCCTTGAGCCCCATAAAAGGCTGCTATAGGGAGTTTATATTTATTCTCTGACAAATAATATTATAATATTTTTATACTTCCACATCATTTTTTCTGATAGAATTCCAAGTACCCAATAAAAAAGACCCAGCCAATGATATCGGTAAACTTTGTGGACAATAATATCACATAATTAAAAGTTTGGATATTTTGGAGAGGGACACATCGGCCATTTTCAGAGGTAGATGTACCCGAGGGTTTCAAATCTGACTGCTTTTGTATCGACAGGGATGGCTGCTTTCATCCCTATTGAATCATCGCTGCGATTTTTAGCACTTCATGGCACTTTTTTATCACATGTAACCGTCTTTTATGCAGTCCCTTATCACCCCCACTACTTTGCTCTGATCTCTACCCTCTCCACCGCTTAAGAATCCCTCTCTAGTTTCAAACTGAAGGGTACATGTTGCAAATTGAACGAGGCAAAAAAGCCTTTCTTATGCAGAGTACAATTTTATACAGAGAGAAACAAGGGATGTCAAGTGGAGAGGCAGGTGTAAGTCACACAATATCAAGGAAAGGTGAAGTCACACAACAACAAAGATAGAGTTTTCTCGAGCAATGGAAGGAAGGTGAAGTCTTCCGACAGCAAATCAGCGGCTCGAGCAGGGCTTGAGCAGCAGCTACTTTGACACAGATCAGAGGTTCTCAATAGATCTCAGAAACAATAGCAGGCAAAGTGAACGGTGAGAGAAAAAACGGTATGGAATTTCTAGTACGAATATGAAGGCTCGATACGGATAGGCTAGACAAAGAAGCTCGGATGAGCTCTTATGTGCGTTGAGGAGTCTATGGTTTTGTTACCATGTATTTCTGTGGTGCTAAAAAAAGTAACATATGTAATAAACATCAAAGGAAGGAAAATATCGCACAAAAATAATAAGTACAGGTTTTTATAATTTCCACTCATAAGACCCACCAACAGTGGCATCAAGCAATCCTGGTTGCCCTCTCCCCCTTAGACCCCCCTCCCCACCTCTACTCCTACGACTATGCCCTCCATGGCTTCTGTGCATCCCTTTCGCTCTCAGAGCTCGACACCCTTTTTCAATAAAGGCGTCATCGAGGAGAATCCTAATTTCACTATCTATGTGAACTCAACCAGGGATACTGATGGCCATGGAACCCACACCGCTTGCTGTGCTGGCCACGTACAAAGTCAGGTGGCTATGCCTCCGATGACTTGGGCAGTGCATTGCATTGGAGGATGGTGTTCAATTTTAATGGGATTGGATGGGGTGCCATTGTATGAGGACCCTATCACCATCACATCTTTCTCAGCAATGGAGCGGGGAATCGTCGTATCCTCATCAGCTGGCAATGGCTGCCGTGTTTTTGTGCAATTTGCACAACACCCTGGTAGCTCACTGTGGCTGGTGCTGTGGACCGCCAGTTCTCAGCCCAAGTAACCCTTGGCAACGGGGTGTCCATAACAGGCTCATCGTTGTTCCTCGAGAAGGAGCACCTATCGGGTTTGCGTCTTCTCTACAACGATACCTTAAAGGCCTGCAAGTCCTTAGCAGTACTCCCTCCAAATGCCAGACCCATCGTGGTATGCGAAGAGAACAAGACAACAAATTTGGTCTTGCTGATAGAGTTCCTAAAGGGGACAGGCGCTGCAGGGGCAGTGCTCATCACAAACCAGACTTCCTTTGAAAATACAAAGGACATGTCTAATCGTGTAGTCTTGATAAGCCAAGAGGAGGCAAAGCCGCTACTTGACTATGTAACTACGAGCACTGAGCCATGGACCTCCTTGAGATGTCCCAAATAACGTCACTGATCAGGTAACCAATGAAGTCACAAGAAACAGTGTTCGTGATGGCTCTATGAGTGATGTCGAGCAGCAGCAGTTATCACCCATGACATTAGGTGATGCTGCAAAAAGTGGTCGCAGGTTGCTCTTACACTAGAGGAGTTGCAACCATCACAGCCAGAATATATTAGAGAAGGTGAGAACAACAAAGTGTGACTGCAAAGGCTTTCACATACTCGAAAACCAAATCAGAGTATGTAGAGGCAGCCTATGAACAAGAAATGTCACTTGTGCATTGTGATATAGGGTTTTTAAAGTGAAAGAACCAACTTTGTTTGATGAGGAAAAGGGAGTTGCTAAATGGCAGGCTGCAACATGAAAAGATATTGATGTTCCCAAGAAGAACAAAATAATAGAGAAAACGAAGAAGAGGACAAAGAAAGCAAGACAAATGAAGATCGAAGTAACTCAGTATTGAGGGGGAGAATTGTAGATAGCAACACATGTTGCTCCTTCTCTTATCTCTCTCTCCGTAGATATTTCTCATGAGGTGGTCACCCATGAGGCAACATGGATCACAAGTAAAAGTTACACGTTTTGTTTACAACTAGAAGGAACTAGAATAGCAGCGCCATAGGAAAGTTCTTCATAGGTGGTGTAAAACCGCCATAGGAAAGCTCTTTATAAGGCGGTGGACCATATTGCTATTTTATGTAATATGATATGATGGTACTACAATCTATAAAAAAAAGGCGAGGAAGCGTGAGTAGTAAAGGTGTAATGGGTTGGTAGGCCATTTGAAAGGGGCTAGTGGGCATAGGCAATTGGTTGAGCACGTAAGAATCAAGAGTTTGAGTAGTAATGGGCTGAGCTTCTAAGTTTTGAAGAGTGTATTTGGTGTGGTTGAGTGTTAGAAATATTTTATAATATTTATTTTTAATAAAAAATTCGGTATTTGTCTCTCTTCATTGTCATACCAGATTTTACAATTGGTATCAGAGCTTCCGTAAAACTATACAATTGGTATCAAAGCTTCGGCAAAACTCTACAATTGGTATCAGAGCGGGTTTGGTCAGGGGCCATTGTAAGTGAGCAGTTAGATACTGGGAAGCCGATCAGTCATGGTCTGAGCTTCTAGCTGTTGAGATCGAAATGCGATCACACCAATCACGGTGCACGTGAGCAACGAGATACTATGAAGCTGATCAGTCAGGGATTGAGCTTCTAGGTGTTCGGATCGACGTGGGATCATACCAGTCACATTGGCGGACGTCACAAATGCATCCGAACATGGAATCATACCTCCAAGGATAGGACCTCTGGGAGATTGTCGGGAGCAGCAAAACAATACCACCAGTGAGAGAGAATGCCGGGGCACTACGATGACGCATCAGGGCCGAAAAGGCCATGTTCCCTTTAAATATAACAGTTCAAAAGGAATTGTTGGACCACATTCGAGAGTCTACCACTCCAAAGCAAGCCTGGGACGCGTTAGCAACATTGTTTGTCAAGATAAATGATGTTTGACTCCAATTTCTTGGAAAAGAGCTTGGATCAGTGTTACAAGGGACTATGACGATCAACCAGTACTTTACAAAGGTGAAATCTCTCTGCCATGAGATTTCATAACTTGATCTGGAATCTCGGATTAGTAAGACCAGAATGAGACGTATCATTATCAGAGGCTTGAGACTCGAATCCAATGGGTTAATGACAACCATCAGAGGATGGCAGACACAACTGACTCTTCTAGAATTAGAAAGTCTGCTGGCAAACTAAGAGACGTTGGCCAGACAGATGGCTAGCATATCTGTAAAAGATGAAGAGGAGGCGCTCTTCACACAAAGGAAAAAAGGAGAGACTGTCGAGACCAAACGAAGCAGAGAGGGCTTCTAACCAGGGGGAGCTGGACAAGGCAATACCGATGTAGACCGGTGACCATGGAGATCCCAACAGGACATTGAGTGCTATAATTGTAGCAAAAAGGGCCACATTGCTCGTGACTGCTGGTCAAAGAAAAGGAGGCTAGCTGAGGGAAATACAGTGGCTGTGACAAGTCACCAGTTGGAGATCGAGGAAGAATGGGATGCTGAGGCATCTTTTGCAGCAGTTGAAGAAACGAAACTGATGAGTTCAGAATTGGTTGATTATCGAGTGGACGATGCAAGAAGCCTTACAAGAGAGAAGTTACTAGGTGATCAATTGGTCTAGCTGAGACGACAGGAGGAATGGAGGAATACGAGGAACTTGTTGATGACAATTCACAATTAAAGTCACAGAACAATGACAGTGACTGGGTTGCGCAAGACAGGTTTGCACAGGTCACGGACACAACCTCAATCAAAGTTCACCAATGAGGGAGAGAAATCCTTTGTTCTTACCATGTCTGAGGCAGATGAAGTCAAGCCTCATACGGGAGAGGACGTGCATCATGTTCCACATGATGTCAAGGTGAAAACCAAAAGTGACCTGATTATGCGTGCACAACAAATGAACAAGCATTTGTTTGCAGGGTCTACATGTGACATTCAAAATAAGGATACTGATCAAGTAACCAATCAAGTGACAAGAAACAATGTTCGTGATGGCTCTGTGAGTGATGTTGAGCAGCAGTAGTTATCACCGATGACGTTGGATGATGCTGCGAAAAGTGGGTCGTAGGTTACTCTTGCACTAGAGGAGTTGCAACCATCACAACCAGAATATATTAGAGATGGTGAGGACAACAAAGTGCGACTGCAAAGGTTTTCACAGACTCGGAAACCAAATCCAAAGTATGTAGAGGCATCCTATGAACAAGAAATATCACTTGTGCAGTGTGATATAAGGTGAAAGAACCGGCTTCGTTTTATGACGAAAAGGGAGTTGCTAAATGGCAGGCTGCAATGCGAAAAGAGATTGATGTTCCCAAAAAAAACATAAAAATAAGAAAAAAAAAACATAGGAAAAAAAAAAAAAGATAAAATAAAGATCAGAGCAACTCAGTGTTGAGGGGGAGAATCGTAGAAAACAACACATGTTGATCCTTCTCTTATCTCTCTATAGGTATTTCTCATGAGGTGGAAGCAAAAGACAAACGTCCTAACTTGGTCACCCATGAGGCAAGATGAACCACAAGTTAAAGTTACATGTTTTGATTACAATTAGAAAGAACTAGAATAACGGTGCCATAAGAAAGTTCTTCATAGGCGGTGTGTAAAATTGCCATAGGAAAGCTCTTTATAAGGTGGTGGACCATATTGCTATTTTAAGCAATATGATATGGTGGTCCTACAATCTATATAAAAGGTGAGGGAGCGTGACTAGTAAAGGTGTAATGGGTTGGTAGGCCATTTGGAAGGGGCTAGTGGGCTTATGAAATTGGTTGAGCATGTAAGAATTAAGAGTTTGAATAGTAATGGGTTGAGCGTGTAAGTTTTGAAGAATGTATTTGGTGTGGTTGAGTGTTAGAAATATGTTGTAGTATTTCTTTTTAATAAAAAAGTCGGTATTTCTCTCTCTTCGTTGCCATGCCGGATTTTACAATTGGTATCAGAGCTTCCGCAAAACTCTACAATTGGTTTCAGAGCTTCCGCAAAACTCTACAGTTGGTATCAGAGTGGCTTTGGTCAAGGGCCATTGTAAGTAAGCAGTTAGATGCTGTGAAGCCGATCAGTCAGGGACTGAGCTTCTAGGTGCTGAGATAGAAGTGAGATCACACCAATCCTGGTGTACATGAGCAGCGAGGTAATATGAAGCCGATCAGTGAGGGACTGAGCTTCTAGGTGTTGGGATCGACTTGCGATCACACCAATCACAATGGCAGAAGTCGCAAATGCATCTGGAGTGGTCGAGAAGCTGAACCACTACAATTATGACGACTTCCGGTCGTACATGGAATTATACCTACAAGGACAAGACCTCTGGGAGATCGTCGGTGGCAGCAAAACCATACCACCCACGAGAGAGAATGCCGATGCATTAAGCTGATGGTGCATCATGGCCGAGAAGGCCATGTTCGTGTTAAAGATAACAGTTCAAAAGGAACTATTGGACCACATTCAAGAGTCCAACACTCGAAAGGAAGCCAGTGACACATTGGCAATATTGTAAGATAAATGATGCTCGACTCCAATTTCTTGGAAAAGAGCATGGATCGGTGTCACAAGGGACTATGACGATCTTCCAGCACTTCATAAAGGTGAAATCTCTCTAGCATGAGATTACAAAACTTGATCCGGAATCTTGGATTAGTGAGACCAGAATGAGACGTATCATTATTAGATGCTTGAGACCCGAATGCAATGGGTTTATGACGGCCATAAGAGGATGGCAGACAACCAACTCTTCTGGAATTCAAAAGTTTGCTGGCAAACCAAGAGACGTTGGCTAGATAGATGGCTAGCATATCTGTGAAAGAAAAAGAGGAGGCACTCTTCGCACAAAAGAGGAAAGGAGAGACTGTCGAGACCAACCAAAGGAAACAGGGTTTCCAATCAGAAGGAGCTAGACAAGGCAATTCCGACGCAGACCGGTGACCATGGAGATACCAACGAGACGTCCAGTACTACAACTGTGGCAGAAAGGGCCACATTGCTTGTGACTACTGGTCAAGAAAAGGAGGCCTGTTGAGGGAAATAAGGTGACTGCGACAAGTCACCAGTTCGAGATTGAGGAAGAATGGGATGCTGAGGCATCTTTTGCAGTAGCTGAAAAAACCAAATTGATGAGTTTAGAATTGGCTGATTATCGATTGGGCGATGCAAGAAGCCTCACAAGAGAGAAGTTACTAGGTGATCAATCAGTCGAGCTGATATGATTGTAGGAATTCGAGGAACTTGTGAATGACGATGCACAACTAATGTTGCAGGACAATGATATTGACTAGGTTTCACAAGACGAGTTTGCACAGGTCGTTGACACAACCTCAATCGAAGTTCACCATGAGGGAGAGAAATTCTTTGCTCTTGCCACGTATGAGGTAGATGAAGTCAAGCCTCATATGGGAGAGGATGTGCATTATGTTCCATATGCTGTCAAAGTGTTTGAGAAGGTGAAAGCCGAAAGTGACCTGATCATGCATGGACAACAATGAACAAGCATTTGTTTGCAGGGTCTACATGTGACATCCGAAATAACATCAAGTGACCAATGAAGTCACAAGAAATAGTGTTCCTGATGGCTTTGTGGGTGATGTTGAGCAGCAGCAGTTGTCAGCCATGATGTTGGGTGATGCCGCGAAAAGTGAGCCGCAGGTTACTCTTACACTGGAGAAGTTGCAACCATCACAAACATAATATATTAGACAAAGTGAGGACAACAAAGTACGACTGCAAAGGTTTTCACAGACTCGAAAACCAAATCCAGAGTATGTAGAGATAGCCTATAAATAGGAAATATCACTTGTGTAGTGTATATATCAAGGGCTTTTAAAGTGAAAGAACCAACTTCTTTTGATGAGGGAAAGGGAGTTGCTAAATAGCAGGCTGCAACGCTAAAAGAGATTGGTGTTCTCAAGAGGAAAAAAAAATAAGGAAAAAGAAAAAGAGGCAAAAGAAAGAAAGATAACATGAAGATCGGAGCAACAAAGTGTTGAGGGGAACAATGGTAGAAAGAAACACGTGTTGCTCATTCTCGTATCTCTCTCTCTCTCTAGGTATTTCTCATGAGGGGTGGAAGCAAAAGACAAACGTTCTCACTTGGTCACCCATGAAGCAACATGGACCACAAGTTAATGTTAAATGTTTTGTTTACAACTAGAAAGAACTAGAATAGCGGTGCAGTAGGAAAGTTCTTCGTTGGCGGTATGTAAAACAGCCACAGGAAAGCTCTTTATAAGGCGGTGGACCGTATTGCTATTTTAAGCAATATGATATGGCGGTACTACAATCTATAAAAAAAGTGAGGGAGCATGAGAAGCAAAGGTGTAGTGGGTTGGCGAGCCATTTGAAAGGGGTCGGTGCTCATAGGCAATTGGTTGACCATGTAAGAATTAAGAGTTTGAATAGTAATGGGTTGAGCGTGTAAGTTTTGAAGAGCATATTTGGGGTGGTTGAATGTTAAAAATATATTGTAATATTTCCTTTTAATAATAAAACTCGGTATTTCTCTCTCGTCTTTGTCATGCCAGATTTTACAATCGGTATCAGTGCTTCGGCAAAACACTACAAAAAATTATTCAAGAAAACCAGTATAACATCAAGATGGCCACTTGTACAAAGACTTTCACGCAAATTGCCAATAAGTGAGTTCTCTGAAACCTCAAGATTATAAAGATGGCTATCTTTTCCAAGATCAGGAGGCAGAACAGCAGTTAATTTGTTCCTGAAAAGCTTTACATCGTATAAAGATGGAATTTGAGCAAGCCGTAAAGGGATTTCCTTCTTAATTTGTTTCGATGAAGCCAAAAAATTATCTAACTGTTCAAGTTCCCGATATCTTTTTGTATAGTACCAGTGAGTCGATTTATGGAGAGATCCATGTCTATCAAACCCAAAGCTTGAATAGACCTTGGTATAATCCCTGCCAAATTATGGAGAGAGAGAGAGAAAGAGAGAGAGAGATGGACGTTTCGAATAGACAGAGAGATAAGATATAGGTTTTAGAGAGAGAGAGGTGAGCGAGAGGAGAGACGCAGAATTCACTGTCTGGTATATGAAGTACCGGACAACAAATAGTATTTCTCTTAATAATAGCCTCTGTGTCGTGTTTGAATTGTCGGACATAGGTAACTTAGGGGAAAAAAACCGTGAGAGAGAAGAAGTGGTACTCGTAATTTCGAGCAGGTGATACCCCCAATTGGTAATTGACCCATCTTAGAAGTATCCGTATGTAATTTGCTCAAACATCTTATGAGCAATTTTACAATCTCCTTTTGTGAGTGCACCTAAAGTTTGAACTCATATTGAATGTAATTATTATGGCTTCCAAAGTTCAATGGTCATCTCTGATATCGCGACTTTGTCCGGATTTTGTCATAGAGCACACCCAGAAAGATGCCCGCCCGGAATGTTGCATATGTAGAATATCACTAAGGGTGACATTCAGCTTTTCTTTGGGTATTCTCATCAGATCCCTCAGTTATGAGCCATATAGGCTCCTAGTCATATTCTTAAAATAGGATTAACTTATATACAGGGGCTTGTATTCGCATAAGCCCTGTACTTATATTAGTACCTGGTATTATAGGTTTTTTTGGAAGATTTCCATTTAAGCAAACATGACTAAAACCCATGGGTTAATGTATCCTTGGCAAGTAGGGGTGACAATGGACCCGATCACACCCAGGACTCACCTGACCTCGGGTCCGGTTATGGGTCCAAATTTGGACCCTAAAGGTCGGGTTTGGATCCAAAACCTGGACCCGAATAGTATGGGTGTATGCATAAATGTTGCCAATACGTTGATTGTTTAGAAATTTCTAGTTATTAAGTAAAAATAATAAGAAATGTGGGTATTTATAAATTTTGTACAATGCTATAAATGTTGTCAATAATATGGGTATATTATGGTAAAAAAAATAAAAAATCTCATAATCATAGCCCACATGTCTCAGTGGGTGGCAATGGACCAGACCAGACCCGGGACCCGATGGGTAGACCTGACCTCATGTCCAGGTATGGGTCCAAGGCTCTAGGTCCAAACCCTGGACCCGAATTCTATACAGGTCCAGGTCCAGGTCCAGGTCCAGTCAGACCTAACCAGTTGGGACCCCTATTTGCAAGATCCTCAACATGCATATATGCTTGAAACCATGTATCCATACTCCCTTGAGTTCGATTCTCGATGTGAATCTGTAGTAGACTCCAGAATGAGCATATTATGATCCAAGCTCACAACATGCATGTATAAACAAAGCCCAATATTTGTGTGAACCGCTGGAGTAGCTTAGTGCACATCAATCAATTGAACTTCTCAAGAGTGACTCAGCATATATTATGTTGAAAGTTATTTGTGTTAAATAACCACGGAAGCACATCAATCAATTGAACTTCTCAAGAGTGACTCAGCATATATTTTGTTGAAAGTTATTTGTGTGAAGCACGGGCTTCCATCCAGTTTTCCAGTGTGAAATTGTCGAGTAAAACTCCAAATGAGTGGAACCCATTTAGTCCTTAATATCCAAAATACCCTTTACCCATCACAAGAAATGATCATCTGTAAATAACCCAAATTGTACCGTTGGGAGCGTGATGGTTGAATGGACTCATTACCCTTCTCTAGTGAAAAGGAAGATGTTGAAGCATGGGAGAAACCAAGTATGTCCAACTGATATAAAAAAAAAAAAAAAAGAAAAAAAGAAAAATAAAAAAGAAAAAGAAAAAGAAAAAAGAAAAAGAAAAACAATGGGGTCGTTTGGATAATTGGAAATAGATTTTCAGAAATGTTTTTCAGTAGAGCTGACACATTTTTGGGGTTTCGATCGAAATTTTGGGACTGAAGTATTTCTCCAGTAATCTGTTTTCCTCATTTCAAGCCAATAATAAAGAAACATGTATCATTGTCCTTACCTGCTGAAATTCATTTCCAGCCATATTTCCCCGATGTCTACTTTATAAAATACAAATAATTTCATAAAACATCCATACGATATAGACAGGGAAACTATTTCTACTTTTAGATAGGGAAACTATCTAACGTTTTTAGAGAGAAAAATTATCTCAAAGGTTTTATAGAGAGAAACTATTTCAAATTTTAAGCTTTAAAGAGAGAAAATATTTTAAAATTTTAGAGAGAGAAGTATCTAAACATATTTTTAGAGAGAGACTCTCAAGTTTTAGAGAGAGAAAGTATATATATTTTTTAGAGAGAGAAACTATTTTAAATTTTTTAGAGAGAAAAACTATATCAAGTTTTAGAGAGAGAAAGTACATGAAATTTTTAGAGAGAGAAACTATCTTAAATATTTTAGAGAGATAATAAAATTTTAAGTTTTATAAAGAGAAAGTATCGTAAAATTTTTAGAGAGAGAAACTATTTCAAAATTTAAGTTTTAGAAAGAGAAAATATCCTAAAATTTTAGAGAGAAACTATATTAATTTTTTGTTTCTCAAAATTTTTAGAGAGAGAAACTATTTTAAAATTTAAGTTTTAGAAAAAAGAAAATATCTTAAAATACTAGGGAGAAACAATATCAAATTTTAAAGTGAGAACCTACGTCAAAATTTTTACAGAGAGAAACTATTTCAACTTTTATGTTTTTAGAGAAAGAAAATACTGGAAATTTTTTTGAGAGAGAAACTATCTCAAAATTTTTAAAGAGAGAAACCATATCAATTTTCAAGTTTTAGTGAGAAAAACTATCACAAAATTTTTAGAGAGAGACTACCTCAAATATTAAGTTTTATAAAAAGAAAATACCTGAAAATTATAGACAGAGAAACTATCTCAATTTTTAAGTTTTATAGTGAGAAAGTACCTAAAAATTTTTAGAGAGAGAAACTATCTCAAAATTTTTAGAGAGAGAAGCTCTATCAAAATTTTTAGAGATAGGAACTATCTCAAATTTTAAGTTTTAGAGAGAGTAAATACTTGAAAATTTTTTAGGAGAGAAATTATCTCAATTTTTTTAGAGAGAAACTATCTCAAAATTTTTAGGGAAAGAACTTATCTCAAAACTTTTAGAGAGAGAAACTATCTCAAAATTTTAAGAGAGACAGAAACTATCTTAAATTTTAAATTTTAGAAAAAGAAAATACTTGAAAATATTTAGAGAGAGAAACTATCACAAAATTTTAAAGAGAAAAACTCTCTCAAATTTTTAGTCTTAGAGAGAGAAACTACCTCAAATTTTATGGAGAAACTATTTTAAAATTCTTAGGGAGAGAAACTATCTTAAAATATTTGGAGAGAGAAAACAATCTCAAATTTTAAGTTTTAGAGAGGGCAAGTATTTGAAATTTTTTTGAGAGAGAAACTGCCTCTAAATTTTAGAGAGAGAAACTATATCAAATTTTAGAGAGAAAAACTACCTAAAATTTTAGAGAGAGAGAGAGACAATCTCAACTTTTTTAGAAAGAGGAACTATCTCATATTTTAAGTTTTAAAGAGAAAAGTATCTTGAAATATTAGAGCACTACATCAATTTTAGAGAGAGAAAGTACTTAAACCTTTTAGAGAGAGAAACTATCTAAATTTTTTTAGAGAGCGAAACTATTTCAAATTTTTAGTTTTAGAGAGAGAAAATATCTTAAAATTTTAGAGCGAAAAATTATAAAATTTTTTAGAGAGAAACTTTTTAAAATTTTTAGAAAGAAATTATCTCAAATATTTAGAGAGGGAAACATTCTCAAATTCGATAAAAAACGCATTATAATGAATAGTCCAACAAAAATATTTAATGAAAAAAAAATTCATGAAAATATCATGTATTCATGTACATTTTAAAAGAAATAGTAATATTTTTCCTTGGATCCAAACGGCTCTATGAGTTATGGATACAAGTCTGACCAAATTTGTAAGCTATGACACCAATCTGACAAAATAAAAAAAAGTAGGGGTAAAACACATTTTATTTTATTTTCTTGACAATGTCCCGTAGGTGTAAAACACATTTGACAATGTCCCGTAGGTGTAAAACACATTTTACAATGATCAAAACTAGAAACCAAAAAGAAAAGTTGTGATAACATGTATCTGGCGGACATAATTTGGACGGCCACACTCTTATGACCTAAGAAAAACAATCCAAGGAGTATAAATCCAGGTGTTAACAGAGGATCTCTATAAATCCAGTTTTTAACATGGGATTTATCGACATAGGAAACATCGTAAATAACATTTTTCTTTCTTGTAACCGGCTCCTCTTGGCCCCTTTTAAAGCTCTACCTTCATGGCTGAGGGCATGGTGTGCTTGACCACGCCAAATCATGACGACTAAAACCCTAACCCTAACCCTAGTTCTCTTCCTTCTTCCCATTCTACAACTAGTGAGCGCCTCTCCCACGTCGGATGACTATGGGACCTACATCATCCACATGGACCTGTCCAGCAAGCCCATGTCATTTTCCACCCATGAGCAATGGCACAAGTCCTTGCTGGCATCGGTGTCGGCCGAGGCGGGCCACCTCTACACCTACAGCCACGTCATGCATGGCTTCAGCGCTAGACTCTCTCGTGCCCAGTTAGCCCGGCTTGAGCAGTTGCCGGGCCATCGCGCCACCCGGCGCGATGCGTACGCCAAGCTCTTCACCACCCACACCCCGCGGTTCCTAGGCCTGAGAAAAAGGAATGGGATTTGGCCGGTGGCCTCCTTTGGTCGTGATGTCATCGTGGGGATCATTGACACCGGGATTTGGCCGGAGAGCAAGAGCTTCTCTGACCATGGGTTGTCTGCGGTGCCAGAGAGGTGGAAAGGGGCATGCGAGAATGGTACCGGATTCACCCCATCCCTTTGCAACAGGAAACTCATCGGTGCTCGCTCCTTCAGCAAGGGTTTACGAGCCGCTGGCCGACCGATCTCTAAGTATGATTACGACTCTCCAAGGGATTTCTATGGTCATGGCACACATACATCCTCGACAGCTGCAGGCAGTGCTGCGCGTGGTGTTAGCTACCTTGGCTATGCGAAAGGCACAGCTATGGGTGTCGCCCCTGCGGCTCGGCTTGCCATGTACAAGGTGCTGTGGTTGACCGACTCGTACGAAAGTGCAGCAACGGATGTTCTTGCAGGCATGGACCAAGCAATAGCAGACGGAGTGGATGTCATGTCTCTGTCGCTCGGCTTTGATCAGACACCCTATTACGACGACGTTATCGCAATTGGCGCGTTTGCAGCCGTAGAGAAGGGCATCTTTGTTGCCTGTGCGGCTGGCAATGATGGGCCATCCCCCAACTCCACATATAATGGTGCTCCCTGGATTATGACTGTTGGGGCAGGGACCATCGACCGGAGCTTCGCCGGGTCGGTGACGTTAGGTAACGGTGTTACGGTCGAGGGGGCATCCTATTCCTTAGAAGATGCCTCTGTGTCTGGGGCCCCACTGTATTATGGTGTAGGGAATGCAACCGAGATGGCATGCTCATCTCTTGACCCAGCAAAAGTTCGAGGGAAGGTGGTCCTCTGCTATTCAGCCCAACCGTCCAGTGTCTCTATGCAGCTCAGCGAGGTGGTACGCCGTGGCGGAAAAGCTGGAATTTTTGTGGCCGACATAGCTGATCTCTATCCAGAGGATTACATTATTCCTGCTGTGCTCCTGAGAATTAGCGACGCAAGCCAACTGATGGCTTACGTAAATGGAACAACCAACCCCACCGTGCTTGAGATGAAGTTGCAAATCACAAAGATCAATGTCAAACCAGCTCCCCAGGTGGCCGACTTCTCTTCGCGTGGCCCTGATCCAATAAGTCCTGGAGTGCTCAAGCCCGACATTCTAGCGCCAGGTGAGGATGTGCTAGCGGCATGGAGGCCAGTGGATTCTTCCTCTACTGGTGATTATGCGTCCACACCATACATATTGGCATCAGGGACCTCAATGGCATCGCCACATGCTGTCGGAGTGGCAGCCCTACTGCGAGCGGTGCACCCAGACTGGAGCCCTGCCGCCATCCGCTCCGCCATCATGACCACAGCGATCACTGTCGACAATGCTCGAGGAACAATCAAGGACCAATTCCATGGGGAGCCTGCAACCCCTCTACAATTTGGTGCTGGTCATATCAATCCAAATCGTGCCATGGATCCGGGGCTAGTCTATGATTTGGCGACTCAGGACTACATTGAGTTCATATGTGGTCTAGGTTACAACGAGACTGAGATGGCCACTGTCATAAGGCGAACAGTGTGGTCATGTCTTGACAACCCTCCTGAGCTCAACTATCCATCTTTCATGACTGTGATTCCGATAAATTATACATCCTTTCCAATGACTAAGAATTTCACAAGGGTCCTCACTAATGTTGGTGATGGACCTGAGGACTACGGTTCTCAAGTTGAGGTCCCAAAAGGAATGAAGATTAAGGTGGTTCCAGAGTCTTTATCGTTCAAGGGCGAGGGCGATAAGCAAACGTTCATGGTCTCCATGGAGATAGATGCAGAGCTTTTCAGTTCAGGGAATGTGGCCTATGGATTCCTCAGATGGGTTGGTTTGAAGAAGCTACATCTGGTCTCGAGCCCAATTGTGTTGGCTCTGCAGTGATTCTATCAAGGAACACTGTATCGTTAGTGCTTTGAATAATTGGATTTGCAGGATCTGTTTATCTTTGGCACGAGAAGGTGACAGTCACCAACCATCTTTTTGATGCCTGTCATAAAGATCAAGAAAACCATCTTTTAGATGCCTGTCGTAAAGATCAATAAGTTTTTGATTGAGTCTGTCAACGGAGATTTTTGGCTATCCGATTTAACATCTAATGGCTATGAATGATTGTTACCTTGTTGTGCCAAAGATAAATAATCCTATTATACACTTTCCCTTGCTAGGTGTACCCATGTTACATTTGAACTGGACGCTCTGTGTCCATCTTGTAACGGGCGTATGGTGCATGGATTGTCATTTGTTTATAAAGTAAAAATAATAGGACGCGGTTGCCATGCGGCCAAGCCCTAGAAATGCGGGCTTGGTAATATATATTTTTTTAATATAATTTAATCTTTTTTTTTAGAGAATATATAATCTTTAATATGGAGATCATGAATATAGAAAAATAAATAAAATTTGAAAACTAGAACATAATAATTATATAAAGAGAACATTTGGACTGTTAGTTATAATTGTTTTTAGATCGACCACCTATTTTCATCCATCTTTAAAATAGATGTTTTATACCTCTAGACCGCATATTGTACATCATGCATGTAACAATTGTTCTAAATAATATAGTGTGAAGTAGTGTTCGAAAAATTGGACCGGCCTCGAAAATTGGGCAAGGGCAAGTTCTGAATAATTGATAAATTGGCCAGTTCTACCTATTTAATCGAGCAAATTCCGACTGATAAAAATTGTATTAAAAAATAAAAAAATACAAAAAGATCTATAACATGTAAAAACTCTTTTTAAAGCATGATTAAACAAAACCCATTCAAATGGAGTTCAAAATTATTGAAAAGAATGGATTTAAAAAAATCGATTTGTGCTTAAGTGTATTTTTGAATATTTCAAAAATGATGAGAAAATGTAAAAATAAGTATTAATGGCCAAAAGACTTTCCAATCTTTTTCAAACTGATGAAAGACATTAAAAAATTTATTACAAATAAATCTCATATTTTATAGGATTTTATATAAATTTTTAAAATTGTTTTAAAATACCTGGTCAGTCTACCTAATATTGTCAGATTCGCTTCGGAGTCTTTATCGGTTTGGTGAGAAAAATGAAGCAATTCAGTGCTTTAGCAGATTTGGAGGAAGACTTCGGATCTTTTAATTTTTTTTTAAAAATCACAAAATATTTTTATATTGATATTTCTTTTCTTGGGCCAAAAAGGTTGAAGCTTTGGTCGAATCCACCTGAAGCAGACCTAAATTTGACGGAAGCGGCCCAAATCGGACTGAAGTGGCAACACCATTATATAACATTATGGAAAATTAAAAATTAAAAATTCAAAAAAATATACTTTTGCATTGATGTTTCTTTGCTTGGGCCAAAGAAGCAGAAGCTTCGGCCGAATCTGCCTGAAGCAAACCCGAATTTGATCGAAGTGGCCTGAATCTGATCAAAGCATCAGTACCGCACTTTGCTTTGCTTCAGTCTAGGCCTAAAATCCGAAGGCCGAAGCAAAGCGAATTTGACAACACTGAATCTACCATAACTGGCCAAATCCGAATTGACTAGTGCCCGGTTCCAATTTTACCGCACGGTTCTTATTTGAACGGGCCGAGTTTGCAAACGCTGGCGTAGAGTTATTCTTAGGATAAGAGTTGGTTTAAGACCTATTTTGTTGTGATTTTAAGCTTTGACATGATATATTGGTTATTTATGCTCAACATGCCTGTTTGAGTTCAGGCAATTTTTTTTGGTGAATACTTTAGGCCACGCCTTAAACATGCCAAGTGCCATGGTCTAAAATCTTGCTTAGGACATAGGCATTAGGAATTCTTTTCCGCAATTTCACAATTTTGTTCCAACAGCTTTCTAATTGGCCGTCTACTTCCTTTGCAGCCAATAAGAACCGGACCGGATCGGCCAGTTCAAACTAGAAATTGGTGAGCCAGCCCAATTTCTGATCCAGTCAAGCGTAAGAACTAGTCATGCCCATTGAACCGGCGACGATTTGGTAGTCTAGCTGGTTCAATTACTGGACCAGCCAATCCACCGGTTCTTAAGTGAAATGGTTAGTCCAAAGGGAGGTAGAAAAGATTATTTATGCCTCTTCTTTTATGTTTTTCAAAGAAGAATTTTCTCTATGACAATTAATGTCATCTTCATTACCAACCATATCCAAAGCACACAATACTTCGGTTTTTGTAATTATGTGCTTTGGATGTAGGTAGGTCTTATAATTGAGGGGAAAGTGGGAGCTTATGTGATAATGTGATGTGGGTAGGATTTGGGTTTGATGAACTAGTTGACTTGTTGAATAGTATAGGTTGGACATATATAAACGACCGACATGTTTTGCTTTCTATGTTAATTAGTTTATTTATTTTTTCAAAATTTTTTAATATGCATAGTAGCACCTCATCTAAACGCATAAAAAATAAAAAAAAAGGTGTAAAAAATGAATGAAATGCTCTGACCCATCGGTAAATGCCACTTGAACGATGATTCAATCTAGGTTATTTGGCTCACATAATCTTTAAAAAGATACAAATGGAAGTTATTCACCATTAGAGGATGAATCCTCTGGCCTCCATGCCGCTAGCAGGTCCTCACCTAGAATGTCCGGCTTGAGCACCCCAGGGCTGAGTGGGTCAGGGCCATGCGAGGAGAAGTAGGGAGCTGTTGTGGTCTGGAACTTCTTCTCTAAGCACGGTGGCGTAGCTTGTTACACATGTAATTCGTCACTTGGCTTGTGTCGCTAGTTCTCAGGATCACAACAGGAACAGTGAAATCCCCTGGATCGAGATACATTGAGTCGGCCACAAAAATTCCGGCTTTTTGGAGTCATGAAAATTGTAAGACCTACCCATATCCAAAGCACATAATACAACTGGTTTCATATTCATCACCAACCAACACACACTAGGAAAAGAGCGTACATATGTAGCGCAGGAGATCGGTGTGTGGCATGAGTCATATGGTGATTAACTCATGGTGCATGTTTGATAAGAAGGATTGTGAAGTCAAGTATTCCTGGCTTCCACAGAATGTCACGTTGGTGAACATTCAGCATTCGATAAATACTTTATAAGCTTGGACTTTACAGCTTCCAGCATTTATGATAGAGAACATTGTACATGGTTCTTATCTTTTCATATGGTTATGCGTAGACCATAGTTAGCAATTAATGGTAGACAATTTTTATTTCTACTTTTATTTCTTTTCTCCCAAAACTTTCTCTAGTTCTCTGCTTCGGATATGGCGCTTATCTTTTCATATGGTTATGGGTAGCCCATAGTTAGCAATTAAAGGTAGACAATTTCTTTCTAGAAAGATGAAAATTGAATTCACCTACCCATAACTTGAAAATTATATTTATAGGGAAATCATTTTTATATTAATTGATATATATGGAGTGAAAGCATTATTCCTCACTACTATTAATTTTTTGATATATATATATATATATATAAATTTTTAAAATTTCTAATATTTTAAATATATCCGATTTTTTGACTCCAATTTTTTTGAGCCTAATCCGATATATTCGCGATCTCTTTATATGAAGTATTTTTACCAATCCATATTTTTTATCCGATTCTTTTATCTGACTTTTTAGAATAAAAACGATTAGTTTATGATTTGATGGCGTTTATTGTTAATCCCCGACTTCCTAAGGGCCACACTCTTATGTCCTAAGAAAAACAAAACAAGGATTACATATCCAGTTGTTAAAATATCATTTATCGACTTACGAAACATCGAAAATACCATTTTTGTTTCTTGTAACCGGCTCTTCTTGGTCCCTTTTAAAGCTCTAACTTCGTGGCTTAATGTATGGTGGGTGCTTTACATCGCCAAATCATGAGGACTAAAACCTTGACCCTGACTATCCCTACTTCTCTTTATTCGTGCCGCTCTACTGTTCAGGGCCACCCCCGCGTCCGATGAGTATGGGAACTACATCATCCACGGGGACATGTCCCACAAGCCCACTTTCTTTTTCACTCATGAAGAATGGCACAAGTCCATGCTGGCATCAGTTTATGCCGAGGCGGGCCACCTCTACACCTATAGCCACGTCATGCATGGCTTCAGTGCTAGACTCTGTCGAGCCCAGTTGGCCCGGCTTGAGCAGCTGCCGGGCCATCGCGCCACCCGGCGCGATGCTTATGCCAAACTCTTCACCACCCGCACCCCGCGGTTCCTGGGCATGAGCAAAAACAATGGGATTTGGCCGGTAGCCTCCTTTGGTCGTGATGTTATCGTGGGGATCATTGACACTGGGATTTGGCCGGAGAGCGAGAGCTTCTCTGACCATGGGTTTGCTGTAGTGCCGGAGAGGTGGAAGGGGGCATGCGAGAATGGTACGGGATTCACCCCATATCTCTGCAACCGGAAACTCATCGGTGCTCGCTCTTTCAGCAAGGGTTTACGAGCCGCTGGCCTACCAATCTCTCAGGATGATTACGACTCCCCTAGGGATTCTGATGGGCATGGCACGCATACATCCTCAACAGCTGTAGGCAGTGCTGTGCATGGTGTTAGCTACTATGGCTATGCGAAGGGAACAGCGACGGCTCGGCTTGCCATATACAAGGTGTTGTGGGTGACCGACACGCTCGAAAGTGCAGCAACGGATGTGCTTGAAGGCATGGACCAAGCAATGGCTGATGGAGTGGATGTCATGTCTTTGTCGATCGGCTTTGATCATACACCCTATTACGATGATGTTATCGCAATTGGCGCATTTGCGGCTGTAGAGAAAGGCATCTTTGTTGGCCGTGCGGCTGGAAATGATGGGCCATCCCCCAACTCCACATATAATGGTGCTCCTTGGATTATGACTGTTGGGGCAGGGACCATCGATCGGAACTTTGCCGGGTCGGTGACGTTAGGTAATGGTGTTGCGGTCGAGGGCGCATCCTATTACACAGAAGGTGCCTCTGTGTCCGGTGCCCCTCTTCATTATGGTGTAGACAATGCAACCGAGATGGCATGCCCATCTCTTGACCCAGCCAAAGTTCGAGGGAAGGTGGTCCTCTCCTACATTCTCCACTATCTATGATCCACTTAGCGAGGTGTCACGCTGTGGCGGAAAATCCGGAATTTTCGTGGCCGACTCAACGGACCACTATCCGGAGGATTACATTGTTCCTGCTGTGATCTTGAGAACTAGCGATGCAAGCCAAGTGATGGATTACATAAATGGAACAATCAACGCCACCGTGCTAGAGATGAAGTTCCAGATCACAAACATCAATGTTAAACCAGCTCCCCTGGTGGCTGACTTCTCTTCGCGTGGCCCGGACCCAATAAGCCCTGGGGTGTTCAAGCCGGATATTCTAGCGCCAGCTGAGGACGTGCTAGCAGCATTTAAGCCAGATGATTCATCCTCTAATGGTGATTATGTGCCCACACAATACATGTTGGAATCAGGGACCTCAATGGCATCGCCACATGCTGTCGGAGTGGCGGCCCTACTGCGAGCGGTGCACCCAGACTGGAGCCCTGCCGCCATCCGCTCTGCCATCATGACCACAGCGATCACCATCGACAATGCTCGAGAAACAATTAAGGACCAATTCAATGGGGGCCCTGCAACCCCTCTACAATTTGGTGCTGGTCATATCAATCCAAATCGCGCCATGGATCCAGGGCTAGTCTATGATTTGGCGACTCAGGACTACATTCAGTTCATACGTGGTCTTGGCTACAATATGGCTGAGATGGCCACTATCATAAGGGGAACCATGTGGTCATGTCTTGAGAATTCTCCCGAGCTCAACTATCCATCTTTCATGAATATCATTCCAGGAAATGATACATCCTTCCCAAAGACTAGGAATTTCACGAGGGGCCTCACTAAGGTTGGTGATGGACCTGAGGACTACCATGCTCAAATTGAGGTCCCAACAGGAATGAAGATCAAGGTGGTGCCAGAGTTTTTATCTTTCAAGGGCGAGCGCGATAACCAAATGTTCGTGATCTCAATGGAGATTGATGCAGAGCTCTTTAGCTCAGGGAGTGTCGCCTATGGATTCCTCAGGTGGGTTGGTTCGAAGAAGCCCCATCTGGTCTCGAGCCCTATTGTGGTGGCTCTTCAGTGATCCTATCAAGGAACCCAATATGGTTAGTGCCATGAATAATTGGATCTATGGTATTGAATACTATAAGATCATTTACCTTTAGCACGAGAAGGTCACACTCACCAACCACCTTTAATTATCTGCAACAAAGTTCAATTTTTTTTTTGTTTTGGCCAACCGATTTTTACATCTAATGACTAAGAATGATTGGTATCTCGTTGAGCCAAAGATAAATATCTGATAATAAACTTTCCCTTGCTAAAGTTACCCATGTTACATTTGAATTGGACGATCTCATTCGATCTTGTAATGCGCATATCGTATATGGATTGTCATTTGATTATATTGTATAAATAATATAGGGGACTGTAGACAATGATACCGTTTGCCTTTGGTAAAGTGAGCTCAAAATTATTTATAACCATTCGATGTGAAAAATGATAGCTCGAGGGTGTCACAAAGTTCAAAAAATTTGGGGGTGTCACAAAATTCAAAAAATTTTCTTTGCACTTTGAGCTTGGTCAATAAATAAATGCAGCCACCTATTTTCACAACCATTGGTCAAGACTAATTGTGACCACCTTATAGCAAAGACAAATATTGCCATTACATACTTTTTATACTTTCCCATAATATAGTTTGAAGTTATTTTCAAGATGAGAGCATGGTTTAAGACCTTTTTGGTCATTTTATGCTATCTATAACATGATATATTGGTTATATATACTCAACATGCGTGTTTGAGGCCACGCTTTAAACATGCCAAGTGCCATCTTCCAAAATCTCGCTTAGGACATAGGCATTAGGATTCCTTTTCGGCTATTTGACAATTCTGTTCTAATATCCTTCTAATTAGCCGTAGTCAATAAGAACCAGACCAGATTGGTCAGTTCGAACGAATTGAAAATTGAACCGTTTCTATTTCTTGATCGGTCAAGCGTGAGAACCAGTCATGCCCATTGAACAGGCCATCAACCAATGGATTGGCTGGTTCAATTACTGGACCGGTTGGTCCACTGGTTCTTAAGTGAACCGGTCAGTCCAAATGGGATGTTTTGCGCCTCTTCTTTTATGTTTTTGGTAGAATATAAAATAGTGTATTGTGTCTTTTAACATAGAATGGCATATATATATATATATATATATATATATTACTAACAAAAGATACAACGTATATTTTGCCTCCTTGGGAGGATACTGTGTATCTACTCCCTCACTCAAAATATCTATTTAAGAAGTGTTTTGTTTTTAATTCAAAATTTTGGGAACCAAATAACAACTATAAGATAATTATTTTCAAAATAAAAGATTGGAAGTTTGAGTTTTGTAACACCAAGATCTAGCCCTTAGAAATTGGACGTCCTCTTTTCAATCTTGAGGTATTAGTTTTTTTTATAGTATATTGAGCGTTTATTTTGGAAATTCGTTTTATTAATATTAATCTATAGGTTGTAGAGGTTACATCCCAAAAATTTGAGATCCAAACAAATATCCCTAGCATGTGTTTTGCCCAAGGGAGTTAGTAAAAAAAGATACTCCCATGGGTTATGAAATCTTTTAGGAAAAAGAGCACGTATACTATGCTCCGCCAAGAGCATATTATGTCTGGAATTCTCTTTTACTAAGATTAGTCTATAGGTTGTAGAGATGCATCAGCATCATAGATTTTTTTCAACTATTCGGGGTTGCTTATATGAATCATGGTACACCATTCTGCTTTATGAAGGACCAAACTTTCAATGAGGCTATAAGTCCCCATATCTTTATTTAGTACTTCCAACCAATGTTTAAAAAAAGAAATAGATCGGTGACCCAAATCGGTCTCACCCATACTCGTGTTGGATCAGTGGATCGATCAGAGAATCCGTCGAATCTGCAATATTTGTCTAAGTTTTTTTCTTTCAAAAAACCACTATAAATCTCTAAAAATGTAAAGTGATATATTATGTACTTTCATTACTTTGTAAGAATAAGTAAATCTTGAGACGTTGTTTTATTGTTTGGATGTCTGTATAATTATTAATTACAATATAGTAATATAATATTATATCAAAATAATTTAAAAATATTTAAAAATTCCATATTATAAGATTAAAAAAAATAATTTCCCATATAAACTGAAATTAATATGCCATCCAACATTTAGTAATTCTCTTTCCTCTTCCAAAATTATCACAATCTAACTAACTATAATATTATATATTGAAATTAAAATTATTGTTTTATATTTTATAATCATTTTACTATAAAAATAAGAACAAATTTGAAATTTGAGTTGTAATATTATCTAATTTAAAAATCTAATTTACAACTATATCAAAAAATTAATACATTATATAATTTATAATGTAACTATATTTGTAAATAAAATATAAAATTTCGTTATCATTGCAATTAATTTAATTATTAAGTATAATATTACAATAAACATGATCCAAAAAATTTAAGGGTATGACCCTCACAAATAAATAAATCTAAACCGTAATAATTACTCTGGACAAAAATATAGAATTTAGAATCATAAACTTGCAATCATATTTTAATAAAATTAAGAAAATAAATAAAGAAATTCATACTTACATTATGGAATAATTGATAAAGTAACTTGAAAATAAATTCTAAAGTGGTTTGAGCTAGTGTTATTTTTCTCTCTTAAAATATCCCATAAACTAGTTTTTATTTTTTAAAATATTCAATAAACTAGTATTAATATTATTTTTTACTTTTTCAATATCATATGAGCTTGTACTATTTTTTTGAATCCCAATTAATTAATTGAAAAGTATACCATGAGACCATTTACTTTTGGTATAAGAAGGTCACAATTAATCTTGATCATTTGATGTGAAATTGGGTGGTCATATTTATTCCATTGGCCATGTTCAAAGTTCAAATTTTTTTTTTATCAAACTTTGTGACACACCCAAGTTCTCAAAGTTCATATTGGATGGATATAAGTAATTTTGACATCCTTGTACCAAAGATATATGCTCTTAATATATATAATCCCTTAATTAATAGCCTAATATTAACCATATAACGAAATAATCCTATGAGCTAAGAGCCTAATAGTATTAGTCAATGTAACCGTTGTATTACAAGTTGTAAATTGATATTCCAATAGAAAAGGGCATGTAAACTGGCGTGGGAGGAAAATGGAATACGATAGTTGTCCCACATCGAAGAGATATGGGAAGAAAATTGTATATAAAACAAAGGGAAAGGTTTCTATGCTTCCCGTACAACATAAACGATATATACATCGCCCTTTATCCAGTGTCCAATTTAGATCAAGTGAGCTACTAACCATTCAATCTAGATCCGAAGACTCAAATTATGTTATTTTTAATTTTTTTACTAATTATATGAATATCAAATTTGGTACGTTCCATCACCTCAATGGGGAGCACCTAAATAAAATATTTTAAAAAATATTTGATAAAATACAATGATAAAAACACTCCTTAAAATTTTCAGGGGCATTTGGTCATTGTATTTTGTAAGGAATACTTTTTTTTTACATATTTATATAGGTGCGCATTCAAGAGTGGATTGGACGTCCAAATTTTTGTGTCAAAATGTTTTTATAAAAAAAAATAAAAATAAAATAGTAAAAAGGCACATCATTGTAATTGGGGTCATCTGTGTGGTCCATTTAGAATGGACGGTTGGATAGAGGGCAATATAGAAGTTTTATGATGTAGGGGAACCATAGAAAGGTTGTCCTAAAACAAATTGACCCAACTTCACGCAGATCAAAGTGGGCCACAGGGCCACGTTCATACTCCAACTTTAGTCCCACGCAACAGTGTTCCATGGATGACATCAAGGGTGGGCAACAACTTCTATTTTTTTAATAGAAAAATGGTACGTACAGGATAGACCTGGCGATCAATGAGATCTATGATGTCAACAGGGTGATTCAAGGTCAAGAATCGATCGGATCCTGATTTTTTTATAGATCCGGGATGGCTTAATCGATACCCTATCTAAATTGCCCGATTCCAGATTGGGTCACCAAATTTTTAAATATTGCTTCCAATCATGGGCTTTTGGGCCTATCCCTTGCTTTTTTTTAATCTTCAACGTAAACCAACTCACACCTCTTAACAAGTGTTGTACGAAGTTTGTATTGCATATGACCGGCCCACTTAAATCAACTTTCTCTCATCTTATCGCATATTAGGCCCACACCTAAGTTCTCGCTAATGTATTTATTTTGAATTCCATCCCTACTTGTCTTGCCACTCATCCCTAAAATTTGAGATTCAAATAATATCGCTAGCATGTAGTTTGCCGGAGGGATTAAATAAATAGTGTACTCCCATAGGAGTTGAAAATCTGTTAGGGAAAAAAAACGTTTAGGCTTTATAAAAGAAATTTAAGGGCCTCTTTGGGAACATGGATTTTAGGGCATAGATTTTTAATATCTTGAATATTATCGAAATCCAACATTTGGTTTGCTCAATGGCTAGGATATTAGAATTTCAGGGAAATTAAATTTTTTAGAAATCATTTAACTTTTCCATGATTTCATTTCCCATCAAAGAAAGTATGTTAAATTTTAATAGAGAAAATCTATATCAAATTTTAAAGAGAGAATACCTAAATTTTTTTAGAGAGATAAACTATCTAAAAAAATTTAGAGAGAGAAACTATCTCAAATTTTAAGTTTTAGAGAAAAAAATATATCAATTTTTAGAGAGAGAAAGTACTTGAAAACTTTTAGAGAGAGAAACTATCTCAAATTTTAAGAGAGAGATACTATCTCAAATTTAAAGTTTGTGTGTGAGAGAGATAGCATCTTAAAATTTTAGAGAGAGAAAATATATCAAATATTAGAGAAAGTACCGCAAAATTTTTTTTATGGATAGAAATTATCTCAAAGTTTTTAGAGAGAGAAACTACCTCACATTTTAAGTTTTAGATAGATAATATGTATTAAAAATTTAAAGGTAGGAGCTATATCAAATTTTAGAGAGAAACTACCTAAATGTTTTTAGAGATATAAATTATTTCAAATTTTTAGAGAGAGAAACCATCGCAAATATTAAGTTTTAGAGAGAGAAAGTATATTAAAATTTTGAAGATAAAAACTATATCAAATTTTAGAGAGAAACTATCTAAAAATTCTAGAGGAATAAATATCTCAAAATTTTTAGAGAGAGAAATTATATCAAATTTTAAGTTTTAGAAAGAAAATATATTAAAATTTTGGATATAGAAATTTTAAAAATTTTTAGAGAAAGAAACTAGGGAAAATTGCATAAATCCCCCCAAATTAAGCTTTCTTATCTATTTACCTCCGGCCTTATTTTCCCTCACAACTTTTTCCCCAAAACCATCTATCCTAGCAAATACCCCCCAACTCAAAAATAAGAAAAAAACGGATGCTAATACCACTCCCGTTTACCCACGAGTTCCCTAACCCAATGAGGCTCCCTTTCTAATACCTCTCTTCCCAACCCACAAAAAAAAATAAACACATAAGATCATTACCCACATCAAAGGAGGAAACACATTGAGGCTCTCAATGCTTGTAAGAATGTATCGGACTAATAAAATACCCATTTTTGTTTTCTCGGCTTCTTCTCATCATAACTCCAAAAGCCATTGAAATAATACCAACAGCCGCCATTGCATAGAAAGCTCGATAAGGGGCTGTGGCCAAGCCCGAGAGATAGCAATAATAACCGGAGAAGAAGTAAACAACACTTAAACCCATTTGTCGACCTCTTGCCATTGGAGATGGGAACAAAAACGCATTACAATCTTGTTTCACTCCACTAACTCCATGAAGGATGATGACTAGTGAGAGAAGTGAATCTGCAAACCAGGGAATGCTCTGATCCTTCCCTATTCTCTGTTTCAGACCGAAAAAAAGAAAGAAAAAAAGAGTGGGATATTATCAAGTTCAAGACTACAACTAAGTAAGTCTTTTTTCCCTTGGTTCAGAATTCTATTACTGAGAGAAGTTATAAAGATCACACGTATAGGGGCTCTCTGGCATTTTACAAATGTGTTCTGGTGTATGTTAATGAGACGGTGGTCCGGCATTTCGCAACTGCGGTCTGGCATTTGCTTTTATTTGATCCGAAAAAAATTTGTTCATACGAGAAGGGTATTTTCGTTCAAAATTAGTCAACTTTTTGTATTGGGGGGGTATTTACTATGATAGATGGTTTTGTCCTAAAAGTTATTAGGGAAAATAAGGCTAAGGGTAAATTGATAGGAAAACTTAATTTGGGGGGGTTTATGCAATTTTTCCAAGAAACATCCTAAATTTTTAGAGAGACAAACTATCTTAAAATTTTTAGAAAGAGAAAATATTGTAAATTTTATGTTTTTGAGAGAGAAAGTAGCTTAAAATTTTAGAGAGTGAAATTATATCAAATTTCATATAGAGAAAGTACCTGAAATTTTTAAATAGAAACCATCTCAAATTTTTTGGACAGAGAAACTATCTCCAATTTTAAGTCTTAGAGTGAGAAAAAATCTTAAAAATGTAAGACTTAGTAACTATATCAAATTTTAGAGAGAAAAAGTACCTAAAAATTTCTAAAGAGAGAAACTATCTCAAAATTTTTAGGGAGAAAAACTATCTCAAAATTTTCAGGGAGAAATTATCTCAAATTTAAATTTTAGAGAGAGAAAGTATCTTAAAATTTTGGAGAGAAAACTATATTATGTTTTAGTGAGAGAAACTACATAAACAGTTTTAGCGAGAGAAACTATATCAAAATTATTAGAGAGGGAAACTATCTCAAATTTTAAGCTCTAGAGAGAGAGTATCTTAAAATTTTAGATAGAACAATTATGTTAAATTTTAGAGAGAGAAAGTATTTGAATTTTTTTTTGAGTATGAAAGCCCCTGAAAATTTTAGATAGAGAAACCATCTCAAAATTTTTAGAGCAACAATTTTAAATTTTATGTTTTAGAGAGAAGTATATTAAAATTTTATAGAGAAACCGTATCAAATTTTAGAGATAAAAACTATCTCAAAATTTTTAGAGAGAGGCTTATCCCAAATTTTGAGTTTCGAGTTTTATTGACTTGGAAATTGATTGTAAGGAATCCATAAATTTTATGAAGTTTATCCAAACAAGAGATTTGAAAAATCCATGACAAAAAACCTTGATACTGAAAATCCATAGATTTTATTGGATTTCAAATTTCAAAGAATCCTAATTTCCTCGTATCCCAATGGTCCTGAACAGCAAGTCTTCCAAAAATGTTAGTTTTCTATTTAATTTAATATTTTTTTTTCTAGTTTACTTTAAAATTTTTAAAAATAATGAGAAAATTATGTATTTGCCTCATTGGGACTATTAAGTTAGGGCTTCTCATTAGATTGTGTCATGAAGTTTCGGTTTTTAGGTATTATAAAGGACTTTTACATATTTTAAAGCCCCTCAAGATATTATCCGAAACTGTAATTTTAAAAAAATGTTTTTTGAAAAACCCTAGTAGTTTTTTTTGCTTTTATTGTTTTTACACATGATTCTACTTTTAAGTTTTAGCATTGTAAGTAACTTTTGCAGGATTTTACGATTAAAATTTGCAAAAACCCTTATTTAGTAGGAAAAGTATACAAAGTGTATTTACTTTTGAGCAAGCTATCTATACTTCTCCTACTGCATAAAACTCGCAAACTAACCGTCGATTCTGAATGGACGATTGAGATGACCCCAATCACAATATCACATCTCTACACTACTTTTATTTTTTGTTTTTTTTACAAAATACTCTGATACTAAACTTGCACCAATAAAAAATATAAAAAAAATATTTGTCAACAAAATAAAATGACCAATATACCCTAAAAGTTTTAAGGAGTATTTTGATAATCATATTTTATCACAAATTAATTTTAATATTTTTAAGTGTGCCCATTGAGATGATGGCACATACCAAATCTTATATTAATATAATTTATATAAAAAATAAAAAATAAAATTCTCTGAGATGTCGAATCTAGATCACTTGAGCTTAAATTGGATGGTATGATGAGGGAAAGTATATATCTTCTATGAAGTAGGGGAAGTAAAAGACCATTTCATTTTACTTTTAATACACAGAGGTCATAAACATTCTTGTCCATTAAATTTCAAAGCAAATATTTATAAATGTACTTGTTGTTAAACTAAAAGTCCAACAAAAAATTGGGCATCCAATTGGGCATCTAATTGTTAGGATTGATTGGGACTTCATTGTACTAAAGATAAATGCTCTCGTAGTCTACAATCTCTATTAGGTAAATTCTAAAAGCCTAAAACTAGAAAGAAATAAATTTTTGGTGCAACTTTTTTTGCATTTTATTTTTTAAAAGCCAATAAAATATTAAACAAAAAATGAACTGAGAATACAAAAAACAAATGAAATTGTTTGAGGGCACTTTTTTGTTTTTTCTCTTTTCTTCAATTTCCATTGGAAAATTATAAGTTTACGTTATTTTTGGTTAGGATATATTTTTTGTATTTTTTCTTATTCTTTAGAATTTTCTAGAGTTTTCTCATTTTTCCTTAATTTATTATTTTTATTAATGTTTTAACTTCCTATGCCAGTTTAATAGATAAACTGGACCGATTTGGCCGGTCCAACAAGACCAGGGCGCTCGCTGGTACGGTCCTGACATCATTGGCATTTGTAAAACTGAGCCACCATTTTAAACCAACAAGATTTTTGTAGCTTGGTCAATGCAATAAATGTTGCCACTCAATTTCACATGGTCAAGATTAATTGTGACCATTTTGTACCAAAGATAGATGGTGTCATTGTATACTTTTCGTTTATATTTATGTAGTTTTTGAGAATTTTTTCCATTTTTTTAATTCTTCCTAGCCCACCTCAAACTTGGGCCTAACTCGGGCGAGTCTAATCGAGCTCGGGCTAGAGCTGAGCCTGAGATAAAACTTCAATACCAGCCATTGGAGCTCAAGCTCAAACAAGCTCATCTAAAATTCCTAACAATGGCGCCGTAGGCTTATTTCTCCCGAGAACAACCTTCAAAAACTCGAAATGAATAAACCATAGTTTGTTTTCCTATAGTTTATTGTGTCTTTTTTTTTTTTTCACTTTAATTTTGGGGGATTAGGCGGACTTCCCTCCTGTTTTCCATTATGAAATTATTGAGTAATTGGTGAAATTAAATTTTCCATAATTTCCAAAATACCCTTTATCCATCAAAAGAAATGATCGTGTCTAAATGACCCAAATTCCACCATTGGGGACCATGATATTTGAGCGGACTCATTAGCTTGTCTTTCCTCCGGTGAAAAGGAAGATGTTGGAAGCAAGGGAAAAACCAAGAACTATGTCCAACTGATAAGCACCAAGAAACAAAACTTATTCAAGGGGTTGTTGACACAAATCGGACCAATTTGTTAAGCTATGACACAATCTGAACATATTTTTAAGCTTAAATAATCACATAATTATTCTTTTAACAAATCAAAAGCTTCAAAGAAACTTTCAAAGGGATTATGATACATAAACCAAAATAAAAAAGTAGGTCTATTTTACATTTTACAAGAATCAGACTAGAAACGAACAAAGAAAGTTTGACAGCCATAATTTGGATGGCCACACTCTTATCTCCTAAGAAAAACAAATCAAGGATTACAAATCCAGTTGTTAAAATATCATTTATCGACTTAGGAAACATGGAAACTAACAATTTTGTTGCTTGTCACCGGCTCTTCTTGGTCCCTTTTAGAGCTCTACCTTCGGGGCTTAATGCATGGTGGATGATTTACATCGCCAAATCATGAGGACTAAAACCCTGACCCCAACCCTAACCCTAACCCTAACCCTAACCCTTCCTCTCTTTCTTCTTCCCATTCGACAACTAGTGAGCGCCTTCCGCACGTCGGATGATTATGGGAACGAAATCATCCACGTCGACATGTACCACAAGCCCACTTCATTTCTCACTCATGAGGAACGGCACAAGTCCATGCTGGCATCAGTTTCAGCCGAGGCGGGCCACCTCTACACCTACAGCACGTCATGCATGGCTTCAGTGCTAGACTCTCTCGAGCCCAGTTGGCACGGCTTGAGCAGCTGTCGGGCCATTGCGCTACCCGGCGCGATACGTATGCCAAACTCTTCACCACCAGCACCCCGCGGTTCTTGGGCCTAAGAAAAAGGAATGGGATTTGGCCGGTTGCCTCCTTTGGTCGTGAAGTCATCGTGGGGATCATTGACACTGGGATTTGGTCGGAGAGCGAGAGCTTCTCCGACCATGGGTTGTCTGTGGTGCCGGAGAAGTGGAAAGGGGCATGCGAGAATGGTACCGGATTCACCCCATCCCTTTGCAACCGGAAACTCATCGGTGCTCGCTCCTTCAGATAAGGGTTTACGAGCTGCTGGCCGACCAATCTCTCAGCATTTACTCTAATTAGAGTTTACTCTAATTCCTGTCTGGTTAAGCGTAAGAACCAGTCATGCCGATTGAATTGGTCACAACCTATGGATTGGCTGGTTCAATTACTGGACCGGCCGGTCCAATGGTTCTGAAGTGAACCGGTCAGTCCAAAAAAGGATGTTTTGTACCTCTTCTTTTATGTTTTTTGTAGAACATAAAATAGCGTATTGTTTTTTAAGGGCAAAGAAAGTTTTTATTTTTATTTTTGAAAGTTTGTTTATTATTATTACTATTATTTATTTTTTTAAAAAAAGATACAACGTATATTTTGCCCTCGCAGGAGGATGCTATGTATCTACTCCCTCACTCAAAATATCTATTTAAGAGGTTTTTTTTTTATGTCTAAAGTTTTGGGAGCCAGATAACAACTATAAATTATTATTTTCAGAATAAAAATTTGAATTTTGAGTTTTGTAACACCAAGATCTAGCCCTTAAAAAATTGGACATGCTCTTTTCAATATTGAGGCATTAGTTTTTTATAATACATTAAACGTTTATTTTGGAAATTCTTTTTATTAAGATTAGTCTATAGGTTGTAGAGGTTACATCCCAAAAATTTGAGATCCAAACAAATATCCCTAGCATGTGTTTTGCCCGAGAGAGTTAGTAAAAATGATACTGCCTTGGTTATGAAATCTTTTAGGAAAAAGATCAAGTATACTATGCTCCGCCAAGAGCATATTATGTCTGAAATTCTTTTTACTAAGAGTAGTCTATAGGTGGTAGTGATTCATCAGTATTAGAGCCTTTTCTTAATTATTTGGAGTTGCTTAAATGAAAAAAATATATATTTAATTAAACCTGTTAGTCTCTATTTTTATGTAAAAATTTAGACGCAACATACATTTTTATCCAATTAATGGCATGGACGATTTTTATATACTTAATATATTCATAGAATTTTCTTTAAAAAAAAACGTTTTATCAAGAAAGAGAGTCTTTTGATGGGCACACACCGCACACGTTGTTAGAGAGAGTATTGATGCTGCATGATGCATGAAGGTGCACTAAGATTTAAAAAAATGATTGCGGTTTGTGTCAGAGTATAGGTGATGCTATCGATGAACCACTTTTATCTATGTTCAGTTCAAGGAACTTTCCCCTTTCACCTCACAACTCTCCCTCTATTTTAATACTACAAAGAACATTCCCGTCCACATCACAACTCTCCCTCTATTTTTACTCTCTCCTACCCTTTATCTATGCATCCAGCAACCTAGCAGTGCAACGTCCCTGGTATGCCCCTCTCTCTTTCCTGCCTCTCTTTCTCTGTCTTTGAGCCCTAATGTTTCTTCCTCTAAGCCCCTCCAATTTTTATCCTATTCTCTTTCCACACTATTTAAGCCTAACACATATCACATCAACTACGAGATTTAAAGTATTTTACAACCTTGTCGATTCTGTCCATGGCCACACCCAATTCATCCTAACTCAAGAGTTAAAGTTCAAAACTTCAAATCATACATATTTAAACAGTTAGCTATTATACAGGTGGGTTGTGTCTTATTGATTTTGTTGGTTACTATACTTGATTAGATGTGGCTTGTGAAACTTTCCTTAGTTTGGTTTGATTTAACTTATTATATTTTCAATATTTGTTGCAGATGTAGACGGGTCACATAGCCTTTGTGAAAGGAGTTATCTTCAAAAATCTACATAGTGGTGCTTGCCAAATCAAGATTGTATCATTACATTGTTAAAGAAGGTGTTTCAGCCGTCTATCTCTGTAGCCATCGAAGAACTGTGGTAGACTCTGGAGCCCATAGCCTTTTTGAACTGAATTCTCATTCCATGCCATATATCTGACAACAAGAATTTCATTTGAACTTTAACATATTTTACCATTTCTAATCTCTTTTTGAAAGATATGATTTCAAGCTAAGAGCATATAGAGGTTGTGAGATTAGGTGAGTCAGGCTGAATTAGGAAGTAACCTTTCATGTGGAGTGTGTAAATTTTCACCAAAGTTCCCTTTCGGGCCCAAAACCTGCAGTTTAGGGGTCGAACAGGTTGTGTTTTTGTCAAACTGGCCGATTTTGTTGCTAAGCGGACCTTCATGAATTGAAATTGCGGTTCGATTCCTAACCGGCGTACCGGTTGTGATTTGAAAGGGTGGACTTTCATGCCTTTTGAAATTTCCGTCGTTTCATCTATATCGTCCTCAATAGCCAATGGTTTTTGATGAACTTTGATGGTTTTTAATCCTAATCGAATTATCTACCATATGCTTCTTTCAATTTGTTAGAAAACCAAATTATTGGGGGTTGATTTTGGGCTGAAAAGCTACTACTCGAATTCCTTGTGTTCGATTAAAAAAAGCAAAATTTGCATTGATTATTTGGTTGTTGTTTATCAAATTGATCGTATTTTGATCATCAAGGCTTCGTCTGTCACATAAAATAGGTATGGTTATTTATTATTAAGTAAATATTTTTATATGAATTTTTTTCTTGCTCGATATCGCATATATGAATTTCTTCAGGATTTTTTCCATTGAATAAAATACCCATTGTTTTTTTTTGTGTATTTGAAAGGATGATCGAGTCCTTTACAGGGCTTGTGTATTGATTTATTCGATAATCCAAATATTGAGGGTCGTTTCTTGCTTGAAATATTGCTTAATTTAGAAGTTTGTAAGAAATAAAGTTTTCAAAAAAAATTTATTTGCTTAATAAAAATATAATTTTTTAAAAATTTGGTAAGTGTTTTTGCTCAAGGCCATTGTGCCCGAAAAAAAAAATTATCCTCAGTCGTAAAGCAAATTAGGTGGCGCCTGACAGAATGCAAGTTAAAAAATGACAATATTTGGAACCTGCCAAGATCTCTAATTTTCAATTGTGGAGAACCAAAAAACAGAAATTTTACTGGGCTTATGTATTGGTCGTTTCTTGCTTGAAATGTTGCTCAATTTTAGAAGTTTTTGAGAAATCAAATTTTCAAAAAAAATTATTTTGCTTAATAAAATTATGGAAAAATTACAAAGACCCCCTCAAGTATACTATCTATGCAACTTACCCACTAGCTAATCTTTCCTCTAATGTTTTTCCCCATAACTATCTTTTCTCGCAAAAACTACCTAATCCAAAACAAAAGGAAAAAAAGACTAAGCTACCCCCCTCTCTCTCCTCGTGGTTTTTACCCACGATTCTCTCCCCATGTGCTCTGGCAGTCCATTTAAATGCTCCGGCAATGAAGACACGTGCTCCGGCAATGAAGACACATGCTCTGGCAATGCAAGAACTCGCTCCGGCAGTACACGTTCTGGAGCCATAGTACTCCAGCGGTTGAATAGGTCGCTCCGACAATGAGGACGCACACTCCGGAAGTACAAAGACACGCTCCGGTAGTACACCTTTTGGTGCCACAATGCTCTAGTGGTTGAATAGGTCGCTCCGGCAATAAAGACAAGTGCTCAAGCAGTACAGATACGTGCTCTGGCAGTACACCTTCTGGAGCCACATCGCTCCGACGTTTGAATTGGTCGCTCCAGCAATAAGCGTCTTGGGACCATTAATTGACTTTTTTTTTGTAAGGAAGGGCATTTTTGTCAAAAAAATAACAACTTTTTACCTTGAGGGGTTTTTGCAAAGAAAAGTGATTGTGGGGAAAAAAGTGAGAGGAACGGTTAGCTGGGAGAAAAGCTGCATAGATAGTATACTTTGAGGGGTTTTTTGTAATTTTCCCTAAAATTATCCTTTTTTATGAATATGGAGAGTATTTTTCTAGTTTTCTTAATAAAATAATGTTTCTTGAAAAAATTATTTTTTTGATAGTAAATATGTTATTTTCATTAATATGACAAAACCTATATGTATTGGCCTCTCTCTCATGTGATATCTTGCCTTTTCCAGATGAATGTTTAGATGGACATGTAAAAGTTGTTGGATCAAGTTCTTTTCTATTGTTTCTAAATGTGATTAGCAGTATCATGAAGTGTTGTAAAACTTGAAACTGGAGTGCGTAAACTTATATGTGTGCTTATATATTTTAGTAGTAAGCATAGGCTAATGTAATTTTTCTGCAACACCCGCATACTTAGAATATGTGTTACACTGGGGTAATACATTTGTGGTAAGGTATGAATTTTTAAATGGATATGTAAAAGTTGGTGGATCAATTTCTTTTCCATTGTTTCTAATTGTGATCAGCAGTATCTTGAAGTGTTGTAAAACTTGAAACTGGAATATGTAAACATATATGTGTGCTTTAGTAATAAGCATAGACTAATATAATGTTTCTACAACACCTAAGTATGTAGAGTGCGTATTTACACTAGGGTATTTCATTTGTTGTAAGGTATGAATTTTTAAATGGGCATGTAAAAGTTGGTGGATCAATTTCGTTTCTATTGTTTCTAATTGTGATTAGTAGTATCTTGAAGTGTTGTAAAACTTGAAACTAGAATGTGTAAAAATATGTGTGCTTATATTTTTTTGTAATAAGCATAGACTAATGTAATGTTTCTGCATCACCTAAATATCTAGAGTGTGTATTTACACTGGGGTATTTCATTTGTTGTAAGGTATGAATTTTTAAATGGACATGTAAAATTTGGTGGATCAATTTCTTTTCTATTGTTTCTAATTGTGATTAGCAGTATCTTGAGGTGTTCTAAAACTCGAAACTGGAGTGCGTAAACATATGTGTGCTTAAATTGTTTTGTAATAAGCATAGACTAATGTAATGTTTCTGCAACACCTGAATATCTTGTGTGTGTATTTACATTTTTACACTAGGGTAATACATTTGTGATAATATGTTGTAAACTTATTATCAGATTTCATTATAGGAAACAAAAAGATTCATGCAACCTGCTTGGCTAACTTGGTATGTGTTTTCTTGCTTGAGGATATGGCTATTCAAAGGGTTACAATATGAGAGGTTTAGAAGCAAGAAATTTTGCTTCAAGAAGCTTTGCCTCTCCAGGCATTGCCTCTTGGAACTGTGGGGAAGACCTTATATGAATGGGAATTACAGGTTAATTGGGGCCATCTATCTATGAAGATGTCATCCCAAACCGCTACCCCAAAACATCTTCTCTTAGGTCTCGTGTTGGCCTCCTCCCTTGGCATCTCTCCCATATTAGTGACTGAATCCTCTTCTGAAGAAGACGTCTCTCTTAGGTCTCGTAACTAGTCCCAAAAGCTGTAAAGAGGATGGAGGTCATGGGGAAGAATGATAAAATGCTTAAAGCCATGAAAGTGGACTATACGGGGGAGATTGTTTTGGTGGAGGAAGATATTCCAGTCGTAGACTTGAATTGGAACCAGGCACCCAGAAGAAGGAGACCTCGAAGGAGAGAGTTCCAAAGATTACTTGCGAAATTCCCGTATGACCCGCTATTTGCTAGCCCCTCTGGGGTCACCAGGGGTGGGACAGAATTTCACATGTATTGATGATCGCTCCTGAAACATCAGGGGTCTTGGGGATTTTAGGAAGAAGAGCGATTTGATATGATTATTGAGGGCTTCCAAACCCGACATCTTGCTTCTTCTAGAATATCACTTGTCTTCCCTTGATGTGATGAATGTGTGGAGTTCTTATTCCTTCTTTTGGTGCTTGGTGGTTTGCGATGGCCTTTCAATCCCTCTATGGTTTTATTTGACAATTTCAAATTGTGCCATGTATGAACTTCGTATTTTGGGAACCATTTTATAGTGATCCAAAAATTATGCATTGAACTTTATATACATATATGTTTAATTTGGATGATTAGTATCAAACCTTATTTTTTTTTTCTTATATATGTTTAGTCCAAACATTCTGTACTGAACATTTTGATACATACATGAATTCTGCACTTAATATTTTGATACATATATGAATTCTGCACTGAACATTTTGATACATATATGTTTACTAGTTTGGATTTTTCACCTTATTTCAATTCTTCTTACTCTTGATTACTGGGTTCAATCTCTCTCTCTCTCTCTCTCTCTCTCTCTCTCTCTCTCTCTCTCTCTCTCTCTCTCTCTCTCTCTCGCTCTCTCTTTATGCCTTGGAGATTATATTTGTTGAGGTGATCTATTGATTGATACTAATTCATTTTGTTGACACAGTGAGTTGCTTGTGTTTTTGTGTTTGTTTATTTTTTTTTGCAAACTATTTTTAATGAGTAATGATCCTATGAGACCCTCTCCTACCCAAGTGTATGAGACCCCACCTGATGACCGTAGGATCCACATCTCGAGAAAATGGGATGGCAGTAATTACTTGGTTAACCCATATAGAGAAGCTTTCTCTTGGAGGAGGCGCATACGTTTTTTACCGGATAGTAGCCTGCCTTATCTCTTGCCCTTTCCTTTCTAAACTTCCTCTACTTTTCATCCTTGTCTTTGGTTTTCTGCTTACATCCCCTCGAATCTCTTGCTCTCTCTATTTATCGACAAATTTGGTTTTCTGAAAAGGGAAAGGTTTCTATACGTCCCCTACATCATAGAAGATCTATGCTTCCCCTACCATCTAGCCGTCTGATTTTGATCAAGAGAGCCACTCACTGTTTGATCTTAGATCTGACGTCTCAAATTATTTTATTTTTAGTATTTTTTATACAAATTGTATGAATATGAATTTGGTACGTGCCATCTTCTCATTGGGGCGCACCTATAAAAAATATTTAAAATAATTTTTTGATAAAATATAATGATCAAAATACCCCTTGAATCTTTCAGGGGTATTTTGATCATTTTATTTTATTGAAAATATTTTTTTTATATTGTTTTCTAGTGCGAGTTTAATAAAGGATTGGATGTCCAAAATCTGGTGTCAAAATAATTTATAGAAAAAAATTAAAAAGAAAATAGTGTACTGACATGACATTGTGATTGGGGCAATCTTAGCCCTCCATTCAGAATGGTTAGTTGGATAAGAGGAAGTACATAAGTTTTATATTGTAGGGGAAGCATAGAAAGCTTGCCCTTCTAAAAAACCCACCAAAACAAAAAACTATCAGCTTTAGAGAGAGAAACTCCGACAAAGACAACACTGACTGTGTTCTATGGCCCAAAATCTTGACGAGGAGGCAAGAAAATGAGGCACCCCTTCTAAAATCAATAGAAAACTCCCAAAACTTCAATGAAGCTTCATTTTCAGGCGCCATTTTCGATCGCTCAAGTGCAATCAGTGCTCGAATCATGTTCATTCCTACAATTCTAAAGATCTAGGGTGTCAGTCCTGCCATTTTCTTGGCGATTTTTGTTGGATTTTGATGAATTTGTCGGAGCAAATTAAGCTGAAATTAATGAGTGCAGTATTTCTACGACTTGTAATGGATTAATGGGGAATCATTGAAAAGATTGGGTCAATTCTTTTGCAAAATTGTGTAAAAAAACCTTATATTGCGTCTTGTATTGTACGGTTAAGGTGCACCTATGAAACCCACTAGTAAAGGTTCTTCCTGTGCTAAAAAACTCTCAAATCGATCATCTCAACCTCGAGATTCATAGACATGAAAAAAGAAGAGATTGAGAAGTCCTAAAAATAGTTCATCTTCTAACGCATTATCTAGACCGTCCATTTTCAAGATTTTTAAGTGTTTATAAATTTGTTCGATCATCACTATTTCTAGAACTTTGAATTTCATAATTGAAGGCAAAAATAGATTTTCATATTATTACAAGGTTTTGTGGCACCGAAACTACATTTTGGCCATAGTTTTGAGGCACCGAAACTACATTTTGGCCATAGTTTTGAGGCACACCTTACGTCAATAGTATAAGGTTGACACCTTATACAAACCTCACCCCTTTTTTATTGAACTATAAATCTTTATGAGGTTATCCTTCCAAACGGTTCTTATATTCTATCTTAATCATTTTTTCTTGGCATATGAGAATATTGCAATTTTGGGTACATAAACTGACACTTAGTCTTTCTAAGTCTTGTCTTCTTCACTCTCTATATCTGAGTATTTCTTAGCTTTGTCTTGTTTACTCTCTATTCTGAGTCTTTTTATCTCCAAGGAAAACCTCTAATTTTTGTGAGAGCACTAACATATCTACCACAAATTTTTTTGATAGAAAAGTCTATTGTTGGACTATTAATCTTTGGGAAAATATTTGATGAATCTAGTAACACCCTCAATTGTACGAAGAATTTTGCGTCTTGCAACATATTATCTAGATTGTCCATGCTCAAGATTTTTATAGGTTTATAGATCTACCCGATTTTAACCATTTTTGGAGTTTAAAATTTATAATTGAAAATGAAATTAAATTTTAGATAATGTTAAAAAAAAATTACACAAAATTCCATATTATGATAAAATTTAGATGTGCGCCTTAATTGGATTGTTTAAGGTTGTAACCTTATAGAAATCACGCCCTATACAAAATTAAGCCTTTTTTTTTTTGAATTACTATAGGCACAATTAAATGCCCATTGCAGAGTATAAAGCACCGACTACAATGAATAAATAAATAGACATGGAGTGAACATCTGAGTTCCTAAGGGTTGCAATCCCAGATTTCATAAATCGAGAACCTTATACTTTCGGGATTGGATCCACTTTCCTCATGAGCGAGCTCCATAGATTATAGGATCGGGGTCACAGCCTTGTTAGGATCTAGTTTCAAGAATGTCGGGATGGTGATCTTAAAATTCTGAGAGCGGGGATCTAATTTGTTCGGGAACCACATCTAAAATGTTACGGAACGCGTTCCGTGAGACAAGGGGAGCGAGATTTGTTAAGTAGAGGGAACGAACTCTATTGTGAATGAGTCGAGATTCGTGAATTAGCGGAAGCGAGCTCCGTTGTAAATGAAAGCGAAATCCATGAAGTAGAGGAAGCGATCTCCATTGTGAATGGGAGCGAGATCCTTGAAGTAGAGGGATCTGTTGTGAATAGGATCGAGAATCCTAAAAATTGGAGCGAGATCCCAAAAAGATGGGAACGGGTTCTGGGCGAGATCCATGCTTCGAAAAGCTGGAGCAAGATTCCAAATCTGGCGGTGGTGCTCGCGGTAACTATGGTTTGCCCCACTGGTCATCTGGAGAGAGAGAGAGAGAGAGAGAGAGAGAGGGGGAGAGAGATGGCTTGCTAGTTTTGGGGATAACACATAGATGTCGGTATTTCAAACACTAGACAACTGTTTTTCTTTGCACGATATAAAACCCACCTGTCCAGTGTTTGTATTACCGAACAAGGGGGTAACTTGGGAAAAAAAACACCACGAAAGGGGGTGCCACCCGTAATTTGAGACAAACGTGATCCCATTTTGTATTTGACCCCCCTAATATGGTCCGTACGTAAATTTTTCAAAATTTTTTGAAGGGAGATATTTAACAAAAAAAAAAAAAAAAATGCTTCTATTTGGGCTGGCCGAGGCCCAGCCCAATAGATCATTTCGAGCCCTGCCGGCCTCCTCACTTGTAAATTTTTGGCCAGGCCAAATAGTTTTTTGGGCTTTTCCAGGCCCCGAACCGACCCGGTGGAAGCCCTATCCATCACTAAGGAACTATTGAAGGATCCGATACCCTAGTATCTCTAACAAATGCTGAACGTTGTCAAGTTCCAGTTTTTGGCAGGTCCAGAGTACCCTAACAATGGTGCACCTTAACAATCTGCCACACGATTCACAACTCCCCCTTTCCCCCGCCAGTGGACTGAGGATTAGAACGGAAAAGAAAACCCATATCATTAATGAATGCTAGTGCTTTAGTAGTGGTCAAGCTCCCTGTTTTAGCTTGTTAAAAAATTCTACTAGTATAATTTTAGAAAAGGGAATAGATCCTAGGCTCGAGTGTCAGAGTGGGGGAGCGATAATGTGATGTCTCGGTTTCATTCATATTATCCCATGAACAGGTTCCAAAAAAAAAAAAAAAAATACACGATTTTTAAAAAATCAGCCGACTAACTTGGGATCAGTCACTGGCCGATCCCGTTTTGGCCCGATTCTAATGGTCATGTATGCATGAATTTTTTTTAGTGCACTAATCGGCACTAATCGGCCAATTGGTGCACTAATAAGCGATTTGTTCTAAAAATCAACTAATAGGTGCACTGTCATAGTGCAGAGTCTACAAAGTTGTCATTTTAACATTTTTTATATATTTCTCCTTTTTTTTCTTTTCCCCATTCTTCTATTTCTTTACTTAAAGCTTTATATATTATTATAATTTTTTTATTTGCTAACTATAGGGTTTGCCGCCTTGGGCGAGTTGACTCAGACGCACCATAGTTGGTCGGCGCGAGAGGGTGCCAAGCCTGTAATTCCCTCAACTCGGGGGGATAAAAAATTTAATCATTGTTCATCTGATTTGATCTTCAATCTTATACCCTACATCACCAACCCCCCGAGGGGCACATAGACACAAATATGAGAGAGATGGAAATTTATCAAAATTGTCATAATGAGACGAACATTTTTATATTTGCCCTTTATTTTTAATTGAATTCCAAAATACCCAAAAAAACAAACATGGTCTTGAGTTGAAATATTATAATATGTTATATTATTTTACCATATTATATTATATATTGTATTTATTTTTATTTTATTGATGTAATTTATCTTATATAGTGTATATTGATTACATATTAAATATTTATTATATATTGATCACTGAAAAAGTATTGCTTCAGGTGCCTAATCATTTTCTCCGAAACCCAGTTATGCTTATAATATATTTTTTTTTTTTTGTTTTCTTTATGTGCCAATATAAAAAAAACAATACATGTAAATTTTAAACATTTTTTACAATTTTTTGGTATATTTTTGGGATTTTTACCAAAGTTGTATTTTTTTTTTTTTAGAAAAAATCGGGGCACTAATCGACCATCTAGTCGGAATTGGTCAGACTAATCAGATCGGATCAGACCAGGACCCACTAATCAAATCTGGCCACGAACAACTAGTCGGCCCGATCCGTTGTTTCGAGCACCGATATAAAAGAATAACCACCAGAGTTTACATAAGAGAGTGGAAATGAAAAAAGTGATCAAATGAAAAGAGAAGCTTTCAAAAGTTTTACATGAGTGACGTTTCAAGAAATCAAAAAGTTAAAATGCTAGATAAAGCCCAATATAAAGTGAAAACGAAGAGAGAGAGGGCATGACCTTATACAAGAACAACGTTTAACTTGAATGAGGGAAAATCATGGAACAAATGGAAAACGCAGTAAGATATAGATCCGTATAGAGAAATAACTGTCCTTAAAAAAACAAAAAATTGGAAGAGAGATCCAAGGTGGTCATATTAATAGCTGTAATCATTTTATTGATTAAATTCAAACTTAAAATTTTTTTTTTCTCAAACTTTGTGACACATTCAACCTATAAAATTCTATAAAATTTCACATTGTATGTTCGTAAATAATTGTGACCAAAGGTAAATGGTCTCATTGTATACAATCCCTAAAAAAATTGCATTAAACTTTTCAGTTTGGAATTTAAAGAAAGAAAGTGAAAATGGGCAGTCTTCCTCTTCGCATTTCATTGAAGAAACCTTATTTAGAGTACGATATTGAGATAGAGAGAAATAACAATTCCATTAAATTAAGCTTTTATTTTGAACTTTGCAGATTAAAACAGAAGATATTGAAAGGAAGAGAAATAATTCCATCAAAATTACGTAAAGCTTTTCTTTTGAACAAAACCATTGTTCATCAAAACTTAAGTTATAGAGAGATATAGAGACATGAGAAACGTTTTTATATTTCTCCTACAGCATAAAAGATATATATTTTCCCTACCATTCAACCATCAAATTTTGTTCAAGAGAGTCACTCACCGGTTGATCTTAGATCTGACATCTCAAAGTATTTTACTTTTTGTTTTTTTTATACAAATTGTATGAATATGAAATTTGGTATGTGCAATATTCTCCTTGAGGCGCACCTATAACATATATTAAAAATAAATTTTCGATAAAATACAATGACCAAAATACCTTTTGAAACTTTCACAGGTATTTTGGTCATTTTATTTTATTGAAAATATTTTTTTTTTATATTTTGCGCTAGTGTGAGTTTAATAGAAGATTGGACCTCCAAAATTTGATATAAAAATAGTATATAAAAAATAATTAAAAATAAAATAATATAAAGATGTGACATTATGATTGGTGTAATCTTAACCCTCGATTCAAAATGGACGGTCGGATAAGTACATAAATTTTATGCTTTTGAAGAAGCATAAAAAGCTTGCCGTAGAGACAAAACCAAGAATCCATCGAAACTTACCGTTTCGAGTTTGGACTTTAATAAAAGAAAAAGAAGAAGAACTTATGTTTGTAAATCCAAGCATAGGGTTGGCAATAGGGGCGACCAAGCCAGCCCAATAAGCGGAGCCCTAAAAAAAAAAAGTAGGGCTTGGACGTCCTGGCCTGGGACCGATGCCAGCTCATTCGGCCATGATCAGGCCTGCTCTTTTTATTTTATTTTTATTTATTTATTTATTTAAATCTTCATGTTTTTAAGCCCAACCTAGCCCCCACCCTTTATTCCCGAACTTCATTAAATAAAAAAAAAAAAAAAAAAAAAAAAAAAAAAATTCTTGGGGATGTAACGATGAGATATGAAACACGCTGCCGTCTTCTCTATTCGTCGGAATTTCGTCCGCCTACTGAGTTTCCAAACACCTGACATGATTCCTTTCTCAAAATTAAAAACCAACCCCCTCTCTCTCCTGCATGCAGAAAAAGATATGCATCTAAACAAAACCTCCTCTTTTCCCTCTCTCTCTCTCTCTCTCTAAAACTAAACCCCCTCTTTCCTCTCTCTCTCTATTTCTAAAATCTTCCCTCCCACCTAAACCCCACTCCCGTCTTCCTCTCACCCATGGCTAAATCCTCGTTCTCTCTCTTGATTATACTCTCGCTCTTCTTTCTCTTTCTAAACCCTGTCAAAGCAGATTCAGTCCATGAATTGCTGCAGAGCAAGGGTTTGCCTGCTGGTCTTTTGCCCAAAGACGTGAAATCGTACTCTCTTGAAGACGATGGCCGCCTCGAAGTTCATCTTGATCAACCCTGTTACGCCAAATTCGACGGCATGGTTTATTATGATCGAGTAGTTCGGGGGAACCTCAGCTATGGCGAGCTTATTGGAGTTGCAGGTTTCTCTCAAGAAGAGCTCTTTCTGTGGCTTCCTGTTAAGGGTATCAAGGTTACAGACCCCGATTCTGGTGTTATTCTCTTTGATATTGGGGTGGTTCATAAGCAGCTCTCGTTCTCTCTCTTCGAGGACCCTCCGGATTGTAGGCCAGAGGTCAAGCAATCGTTGAGGCTCATATCAAGTTCCGTTTTCTCTCTCTAGTTTTTCCCCTGTTTTAGGGGTATTTTAGGGTGCAATCATGGTCCTATCTTGTTCTTCGATGGAGAGTTTGTGGTTTTAGGGTTTATGTGATGGGGTTTCATATTCTTGTTTAAAACCATAAACTGGGTTCCTAAATTCAGAATCGGATGACTCACCTCGTTTCTTTATTTTTTCCCTTGAGTTTAGATGATCAAATTTGCTCTGTTTTTCTTAATGAAATAACATATAAAACCAAATATATATATATTTGAAATATTTCCTTTGATATATATTCCTTTTGTTTTATGGAATCTATTAATGAAGTTGTTCTTGATTTCCCAGTTTCTTATTTGGGTTTCTTGCTTTTGTTCCTTTAAACCTTCATGGGTTTTTTTTGCTCTATTACCTATACCATAACTGCTCTGATTTTGATGCAAATTTATCTTCTCTGCAGATGATTTGTTGGGTAAGATTGACAAAAATCAGGAGGAGTACTTCTAGTATCAAGGCGGGGTGATTTGGGTCGTTAACACTTCAAAACTAGGAGCACAATAATCAAGACTTTTATGCTAATCTTAGTTACCTCCTAATCACTAGAGTTTCTAGGTGAATCTTACTGGTGTATGAAATAGGGATTAGGGCTTCACTGTAAATGGGATGGCATTAATGAGGTTTCTTTTATGTTTAAGTCTCTTGAGCATGAAAAAGAGGTGTTGCTTTTAAGTTTAACAAACTACTCTCTGCACCGCTTCTGAATTGGGTGGGTATTGAAGAAAACTGTGGGTGAGTACAGTACATAGTCTCCCGGAAGATCATGTGAGCGAGTTTGTTTTGCAACCCACAAAAAGGCCGTCTCCTTTTCAGGTTTCTCTATCTAGGTTCTCTCTCTAAACCATCTCTAGGTTTCTCTCTTTCTCTCTGTAAGCCTGCCTATTGTTATTTAATTTTTTTTGGCGTTTTGGCAGCTTCTTAATGGCTCTCTCTGCATCTTGTGTCTTCTTGAGTTGGGCTGGTCATGCGTCGATTCAGTTCAGAGTTTGATGCTCCAGTTGAGCAAAAAATTCTTGGACTTCTTATTTTTTCGAGATGACGAATATCTCCTTGTGAACTTTTCCAATAGACAAAATTGACCCTAGTTCATCTATCATTTAGGGGGTGCGGCTTGTATACGGCTGCAATATTAGTTTGAAATGCTATATGTGCGTGAGAGTTACAAAGATTTATACTTATGACATCGAAGTTCAGGTCACATGAGTCCGACAAGGTTACAAATTATGATGAAAAATGGAATACTTGATAAAATGAATGGGGACTTAAAAGATAAATGTGAATCATGCCTAAGGGAAAAATGGGTAAGAAATCACATAAAAAAAGGTCGATGGGGGTATAAGCTTTTAGAATTAGTTCATAATGATATAAGCGGACGAATGATTGTGACAACAATAGGTCACATGAGATACTTCATTACTTTATCGATAACCACTCGTATCTTTTTAGGACGAAAAGTTAGACCTTGAGTAAATTTTAAGACTACATAGTGGAGGTTGAAAGCCAAGTGGGGAGTACCATTAAGAACCTTAAGGTAGGATAGGGATATAGAGTAATCTTAAAGCTTTTATGACGTTACTTACCAAACCACCATGTCCTACTCGCTTCGACAAATGGAAAGGCCCAAAAACGAATAAGCAGTTGTTGGGTGTGTTGTTAGTCACATGCATGACTAGATGGATACTAACAAATACTCGATGGGAGAATAAGATGATCATGACTAAAAAGGATATGTTTCACCTTTAAACAACTATGAGTAGTGATCTTGACGTCTTCTCTCTCCTCTTTGTCTAGCATAGTCGATGAATCTCAACGTCGACTGTGTCCTCTCTCTTTTCTTCTTCCAACACAGCCGGTGATGCTTAGCACCGACTGCGTCTTCTCTTTCTTCTTCTTCTAACACAGCCAGTGATGCTTATCGTCGACTGTGTCTTTCTTTCTCTTCTCTTTCTAATACAGCTGGCGATGCCAAGCGACGATTGTGTCGTTCTTTCTCTTCTTCTTCTAACACAGCCGGCGATGCCAAGCGCCGACTGTATCTTTCTCTCTCTTCTTTTCTTAAATACAGTCGGCGATGCCTAGAGTCGACTGTTTTTTTCTCCCTCCTCTCTCCTTCCTTATCTCTTCTCTCACATTCTTCTCCTTTTTCTCTTTCTTTCTCTTCTCTTCTTATTCTCTTACTTCTTATTCTCTTTTTATGATTTCCATTCTTTCTGTTATTCTTTCGTTGATTAAGAGGGGTCGAGATTAGCCTTTCATGATAGTTCTGTTGTCTAACCGTAATGTTGTTGTGCCAAAATTTCTGTGCCCGCTTTATTGCTACGACAAACTAACCATCGTGTCTAGCTAGTCAGTATCGGTATTGACGTCTGGTAGTAATTCTGTTGAGTTGATTTGAGTTATCGAGCCCGTTTTGCTACTACGTCAGGCCAATTATCCACCAGCTCAGTCATTGTGCTGATCTCCCCACTTGGTTAAATTCTTCTCTCCCCCATCTTCCTACTCTTATTCTTCTCTTCTTCTTATGAATGTGCACGCTTGTGTACGTTCACCAAAGAGGCAATGTGAGGTCTGTTTATCCACTTGTCTTATAACATTTGCCATATATTTGCGATTGCAGAAAGCAGGAGACTACAAGCCAAGGGAGGCGATTTCGAACCAATTTTACGACTGGGGGGCATTCTTCGTGATCTAAGAGAGTGCCCACGCGAGCCAGCCTGAGTAAGTCCCGAACCCACCTTAAATTCCTCTCTCATCGGTTTGTAATACCTGTCTTTGTTCTCGAACAAGGTTCCCGAGGGAACGATCTCAAAAGGTCCCAAGTCTTCGTTGAAGCCCGAGACGCATGCCACCAGATCATCCACATTTAGAAGGCAAGATCGAGGCACCTAACCGCACACATTTTTGATAGACATAGTTGAGTAGAAATAAGTGTTCTTGTGGGTTTTTTACCTCAGTAAGAATTAAAAGTGGAAGAGAGAGTTGAGATATTCAGGACACGAGGAGAGAGATAATCGTCTCATACGATTTACTTGAGACCTGATCTCTTAGGAAGACCAGACCAGAAGGATAATATCCCCACGTACGTCCACAAGTATCTGGGTCGATATGCCCTCTATGTTATCTTTTCCCTTTTGATATGTTTGTATATTTTCTTCCTTAGAAACGAATGTATAGGTTTCAAGACTAGAATCTAAGGTGTTTGGCTTAATTTTCTTTTATTTAGCGGATGCAAATTGTAACAAAGGATTAAACCTTTGGAATTGTTTAGTGCCTAGTATAATATAAAGCTTTTGTTTCTGATATAGAATGCACGAGTGAATTTGGCCTCGAATGTGATGTCCTCTGGTTTTCTATTTGGATTCTAATGTTTGTTTAAACATTTCATTTTAAGCATTCACATTTCGGAGCATCCAAATCTCTGACAACTCTACTAGGGAACAATTCACTTTTCATCTCTGGTTGAGTCTAGGAAGTCGAATCTCTCTCTAGGATATGTCTTGAGTCATGATCTTTACCACATTTACTCTCTTGCCTTCTTTACTCACCCTGACGAGCAAACCCCTGCGTTAATCATAGGTCGTCAGAGGTATAAATGGTTGCGGTAGTGACATCTTTCGAAGTAGGAACCATGGAGGTCCCACTACACTTCTCCCCAACAAGGGGACAATCTGATTTCAATGAAGCCACTGCTAGGCCATGTGTTATGAAGACAACGATGGCAAGAAATGAGTCCAAGCCATGAACTTCAAAGGCTAGGACAATGCAGAAATTCCAGGCTCAAGTGGACTTAGTCCCAGGTAGTAGGTCGTTCAAGGTAATCTTGACTTACCCCAGCAAGGGTTGATGAGCGAAAATCAATAACAGTGCCTTGGCACGTGTTATCTCAAGGCAAACACGACCACAACGTCCCATGAGGCCCACCATCCTTGCCTGTAAGAAAGATATCCATGCTGCTCCTGCAAGGTTCAAGCCAGGATCCTCGAGTTTTAATCCCTCCATTTCATCACCTTCAGATTCCTGGTTCTTGCCTTTAATCATACGGGTTCTGTGCTCAGCTATTCGAGATGCTCACCGGATGGCTGTTAGGGATCCTCACGATGCTAACCATCCAGGCCGCCATATGCTGCTCACATGCCGAAAGTTAGGCATCTTCGCAACACTAACATGCCCAACCCTAATAATGCTTATCGGTTGGCGATAAGGAATCCTCGTGATGCTAATCCATCCAGGCCACTATATGCTGCCCACATGACGATAGTTAGGCATCTTCACAACGATAACTTGCCCGACCCCAATAACGCTACTAGTTAGCAATTAGGAATCCTCACGATGTAACCCATCCAGGCCTCCGTACGTAGCTCACATGCCGGCAGTTAGGCATCTTCGAAAGGCTAACTTGCCCGGCCCCAATAATGGTCACCGGTTGGCTGTGAGGAATCCTCGCGATGCTAATCCATCAAAACCGTTGTATGCTGCTCACATGCAGAAAGTTAGGAATCCTCGGGGCTCCAGTTTCTTGCCTTTGATCATATGAGTTCCGCGCTCACTTGTCAATACAGCCCAAATGTCGGAGGTTAGATGTTCCTATGGAGATAACTCACCCAATTCACGCGACACCTATCGGCTGGCAGTTAGGAATCCTCATGATGCTAACCTTCTTAGTTCGCCGTATGCAACCCAGATGCTGGCGGTTAAACGTTCTTATGGAGCTAACTCACCCAACTCACACGACACCCATCGGTTGGCGATTAGGAATCCTCACGATGCTAACTTGCCTAGATCGCCGTATGCAGCCCAGATGCCCGCGGTTACACGTTCTTATGGAGCTAACTCGCTCAGTGGCTAGGAGTTCTCGTAAATATGAGCCACCTAGATCATCTTGTACTGTTCTTTCACAGATCACCGTAGTAGAATGGGATTTGAGGCAAGTCGATTACCAGCCTTGCTCGTGGTCCCAAGGCAGAGTCCAAAAATTCACACTAGCTCATAAGGCACATTTTAAGATTGTTCTCAGGCATACGCATGGGGTTATTACCCAATACGTCTTGGACAAAGCAAGGGACGCCATTCAAATAGATCAATGTCGTACACGACCACTGCAAGGTCAGAGACCGGAATCGATCTAGAAGGAGATCACGCACGACCTAGGAGAGGATTTTCTCGAAATTTGGTCGTGTAACAAGATCCGAGTAACCACCCAAAAGCTCGATGGAAATGACGAAACCCCAAGGGGCCAAATTGCCATGGGTCTTGGTGATGTCTAATCCCTCTCGTCTGAGCTCCCACCTGCTAAGCCTCTTGCAAAGAAGGCAAGCGGGGAGAGGAAAGAATTATCCACTACAACATGCGTAGTGTCTCCAAGGTGCAGAAGGATCCCCTTGTACCTCTGTTGTGTTTCCTTTTCAAATTCCCCGAACAAGTCTCGGATAAGGAGTCCACTGGACCTTTTGAACAAGACCATATCATAAGTGTGCTGCTGATGGGAGTGGGGAACGACCCATCCGAAATTGAGGAAATGGAGCACCTAAGGGCAATATTGGCCTAGAAAGAAGCAGAGTTCCGAGTGTAGACAGCCGAGCTCGAGGTGCTAAGGGCCACTAGAGAGGCTCCCAATCATAGTGGCCCTTCAGGACAACAGTCCTCGAATCCGGCAATGGAGAACTAATCAGACCCCGCACCTACACCGCTTCAATCTCTAGCTAATACTGCCTTAATGAAGGAGGCAATGCGAAATTTGGTGATGGAGAAACAACAGTCACTCCATATTTTAGGGGTACAAACCCTAGACACGTATTGAAAACCATACCCAGCATATGTTGATGAAGTATCGTATCCTCCAGGGTACCAGCGCCCCAAATTCTTGAAGTTTGATGAGCAAGGTCCCCTCATCAACACTTGGCCCACTTCGTGTCTGGGTGAGCAGACTCAGCCAATAATGGGAACCTCCTGATGCGACAATTTATATAGTCACTATCGGGACCAGCTTTCACTTGGTACTCACAACTAGCTCCGAAGACCATATTTACATGGAAGAAAATGCAAGAGGCATTCTTAGCAAGGTTTTACAACAGAGAAAGGATGGTCCATTTAGCTGAACTCCTCAATCTGAAGCAAATGGATCATGAATCTATGCAAGTATATATGACTCGGTGGCAAAATATCATCATAGGACAGGCAACCCCGCTCCCTGAGGCCTAAGAGGTGCTCATGTTTATTAAAACATGAGATCTGACATTGCAGTACACCTACATGCTTCCAAATCCCAAAATTTCAATGACTTGATAACTAATGTAATTAACTTAGAAAGTCTTATGGAGCATTTTAGCCTAGGCCTGAAGTTAGTAACCATTAGGAGGGACTCAGATAGAGCTAAAACTAAAGCTGCTCAGTCCAAAACTTCCATGACTACTTCAGTGGTTACCCAAGCGAGGAGAGGAAAGAATTATCCACCACCAAGAAGTTATGACTCTCCACAACCGTTGGGATGTGGACGAGGAACAGGAGAAAGAGGTGGATATCGTAGACGTATCAACTGAGAGTACTCTTTCGAAAAATACCAGGTTCTCTAGATTTTTGAAGAGCTTTTAGCATCTAGGACCATTACGCTTGCCGCGGACAAGGTCAGTCAAATAGATCAAACCGACCATACCATCGGATGAGAGGACATGTGGTAAAAGATTTATATCCCTTAAAGGATATCATCGAAGGCCTCATTAAGGACAGAAAGCTCAAATGTGCTGTGCAAGAGGCACTAGAGGCAGAGACTGTGCCGGCCAACATGGTTTATTTCGTAACAAGCGAAGCTAGACCCCAATCGGTAGCTGAGAACCTCCTGTATCAGGGGCCTTATGAAACTTCTTCCCCCTCTGAGAAGGTGGAAGACATCGAAAAGAAGGCCTCCCTTAAAAGGAGCCCCCTTACAACCAATACCCGTGTTCCCGCACCCACGGGCTGGAAGATTGTTGGACGATGATGGATTTGATATAATAATACATAAACAAGGGGACTATATTCACAAGTAAGCACATCCATGAAAGCTCCTCCCACGCCTCGAAATGTTACGAGCCAGGTTAGGAAGACAAAGAAAGGATGAAACATAGGCCCCCATTTGGCAGTACGACCTCGTCCTACTTTGAAAGACTTTATGCCCAGACCCTTGATGATGAACGGTCTCCATGAGCCAAAATCAACAGGTGAAGCCCCTCCATGAACGACTGCTAATGTGACTTGGTTAGTAGAGGCTGAGTCCAAGCCCCAAACCATGCAGTGGGAGTTAAGATCTGGCAAGAAGACTGCAAAGATCAGACCATCTAAAGTCACTCCCCTTTAGAAGGTGATGCTTATGGAGGAGGCGCAGGCTGAAGCATCCAATGTTGCTGGACATTCAAAACAGCCGACAGATGGAAAGACTGGCGACTACAATGTGGTCTCTCATTTAAGAAGAATCTTGGCCGCCATAAGCGTATATGATGCCCTTTTTCTTTTAAAAGAACTTCGGGATGCTTTGATACAAGCCCTATCATCCCCTGAAGAATTTCAAGCTGAAGTGGACCAAGTCGAACTTGACCCAGCAGTTCTGCCTGGAGCTATGTTAGCCACCAGTTCTGACACACATCTACAACTAGGGATGAGGCCCCATAATCACACTTTGATGGTGGAGGGGACCATACATGGCGTATACATCAATCAGATAATGATTGATGGTGGATCAGCTGTGAATCTACTTCCCCTTGAAGTCTGTGGGGATGGATGTCTAGAACTTGCAAGAAGGGCATATGGTGATACCAAGTTTCAACCAGGCTATCCAACATGTTGTCAGAAGCATTACACTGAAGCTCTGAATTGGTGAGCTGAAGGCTAATGTGACATTTCAAGTCATTGAAACCGAGGCTTCCTATAATGTATTGCTAGGGCACCCATGGTTACATGCCAATGACATCATCCTCACGAGTCTGCATCAATGCTTCAAATATTTCTATGAAGGGAAGCAACATACAGTTTATGTCGATCAAAAGCCCTTTATCAAGGTAGAATCCCACTATGCAGATGTCAAATTCTATAATCTATTGAGAATTCTGACCCCCTCCCCATTTAGGAATTAGAAAGCGAGAGTGATTCTGATGAAGATTATAGGATTGGGCAACCCTTGATTCGAACGCCTATATATTGAAGAAGGAGCCAAACCGCTCATTGCTATCATTCCAACAAGTGTCAATCTAGATACGTTGTACCAGATCAAAAACGATGTACTCGATTCTCTTTTGAAAATGAAGTTCAAATAAGGACAACATGAGGAATATGACCCTCGCCCTTTGAATGATGGAGCTTCAAAGCCACAATGGTTCCTCTATAGCCCTCAGGCTCACAGAATCATGAGAAGTATGAATTATGACCCATTTACCAAACAAGGCCTAAATGGCTGAAAAGAGATGATATCGCCTTTTCAAGCAATAAAAAGTGCATCCCGAAAGAAGTTCAATATTCAGGGGCTCGGGTGTACCTTGACTTTTAGGGCTGGCTCAAAGAACATGCACAAAAGGAAATGGACAGTCCAATGTGCCATGGCATCTTTAAGTAGTCATGATGACTAGAATTCAAGGTTAGAAGAAGAGATGGAGCCCACCCCATGCGAACTGGAGGGCGTGGTTTAGGCTACAATCGACGAGTTGATAGAAGTCGAGTTGGGTGAAGAAGGAGATCATAGACCCACCTTACTGAGTTCATCTTTGAAGCCAGAAGAAAGGAAGCAATGTGTTGATTTCCTCCGTCTTGATCGTGACATCTTTGCGTGGAATTACCATGAGATGCCCGGGTTGGACCCTGCCGTGGCAACCCACAAGCTTGTTGTCGATCCTCACATCGAACAGGTGAAGCAACCTCAGAGGAAGTTTCATATTGATATAACACCCCAAATCGAGGTCGAGGTTAACAAATTAGTTAAAGCCGGGTTCAAGGGAAGTCTTATACCCTGAATGGCTTGTTAGTATTGTACCGGTCGAAAAGAAGAATGGGCAGATTTGAGTGTGCATTGATTTTCACAACCTCAACTCAACTATCCCCAAAGATGACTTTCCTTTGCCTCTCACTAAAATCATGATTGATTTGACTGTAGCATGTGAAACCTTCTCATTATGGATGGGTATTCCATCTACAATCAAATCAGGATGGCCCCTGAAGACGAAGAATTGACAACCTTCAGAACCATAAAGAAGATATATTGTTATAAGGTGCTGCATTTGGAAGTTTTGATACCCTCTTTGAGGATGGAAGTCCATTACGGACTAACCAACGACATGCAAGTCAAAATCCAACACAATGATTTGAACGCACTCGATGAGAAGTGATTAGAAGCTCATCAAAAGCTAGAAGTTTATCAAGCAAGAATAAGTCGAGCTTTTGACAAATTTTTCAAGCCCAGAGATTTGGTTTTGGCTGTGAGATGTCCTATTGGCACACCTTAGTCTAAGTTTCAGCTCAAATGGAATGGATCGTATGTCGTTAAGAAAGCATACTCAGCTGGAGCATACCTCCTCTATATCGAGACGGGAGAAGATGTCATGCCTCCGATTAATGGAAGGTATTTGAAGAAAATATTATCCTTAAAAGATCAACAGATAGTCCGTGATGTACGACTTTAAACTACCTATCAAATAGCTGGAGCTGCAAGACTTTAAACTATCTAGCACATACTTGGTCTCTTTTAAAAGACCAGGCATTGATGTTATATAAACATCTACCATATAGTCCTTACCCATGACTATAAACTGAGTCAAGTTAAGGTCCGAGATGGATGACCATCAATAGGTCCATGGCATGTGGCCCAACAACATCGCCAGATTGTCTTCCCTGTATGACTAAAAACTACAATACTCCTTGGAGTCCTAGGACTCTCAATATTGGCTAACCATACCATTTTTATGAAGGGTTAGGAAGGGTTTTCATATGGTCTTCTCGACTGATGTTAAAGTACGGTGTTTGTTTATTTTCTCTGGAGGTTCTCAGAACCACAAAATGCTAGGCCACTCATATCTCTTCATGAAAGGATATGAGAAGCTTAGGTATTTCTTCTAAAATCTTATGTTAGAAGTATGCAAGAATACGTGCTAATTAGCGTGATGCTGCAAAAATTATTTTGAAGTCTTAAAAGCATCAGATGTATTTACTGATTCTAAAAGTCAAAGAGAAATAAAGTAAAGCATCCTAAGAGGAAGCATAGTTCTTTTACAAACAACCACAAAGTTTTAAAAAAAAGACAAAAAAAGAAGAAGAAGAATTGAAGATGATTCAGAAGCTCTTGACGCAGTGCAGGAGTTTCTTCATCCTTCGGGTCTTCTCTTCCACTCGCTGTTTGGTTGGCTCCATGTCGGCCCTCATCTGTGCAAGGCCCTCTTGGCCACAAAGGCTGCAGATGTCACTGCATCTTACTGACGTAGCTGGTCAACAATCTTAGGGTAGGAGATTTCTAGCCACGAATCTCTTGAGTTCCCTCTTTTGTGCTACTAGCAAGGTCTTAGTTTTATAAATAAAGTCCAGAATTATGGTCTTACGAGACTTTGCATGATCATGTAGGTCGCAGAGATGCCCACTAAACTCTGAATAGCCTCCAAGCCTTGCCTTGATATTATAGCTACTTCTTCGAGCATAGCATAGGCTTCTTCCCCTTTGCTTATCAAGATGGGAAATGTATAATCAAGGTTCTCTTGGACCGAAGCTATGACTTGGGCGTCTTGAGTGACCCAGTCAATTAGCTCTTAGAGCTTCTCTTCGTCGGCTCCAATTGACCCAACCCATGATATCATCTGGGAGATTGTTGAGGGAATCTCTTGGAGATCAGAGAGGGAGCTATTCCCAATCGCTCTGAATAGCATCCTCACTACATCGGCACCATGTCCCTCTGAAATTTACCAATGGAAGAAGGATATTTGAGCACCAACTCTACAAGGCTCTCGGGATCCTCGACAAGTTCAATCAGGTCCTCTAAAAGGTCATGCTCTGGCACCTCAAGGACTTTGGGAGTGCACGATACCTTGGGAACCTTGGTCTCGACTCCTCCAGATCCAGTACCCGAGAGATGATCTGCAGAGGGCATAGCTTCAGTGCTTGCTACAATGGTAGTAGCATCATCATTTGGAGCTCCATGCGGCACAACGGTATCCGAAGAAGCTTGAGTGGTTTGAAACATAACCCCATCCGTGGTTTGAGTGAAGAACGAACATGAAAAAGTAATGAATAGAATCTGGACCGATTAAGTCCTTCTCAAAGAATGAAGGAGTTCTAAATACCTAGAAGTTTGGTCCAATCAAACCTGATTGACGGAGTTGGAAGTCCGAACATAGGTGGATCACCATAGGAGAACTCACCTTGATCCAGTATACCATGGACCATGGAAAGCACTGCATTCACGTTAGCTTGGGTTAGTAATGCATAGATGACGAGCCCACTTTCAACACAACAACTACAATGGATGAGTCAACCACTAGAGGATCCTTCTCCTTGAAGCGAGCCTTTCCTTTTTCTTTCTGCAGATCATCCATCGAAGATTCAGCCTCTGGGGCAAGACTCTTTGTCCTGTTGTGATCGGAAAAAGAGTTTCTGCTTGGCACAGGAGAAAGATCAAGTCCCTTCAAGGCATCGGTAAGCCCCTCTTCTTGGTCCACTGAAGTATCCATTCTCTCACCAACAACTGGAGGATTTTCTCCGAGCACCTCTGAGTTTAAAGCCAAAGAGTCTGGAGAGGAGGACTTTATTTCAATAACCTCTAGCTTTGAGGATTTTTAGCCGTCACTTTCTGTTGAACCCCTATTGTAGAAGGAGTCACTCTAGCCTCAGAGCTTCGCGTGATTCTACTAGGAATGACCAAGGCCAAAGCAGTCGACGACGGAAGAGTAGCAGATGTTTCCCTGGTTTCTTCCCGGAGGTCTGAACTCTTTGCCTTCTTTGACGACCTCTTCAAAGGAGAAGAGTCGTTTGCCTTTCTCTTTCCTTGGGAATTTGGGTCAACAGACTCTAGAGCCTCCTACAGAATTATGTATGATATAAAGGCCTTTTGGGCTAAAGGAACAATATCATGAGCCACAAACAGCCCTTGATCTCTTGATTTCTAGCTCGAATCATAAGCCCCATTGGTTTTTTCAGACCGGTGGGGGAGGGAGAATGCCCCTTCCTCATTTTTCTTGCCACCAAGCTTCCTTGGACGAAAGGAGGGTTCGACCCCTCTTCCTTTTTCTCTCTCCTATGCTTAGAGTGAGATTCTCTTGATGAAGCAGTTAGACCCTTAAGCGACCTATCGCTCTTAGGTTCGACAAATACTACAAGAGCTTCGTGAGGCCCACCTGATCCTCTTATCTTCTCGTAGTCTCGAGATTGATGAGAATGCCCAGAGGTGTTTGCTTAGGAGCTAATAATTCATCAAGATGATGATAGAAGGAGGTTTGAGTCTTCTCAATTTCCCTTTCTAGGACAACTTCACCCTGGGGATGATCAACGCTTATCACATTCCAGCCTTCGACGAAGTGCAACCAGGGTTCCCAACTTGATGAAGCTCTCTCAAATTTTGTTTTGAAACGAGTTTGAGGGTTCCCTGACTCTCATTGTCTCGAAATTCAGGCATATCGTCAATAGGCTTGCAAGAAGCCTCATTGATATTCATGATACCAAGCATAGTAGCTGTGGGTCATGAAGACATTTTGACTGTTGTTGGGAATGATGAAGATTGACCCAGCAAGGTGCAGGAATCCACGTGGACTTCAAATGGAGATTTGAGCAGGACCCATGCCTGGAGAAGTCATAGAGAATACAACAACCTTGGTCCATCCGATGCTGTCTTGTGAAGCGATGAGGGTTGTAAGGCTTCATCAACCTACAGTTGCCCACCTTTAAAGGAAGTTCATGAGAGACATGATCTCCCAATCAGTGCTTGGGGTCCTCTTATTAATCCTGAGAGCATACTCGTCTACGAAGAGTCCTTCTCGGGTACCCTTGATGGGAAAAGGCTTGAATCGAAACAAGTTATCGTCCTAGAACAATAGCCTTGCTTGAACGTATGAATGGAAGATTGCCACCCATCAAGTGGAGCAAGAAACGAAAGGTGTCGATATTCGAGGTCAGAGAATATTTATAAGTGCCCAGAAAATAGGCACCAATGCACCCATAAATGTAATGGATGGGGAAAGGAGTTCGGGAATCTCCCAAAAATTTCACAAGGTCTGTTGCAAAGGTTAGCCCACTGTAGATGCAGCATAGCAAGGGCTAGGCTAGAGCATACCTATGGCCTTTGGCCATATTACAAGTGGCGAATAAGCATTTCGGATTAACCACATGGCCTTTAGAATCTGGAAGTGCGAAGTGGCACAAGACCAAAGTGTTATAGGATGCTAAGTAGGTTGGCTGGTCTTAGACATCAGGACGACGAGGCATCGTCGTAGTTAGAGGGGGAGGAGTTTCAAAACCATTGTAGAGAGGATTCTTTGGCTCCCCTTTAGCCTTCTCCATGTCAAAGAAGTGGTCGATCCAAATTTAAAAAGGGATGTCTTTACTCCCATTTGCCGTAGCCAGTTTCATGTATTCTTTGAATCCGCTTCTTAAGCAACTGGGCCTTCAAAGCCCAAAGTCAGAACTATCTCCGAAGATAATCTTGTTCTCCGGAGTAAATTCCTCATAGTGCTCTCCCAAAAGGGAGAGGCCACTAATGAAGTACAACTCCAAGAGAGGCATGCTGCTCTCACCATAACCGAAGAAGTGGGTGTTTGTTTCAACACACCAAGTCTCCAAGAAGACTAGCATGAAATATGAACAACGGTCGTACGGAAAGGCCGAGCACGTGCAGGTACTAAGAAGCCCTGCACTTTCAAGAATAGAAGGAAATTGCTCGCATACACCCCGTGTCTAGGAGCAGTAGCCCCAGATGAATCCGCTCACACCGTCGCATATGAAGCCTGCATTTGACCAAGAAGCCTTATAGTCACGGATTTCAGGCCCTAGGAGAAAGGTCTTGCGGTCAACAGTATTCACATGAGAGAAATGAAGAAGGAGATCTCGTCGAGGTAGGCCATGGTATAAGTTAGGTGTAAACTCCCCGCATTCAACCTGGTTCAGCAGGAAGTTGATGTCTTCAAGCCATGAAAGATGCATTGGAAACTTGCCATCAAACCAGCACATGGGAGAGTTCCGTGATATTGAGATGACGGTGCACTTTTTCTTCCAATTTTCGTCTTCCTTTGGGAAAGGAATGGAACGCATGATGCCTGCAGCAAAAAAAAGAAGAGAGAGGTCATATGGCTGAAAGATTAAGAATATGACTCCATAAGATTTTTTAAAGATAGGGACGAAGCCATTATGGCTCGGATCAAGTTTCGACCCTTTGGTCCCACTCAATCCAATCAAGGTTTGATATTTTCAAACCTATGCCTGATACGTTCTTGGCCCAGGATGAAGTCTGAACCTTTGAACTAAGAGGGCAACCGATGCTCCGGTTAGGCCAACAAGCAAAGGTAGCCAAGAACATCACATGCATAGATCTACGACCTGATGTGTTGAAAACAGTTGGCCTCAGCGTTAGAGTCTATCAAAACGACTCACTGGAAGTCTTTTGCTCCTAGATAAACATTTAGGAAAATTCAGCTTGACTCTGAAAAAACACCGAAAGGGAGTTGACAAATGGCCGGTGAAATCTCTCGAAGAAGTATTGAAAACTAGGGCATAGTCCCCTAAGACCAGAAAATTGAAGGTCAAATCATGATTTTAGGAGCATCAAACGTAAATAAAAAGGGGAAATTGATCCTGAAAATACTGAATCCTATTTCCAATATAAGCATGTGCTTGGGAAAAAAGGAATACATGTAGGATAAGTTAAATAAATAGGGATGAAAACAAAGAAAACTCACCCTGGATAATTAAAGATCAGAGGTTTGAAGCCGGAAACATCCAAAAAAATAAAAAAACTCTTTGAAAGTTGAAAAAGATGAAGGAAGCTCTTCTTGAAGAATAAGCTCTGAGGAAGGTCCTTGTCTTTGAAGGAAGTCCAGAAGGTTTCTCTAATGGAGAAGATCTGCTGGAAAAGAAAGAGGGCAGATGTCAAAAGCGATTAGTTGAGGTAAAAGATTTTCAAAGCAGAGGATGGAGATGAAATGATGCGAAGGGACGGTGTTTTTAAAGAGTGATACAATGCTTTACTTTCTCATCTCAAAAACCGAAATGCCTTGATGGCGAGATAATGATGGCGTATGGACATTTTACTAGATTACCCCTCGTGGAATGCGAACAGCTATTTTCATCTTATTATTGTATTTCCTAGTTTCCTTTGGCATTGTTTGAATAGAAAGGGTAAGGAATTCACTTTTTGAAATCAAGATTATCTTGCATCAAATAAGCAAGAGATAAGAATGCAAACCGACGGTGTACGAAATGATATGTATATCCGGAAGATGAAGAGAAAATGCAGGATGTAGAATTATGAAGTGCAAGCCATGAATTCAAACCCAAAGAAGCTTCATTGATAGAAAAAAGGGGGAGAAACTTAGCCCTTATATAAAAAATAATAATAAAAATAAATAAAAATGAAAAAGACAAAAGAGAAAAGCAAGAGGAGAAAAAGAATCTTTGCCTATCTTCACTTTGGGGCATTACTCCCCAAGACGGATTGCCCTGTTGACCCTCATCAGCTTTCGCCTCACAAAAGCCCGCTTGAATTCTCCTCGATAGAAGTCAGACATATTCTGGCGATGTTCTGCCTTTCGACAAAGACGCACCACCATATGCTTGAGGTATGCAATTTACCTGGATTTTCGGTCCAATATAAGCCGGGCATCAAGAACCTCCTTTGCAGCTATGGAGGCAATTTTAGCATCTTCCTCAGAAGAAGAAGTCAGACCCACAACATTAAAAGTTGTGGAGTATTCTTTTTCACCCTCTACTAGGCTAGCAGTCGTAGGAGAATTAGTGTACAGCCCCTCCTCTTTCCCACTGCCACAAAGAGAGGCAGTAAGTTCTCGATTCAGAGAGATAGAAAGTCGCCTGGGAGGAACATGGGAAGAAATTTTTAGAAACGAAGATGAAAATTTGAATACTGCTAGGAAGGTGAACTGACCACTGGGGTAGTCGATGGATTTATAGAGCCCGGTGAAGAAGCTGAGGGGTCTTTTCCTTGAAAATGATGATGGCCGTATCAGGGAGTGACAGATGAGAAAGTTATCCTTCCCGAATTAATTAAGACGGCTGGGAAAAGGGGCGCATGCATCGCCTTAATGAAGAAGGTGTAAGGTGTATGATGATTAGAAGTCCACCTGAGATTGGCCGAACGCTACACCCCTTTCGAGGTTTTCCTCTCTCGTGTGTGACGCGTCCGAGGTAGTTTTGTTGGATGTAATTTTATCACATACAGGACCAGGTACATTGATCGAGTTGTTAATGACTCAGACTTTTTCCTTTGGGAAAGTATGACCACTTAGTCCCAAAGAAAGATTAAGGATAAAACCACTTGGAGATATGCAGTGAACCTACAGAGGATGAGTATGGTTCTCATCATTCAAGTATACCTGTTTGACTATGATTGAAGAATGGCTTAGTCTATGGATTTCGAGAATAGGCAAAGGATCGTTTCAATGATAGTCTAGAGCTGCTCAGGATGGCTTAACCCATATCAGTCTCAATAGAAGTTTAAAGCTGCCCAGAGATAGCTTAACCCATTTCAGTCTCAACAACAGTCTAAAGCTGCCCACAGATGGCTTAACCCATCTCAGTCTCAACAGCAGTCTAAAGCTGCCCACAGATGGCTTAACCCATGTCAGTTTCAACAGCAGTATAAAGCTGTCAAGAGATGGCTTAACCCATCTCAGTTTCAACGGTTGTTTAAAGCTTCCCAGAGATGGCTTAACCCCTCTCATTCTACAATAGTCATGAACTGCCTGACGGTGGATTAAGCCCTCGTCAGTATCATTGTCTGGCAGTTAAAGCCATAAAAGCTTTACGTATTGTGTGGCCAATTGATTTCCGCTAGAAGGGAATTGTTTCTTAGGGAACAAGGAATTATCTCATTTAATCATTGTCATTGAACTCTAAGCTTCTTGCTTTCTCACCCTTAAAAAGGTAGCATGGATTGAGTTGAACAACAGAAGTGGCTACAACCCACTAACATCAACAATGATGATAATGATGAATCTTTAATTCTGTTCCTACGAAATCACGAGGTTCGAGAAGCGTAAGCGACGAGGAGATAACCTAACAGAAAGAGCAACAGTGTGAGGAGATAAATACAGAAGGTAAACTGAAGATAAACACAAGAAGGTAAATTATGTATGAAGATAAAGATTGCACCCTGCGAGCTTTGTGATTCAATTGAGTAGATAAACTCAGATGAAGATGGAGGGTGAATATTCGAAGGGCATGGTTAACCCCTAAATAACCATAATTTAGCGCTATAAAAATTGATACTCCTTGGTTGAGGAGGAGGTCGAACTTTTGTGAGACACAATTTTTAAAGAGATAAAGAGTTCTTCAGAGGTTGTGCCTCGACAAGAACCAAGAGTAGAAAAGAGAGTAATATTCAAGACATGAGGAGAGAGATAATCGTCTCCTACAATTCATTTGAAACCCGTTCCCTTTTAAAGACCAGACTTGAAGGATAACGAGTCATTACTTACAGGTATATGGGCGGATATGCCCTCGACGTTATCTTCTCCCTTGAATATGTCTGTATTTTCTTCTTTAGAAAAGAATGTATAGGTCTTCAAAAGTCAGAATCAAAGGTTTTTGGCTCATTTTAATTCTTCAAGTCGATGTAAATGTAACAGATGATTAAACCTCTGGAATTGCTCAATACTCAATATAAATAATAAATCCTGTGTTTCTGATATGAAATGCAGGAGTGAATTTTGCCCCGAATGTGATGTCCTTTGATTTTCCATCTGAAGTCTAATGTTTGTTTAAACATTCCATATTTCTTTTGAACGCATCCACATTTCTGAGCGACCAAAACCTAAAAAGAATTAGACCTATTTGCTAGAAAATCCATAGTTGTTTTACATCGTTCAAAGCGTCCACAAAAGATTGAAGAAAAGAGAAGATCAAAGACGACAAAAAAGTTCTTGAAGTAGTGCACAAGTTTCTTCAGCTTGCGGGTCTTCTCTTCTACATGCTGCTTGGTTGTTTTCATGTCAGCCGTCATTTGTAGGAGGCCCGCTTCTCCCACAGAGGCTGTGGATGCCACTGGATTTGACCGAGGAAGCTGGTCGACAACCTCAGGGTGGGAGATGTCCACTCATTCGTAAAGATGACATGAATGGGCTACGATCCACTCGAGTTCCCTATTTTCTGCAGCTAGCAGGGTCTTGATTTTATCAATGAAGTTCAAAATCATGGTCATGCGAGCATTCACTAGGTCATATTGGTCACAGAGATTCTCCACCAAGCGACGATCAACCTCCAAGTCCTGCTTTGTTTTTATAACCGCATCCTCAAGCCCAGCATATGATTCTTTCCCTTCACTTATCAAGGCGGGGAATATATGAGCAAGATTCTCTCAGTCAGAAGCTATGACTTAGGCATCTTGAATGACGTGGTCGATAAGCTGACAGAGCATCTCTTCATTATCCCCCATGGACTCGACCCACGATATCATCTGGGAGATTTTTGGAGAAATCTCTTAGAGGTCAGATAGAGAGTTGTTCCCAATCGCTCTGAAGAGTGTCCTCATCTGCCTTGTAGGTTTACTAATTGAAGAACGACCTTTGAGCATCGACTCCACAAGGCTCTCAGGGTCCTCAGCAAATGCAACCAAGTCCTCTAGGGGATCATGCTCCGACACCTTAGGGACTTTGATAGTACTTGATACCTTGGGAACCTTAGTCATGGCTCTTCTAAACCCAATACCCAAGAGATGAGTTGTAGAGGGCACAACTTCAATGCTCGTCACAGTCACAACAGCATTATCCTTTGGAGCTCCTTTCGACACAGTATTATCAGGAGAGGTTTGAGTAGCCCAAGTAAAATACTTGGATCCTATCGGATTCAACCATTCTGATCCAATCATATCCAGATCCCATGTTACTTTTCATATCCAGATTAGGATCTGGGTATATCTGGACCCTCTAAATTCTCTGCCCTATTACCACGTGGTTTTTATTTTTCGATTATTTCAGTCAATTACGACGTTAAAGTTTTTTTTGGCAATCAGTATTAATTTGACAATTAATCCATATTGGAGTGGTTGTTTAGTCATTTAATGTAAAGCACAGAAGTATGAAACCCGAACCAAAGCCTCCTATAAAAAAGAGGAAAATTTACGTACGTATCGTTTTTTCCCAATTTATTAGTGTACGCTCCATATTTTCTGAAATTTACATTGACACCACTCTGCCAACCCACGTCCTTTTTTTAGTTTTGCCTCCAGCTTGGTATTTCCAATATTAGACAGGTGAGAAATTCACTTTTATTTTTTATCTTATAACTTTTCTTTTTCAAGGCCTATTGGAAATCGAAAATGCTGAACACCCCTATTTATTTGTCTTCTTGATATTGATAATGTTGGATAGCCCTAAAACCCACAACACATTCGACTTTAATGATGACATCTCCAAATGTTTGCCTTTGAGTTGTTTGATATTTTCAACACCTCGAAGATTTCTCTTGCTAAGAAACGAGGTGTCCGGTGTTAGCAACATTAATCAGCCAAGCATTTCCAAATCCTTGCCTTTCAGCGATTAAATATTTTCAACACTGGTCAGGGACTCTTGCGAAGGAACATGGTGTTCGGTGTTAGCAGCATCAGATAACCAAACATATCCAATTCATTCCCCTTGGCTGCGCGATATTTTCAACACTGGGCATGCCTCGAGCACTCGCAACATTGGACAACCTAAAGGCAAAGAATTAGGGGTGTCAGACATCACTAACATTGAACACACCATGGTTTTAAGGTTCCGACATTTTCCTTTGGGAGTGTTCGACAGGGTCCAAATCTAGGAATAAAAAAAAAAAAAAAAGGGTGGGCTGGTGTGGGTGGTCTTACATTTTTCAAATGATAATGATATGTTATCAATAAGTTCACAATGTGTAGTTTCGAGGTACAAGAGCCTTTGACAATAATTAAGTGTTTTAGAAACAGGATTAGTGGGATACAGCCGATTACCCGTCTGTTCTGAGTAAGGTATCCAAGACTTATTTTGTATTACAAATAATAAAAAGCCAAAAAAGGAACGAGGGAGATTATGTGGGAAGCGGGCAAGACTAGGCTGATCACACTCCCTTATTCCAATCTTGCTTGGGTGGTTTTGACAGGAAAGTTATTTTGTGAGTTGGGGATGCATACATGCCCTATAGAACGTCTATCTTTAAGATGGACATTAAAGAAACGACAACCAAAATAGACAATGCAAAAAAAAAAATTAATAATATATTTTGGAAGTTTAAAATTTTATTTTCTCATTTTCATTTTCATTTTCATTTTCAAGATCACCTTAGGGTAGAACATGGATGTCTGAACTGGAACTCGTCTTTCTTAAGAGTGGACAATGCCTTGCTCTTTTTTTTTCAAAAAAAAAAAAAAGTTATTATGATTAATCTCGAAATGCCGAGGACTGTTTGGAGATTTTTATAGTTAATTTTATTTGACAATCATTATATGAACATTTTTTTAATGAGTTAGGTCTTTGAGTTGTCAATTAATAATAATAAGGAAAGTTGAACTAACGAGTAATTTCCTCATAAAATATAGGGGCTGGCGGCCCAGATTAGGAACCAATTGTTTACTAAAACAATATGACTCCCTATATTGAAGTTGACTGTGCATAGAAAGCCCATCCAATTAGGAATTACGATTGATAAAATATATTGAAATATGGAAAAAATTGTGTTTCTATGTGAGCTCTCCTCTCTCTGTCCGTAGAGAAAGGAACTGTAGTCGATCTAGAAATTCACAATGAGTTATATTCTATGGAATAAAGCTTCGTAACCAACTAAACTTAACAACCAAGAGATAAGATATGGAGATTGTCAAATCAATTTTTTCAAAATATGTGAAGATTTGAACCCATTAATTGACATATAAATTGTGTTTTGTGTAGGGCAATTTTAGTACTTGAGATGGACCTCACCATTTCAGAAAGTGTGGCATCTACCACATGGTCAGAGTATAACAACATGGGGGATATTGTAGAGTCCATGGACCAAGATCCCCTGCTTGCAACCCTGCCTCCAATAAGTTCACATTCCCGAAAACGGGGAGCATGAGTTGTCCTCCAAGGGGTCTGAAATAGAACCGTGTGGGAATGAGATTTGGTGATGAAAGTGATGCATATGAGTTTTACAAGGCTTTTGCATTGGTGGAAGGGTTTGGTGTCAGAAAGGGAATTACTCACAAGAATAAGGATGGAAAGAGAATTGATGGGAATATAAATGTTCTAAGGAAGGATTCCGTACGGTGAATCAAGCGCAATCTAGAAAATTTTGCCTCAGAAAATATGTGGATGTGGAGCGAAGATGTGCATAAGCATAATTGCCAACAATGAGTGGGTTGTCACAAGGTTTTTTACGGAGCACAATCACAATCTTGTATCTCCAAGGAAAGCTCGACTCATCCGTTCGCACCGAACAATATCGGATGCGATAAAGTTAATGATAAACTCCATGAGCTCTGCTTTGGTAAAATCTCATAATATGTATGATATCTTATTACAGCAGGATGGAGGGATTGGTAATTTCCCTTGCTTCCAATCTAGATCACCTGCTTTTTTCATAAGGCTCTTTGATATACACTTCATTCCCAACAATTGAGAGCTTGCTACTGAAGATTGGAACACTTACAAGGCCAATCTGCATATTGTAAGTTTCTTGGACCTACAAATGTTCTACAACTACAACATGAACCATTTTCTTACTTTCAACTATAACATTAAATGTAATAGGAGAATGAGTTGCATTCCACAATAGAAATAATTACATTAGTAAAAAAGGAACACAAAAAAACTATAACATATTTTGAATAAGGACTACAAAAATAAAAAACATGAGCGCAAGAAAGCACACATTTATTATACACAAGAAATACAATAATTGTTGCAAATGCCCAAGGGGCACGGAGTAAAAATTGTTGTAAACGCCCTATGGCACAGAGTATCGTATCGTGGTCAATACTTGTTTCTTGATTGACCATGACACGTCCTTGTGATTCATGCATTGGATTCCACTGTTGTGCATTGCGATGCCTTAAATTGACATTTTGCACAGTGGTAACATATTCATTACACCATTAGAAGAACGCACATAGTAGACACTTATAGTACATCCTATTTGGGTTATTAGGGCTTGTCAATGCTTTCGTAGCACAATCTAAACTGTATTTAGGGCATTGTCGAGGTGTATATCCTCGATTACTTGTAGAATTAGATGACATTGATAGGGCCTACTAGAAAAATGCAAAGATCATGAATAATTGCAAACGCAAAGCTAAATATGAAAATATTTATTGACTTCACTATGTGTATATCGTTGTGTATAGCAAATGCAAGGTTAAAGATAATGAAGGGACCAATAACACATGCGGTGAAATATCAGAAGCCAAAAATGAAATTTAAAATTTTAACAAGGAGCCCTATTTCGTCATTCACAATCATTCACCTTCAAATCTCAAACTAAAAAACTTGAATTTTGTTCCAAAATGATGATAATGCCAAAGGATGTACAACGTATTATTTATCAACATACATACTGAAATTTCCTTGAAAGAAAAATACAGATCTACCTTTTCAACTTTAGTCCAAAAGAATGGTATCAAATGATAGTAACCCATAAGCAGTCTTATTTATCTTTCTTCTGATTGCTAATCTTTTAAATGAAGTTATTTTTACCACACATTTGAACCTCCTCTTATAAAAGTTCGGATGCACCCAAGATGAGAGAGATAGAGAGAACAAATCTAGATGGAGATTTTGCGGAGATAGAACTGTGATGGCAATGCAAAAGCAAATGTTGGAATCGTTTGCAAGCAGTTTGGAGAGAGAGAATGGTGAAGAAATATGAGTAAATAAATCATAGTAAATGTACAAGACGAAGAAATAATTTAATTCATAAAAATTTCAACCTAAATCCCCAATATTTGCTAATGGTGTACTTGATTTTGGGCGTCACAATCAAAATAATCGGAAAACGATTCATAGTAAATATACAAGATGAAGAAAAAAATAAATCCATAAGAATATAAACCTAAACCCCAAATATTTGCTACTGGTGGATCTGATTTTGGGCATTAAAATCGAATTAATTGAATTCAGATCATGCAAAATATACAAGACGAAGAAAACATTAAATCTATAAGAATTTAAACCTAAATCCCCAATATTTGCTGAATTAATCGAAATATGATCATACAAAATGTACAAGATGAAGAAAAAATAAATCCATAAGAATTTAAACCTAAATCCCCAATATTTGCTGAATTAATCAAAATTAGATCATACAAAATGTACAAGAAGAGGAGAAAAAAATAAATCCATAATAATTTAAACCTAAATCCCCTATTTTTGTTGAATTAATCGGAGTCAGATCATACAAAATGTACAAGACGAAGAAAAAAATAAATCTATGAGAATTTAACCTAAATCCCCAATATTAGCTACTGGTCTACCTGATTTTGAGCTTCACAATCGAAATAATCGAAATCAGATCATATAAAATGTACAAGGACCACCCAAAAACTATCATATTTAGATCCATAATAATTTAAACCTAAAATCCCCAATATTTGATCATACAAAATGTACAAGACAAAGAAAAAATTAAATCCACAAGAATTTAAACCTAAATCCCCAATTTTTGCTGAATAAATCGAAGTCAGAGCATACAAAATGTACAAGATGAAAAAAAAAATAAATCCATGAGAATTTAAACCTAAATCCCAAATATTTGCTACTGGTGTACCTGATTTTGGGCTTCACAATCGAATTAATCGAAATCAGATTACACAAAATGTTTAAGGAACACCAAAAAACTATCACATTTAAATCCATAAGAATTTAAACTTAAAATCTCCAATATTTGATCATAGAAAATGTACAAGACGAAGAAAAAAATTAAATCCACAAGAATTTAAAACTAAATCCCTAATAGTTGTTGAATTAATCGAAATCAGATCATACAAAATGTACAAGACAAAGAGAAATAAATAAATCCGAAAGAGTTTAAACCTAAATCCCAATTTTTGCTGAATTAATTGAAGTCAGATCATACAAAATATAGTAAATGAAGAAAAAAATAAATCCATGTGCGTATAGAAAATGCGCAACGGCCCAGATTGAATTTGGGCCGATTTGACGGTCACGGCCTCATTTCGTGTTTGAATTTTATTTTATTTTTCTACAAATCCAAATTACTTGAACTTTTAGATGTGCCTTCTTAAAATAGGCGAATCTAATAAAAATATCAAAAAAAATATTTTACATGAATAAAGTGACCGAAATACCCATGAAATGTTTTGGGGGTATTTCGGTCAATTTATTTTTTGTGAATTATTTTTGTGATATTTTTATTAGGTGTGCTTTGATGAGAAAAACACACATCAAAAATTTCAAGTGATTTCGATTTTTAGAAAAAAAAATAAAATTCAAACACAAAATGAGATCATGGTCGTCTCGAGACCATCAGATCGGCCCAGATTCAATCCATACCGTTGGGCTTATTCTTACAGGTACACCCGTCGACGTACCATAGCATCTATATATATATATATATATATATATATATATATATATATATATATATATATATATATATATAAATAGCTCCATTGGACCCCATGTACCTGTCGTTTGATATTATAGTTCATATACGGGAAAAGTGATCTGCTAATCCGGTTAGCCTTTCTTTTGTTGTAAACACCTTCTCTCTCTCTTGAGACCCTGCTTCTTTCTGTAACCCTGCTCGCTCCTCTCACATGAGTTCGAGTGTTGAAGTGCTCGCAAGGTATGGTCAAGAAGACTGCTAGAATGGGCAGGAAGGTGGGTTGCTGGCCTTATCCTCTTCATTTGATCTCTCTCTCTAAAATAAATATGATGTCGTTCTCTTAAAGTTTTTTTTGGACTTGGGTCCTCTATAAAATAAATCTGGCGTTGTTCACTCAAGGTTTTTTTTGGATTTGGGAGTAAAGTATGTGAATGGCCTGAGGTATTTGGGATTGAAGATTTGGGGTAGAGAGATGTAAAGGATATGTGAGATATCCTCTTCATGCTGATGATCTCTCTCTATTTAGGATAACTAGATTAGTATTTATAACTAGCTTGATGATCTCTCTTACTTCCTCTTCCTTTGAATTTCTCACTAGACCATTAATTAAAACGCCCAAAGCCGCCAAATCAAGAGCTTTGTTCTTGTTAATATGGTCCTTGAACCGTTCATGTGCAAAACCTAATCATCTATTTCATAGAGAAAATGGAGAAAAAACATGAATGAGAAATCTATATGCGAACCACCCTTTTTCGCCATCTCTTCAATTTCTCTATTTTTACTGTAACAAATCAATAGCAAATTAAGTAATGACATTGGCCTTTTTCCCCACACCTTGCATCTTTGCATGCACTTAAAAAGCATTGAAGTAATCTACAGGACGACAGATTCCATACTCATCCATCTAGTAAGTGGTTTGCTCCACCATTTTAGCTCGACCATAAGAGATAATAAGGCCATGTTAGAATTTATGTGATTTGATATAAGGATTTTTTCTCTTGTTTTTATTAAGATTCGATTTCAGATAAACATCGGGCTTTGGTAAGCTACCTAATCACTAGATCCATCTAATATCGATCCCTAACTACGCTTGCTAGCTCAAGAGTTGAGTTAAAGATCTTAATGATTTGATCAGGGCTGCTCAAATGGCGAAGCTTCGATTTTGCCGAGTTGATCAACAATGGGTTTTTGAGGCATTTTCATTAAGAAAGCAATCATGGGAATGCATTGCTCAATGTCTTCAATGTTGTTAACCCTAGGAGCTGTTGGAGTTGGTTGAGTGAAATGGAGACAAAAAGTGGTACAATTTCAAAAAATTAAATCTCAAAATCTTTTTGTTTTTGGGCATGTAGGAGGGTTTTCTCAAAACGATATTTGCCCCCTTTCGATATAGTATTTGATCTGCATAGGGAGAGCAATTGGTCCTCAAGATACATGTTAACATACTTGTATTTTTAAATGTTTCTAAAGTCTATGCACTTGAGCTTGGAACCTACATAATAGACACCAGAATCTTGATAGTTTGGAGCGAGAAATAGACAAAATCAAGTAGAGAGAGAGAGTTTAGCCCAGTGGTTTCCTTACAGGAATTGCAGAGACGATATGTTCTTGAGAGGCTCAATAGTTGTTCTAAGTATCTTTCTCGTATGGGATAGAGTCCCCATTATATAGAGCTATAAGGTGGCTGCTCATTAATTGTAGTGGTGGTTACATGTACCACCAATAGCTACAAGTTACATGCAGTTCCTTAACTCACTTATTGTGATGGTTACATGTACCATCAACGACTACAACTTACATGCACGTAACTCTCTTGGTTATAATCTCCTTTTGCCTCCATCTCATCAACGTCTAGATGACCATTGGATGTCCCACACGCATCAATAGCTATATGATCATTGGATCCCCCTACGAATCAGATTCACAAAAAGATAACGAGCCACGAGCCTGACCCGCATACGTGCTCGGGTGAGGGGTGCCTCATGTGTAGATACGAGTGAAGTGTAAAGTGCCCATCCAAAAAAAATTTGGTTGGAGGAAGATCGCATAGAAAGTCTAGTCTGGGGAGTAGCCCAGACTTAGGAGGGTCACCATAGGAGAAATCGTGTCTATCCAATATACCGTGGACCATGGAGAGTCCTACATTCACGTCAGCTTGGGTGAGTAATGACGTAGCTGACGACCCCACTTTCAACGTAACAACTACAGTGGATGAGTCAACCACCAGAGGATCCCTCTCCTCAATGCGGTGTTTTCCTTTAGCATGCCTTAGTTCATCCACCACAGGTTCAGCTTCCGGAGCAGGACTTTCTATCCATCTATGATAAGAAGAAGAGTTTTCACTTGACCTTGGGGAAGGTTCTAGCCCTCAAGGCATCAACAAACCCCTCTTCTCGATCCACTGAAGTCTCCATTTTCTTGATATGCATTCTCTCACCTACAACTAGAAAATTTTCTTTAAGAACCTCTGAGTTTAGAACCAGAGAGTTCGGAGAAGGGATGGAGTCTATCTCAATAACCTCTAGCTTTGAAGATTTCCTAGTCGTCACCTTCTAACAAAGCCCCGACGTAGAAGGAGCCACTCTAGCCACAGAGCACCGTGTGATTCTGCTAGGAATGGCCAAGGCTAAAGCAGTCGACGGTGGAGGAGTAGCAGATGTTTCCCTAACTTCTTCATGAAGGCTTGAACTCTTTTCCTTCTTCAAGTACCTATTCTAAGGAAAAGAGTCAATTGGCTTCCTCTTCCCTTGAGAGTCTGGGTCAACAGACTCCAGAGCCTCGCTCAAGATTATGTATGATATAAAGGCCTTCTTAGGAACAATATCACGATCCATAGTGGACCCCTAATCTTTTGACTTTCGGCTTGAATCACAAACCCCACTGGCTTCTTTCATACTAGTGGGGGAAGGAGAATGTCCCTTCCCCGCTTTCCTAACCATCAAGCTTCCTCGAACAGATGGAGGGCCCAGCCCCTCTTCCTTTTTCTCTCTCTTATGCTCAGATGGAGGCCCCTTGATGAAGCAGCTAGACCTTTATGTGATCTATCGCTCTTAGGTTCAACTATCAATATAGGGGCCTGACGAGGCCTGCCATATCCCCTTATCTTCTTGAAGTTCGAGGATTGATGAGAATGCCCCGAAGTCTTAGACCTAGGAGCCAGTAAATCATCAAGTTGATGATAAAATGAGGCTTGAGTCTTCTCAAGTACCCCTTCCAGGCCAACTTCACCCTGGATATGATCAACACTTATCACGTTCCAGCCTTTGACGAAGCGTAACTTGGGTTCCCAACTTGATGAAACTCTATCAAATCTTGTTTTGAAGTGAATTTGAGAGGTTTCATGACTTTCATCTTCTCGAATGTCAGGCATACCATCAATAGGACCCTGAAAAAAGCCCTGCTAATGTTCCTGAAACCAAGCGTAGTAGCTGCGGGTCACAAAGACTTCTCGATGGTTGTTGGGAATGATGAACTAACAAGATTGACTCAGCAAGGTGCAAGAGTCCCACGCCAACTTCACATGAAGTTTTGACTAGGACCCATGCCTTGTGAAGTCGTAGAAAACAAGGCAACCTTGGTCCATCTAATGTTGACTTGCGAAGTGATGAGGATTGTAGGGCTCGATCAACCTTACAGTTGCCCACCCTCAAAGGAAGTAAACATCCTTGTATGTTCAGAAGAGACATGACCTCCCAGTTAGTACTTGGGGTTCTCTTATTGATCGCAAGAGCATACTCGTCTATGAAAAGTCCTTCTCGGGTGCCCCCAATGGGGAAGGGCCTGAAACAAAAGAACTTATCCTCCCATAACAGTCATCGTACATGGAAAGATGAATGGAAGATCGCACAACAAACCATAAAGTGGAGTAAGAAAGGGAAGGTGTCGATAATGGAAGTCAAAGAATATTTGTAAGTGCCCAGAAAGTAGGCACCAAGCCACCTAAAAACATAATGGATGGGAAAAGGAGTTCTGGAAACTGCCAGAACTTTCTCAAGATCTGTTACAAAGGTTAGCCCACTGTAGATGCAACAAAGCACGAGCTGGGCTAGAGCATACCTATGGCCTTTGGCCATATTGCATTCGGCGTATAAGCACTCTGACCTGACCACATGGCCTCTAGAGTCTAGAAGTGCAAAGTGACACAAGAACAAAGTGATGTAGGATGCCAAATAGGTTGGCTGATCCCAAATGTTGGGGTGACGAGGCATCCTTGCAGTCAGAGGGGGAGGAGTTTCAGAACCATTGAAGAGGGGATTCTTTGTCTCCCCTTTAGCCGTCTCCATGTTGAAGAAGTGGTTGATCCAGATTTGAAAAGGGATGTCTTTTCTCCCACTTGCAGCAGCTTGTTTCACGTATTCTTTGAATACGCTTCTTAAACAATTGAGCCTTCAGAGCCTAGGATAAGAACCATCACCGAAGATGATTTCATTTTTTGGGGTAAAATCCTCATAGCGCTCTCCCAAGAGGGAAAGGCCACCAATGAAGTGCAGCTCCAAAAGGGACATGCTAGTCTCGCCATAGCCCAAGAAGTTGGTGTTTGTTTCAGCACACCAAGTCTCCAAGAAGACTCGCAGGAGATTCAAACAATAGTCGTACAAAAAGGCTGAGCATGCGCAAGCACCAAGAAGCCCTACTCATTCAAGAATAGCAAGAAATCGCTCACATATATCCCAGGTCTAAGAGTAGGAGCCCCAGATGAACCCGCTCACATCATCACATATGAAGCCCGCATCTGACCAGGCAGCCTTATAGTCATAGATTTCAGGCTCTAGGATTGAAAAGGTCTTGGGTTCGGCAGTATATGCATTAGCGAAATGAAGTAGAGTGCATGGTACAAGTTGGTAGTGAATTCCCCGCACTCAACCTGGTTCACCAGGAAGTTGATATCTTCAGGCAATGAAAGATGTATTGGAAACTTGCCATCGAATCGGTACATAGGAGAATTCCGAGACACTGAGATGCCAGTGCCCATCATCTTCCATCTTCCATCTTCCTTAGGGAAAGGTATGGAACACATGATGCATGCAGCAAAGAAAAAAGAGAAAGGTCATATGATCAAAAGATTAAAGAATATAGCTCTAAAAGTTTTCAAACTTACAGATGATGCTTCTATGGCTTACATCGAGGTTTGACCCTTTGGTCCCACTCATCCCAATCAGGGTTCAAGATTTTCAAACCTACGCTCGATGCCTTCATGGCTCAGGACGAGGTCTAAACTCTTGAACTCATAAGGTGATCGATTCTCTTATCAGACCAACAAGCAGAGGTAATCAGAAGCATCACAGGTATATATCTAAGGCCTGATGCGAAAAAAATTTCAGCAGAGTCTATCAAAACGACTCATTGGAAGTCTTTGACTCCTAGATCAACACCTTAGGGAAGGCTCAACCTGACTCTAAAAGAACACCCAAAGGGAGTTGAACAGAGTTCGATGAAATCTCTCCAAGAAGTATTGAAATCAGGGATAGTCCTCTTAGACAAGAAGATTGAAGGCCGAATCATGCTTTTAGAAGCATCGAACCTGAATAAAGAAGGGGGAATTGATCCTGAGGATATTGAATCCTCTTTCTGGTATAAGCATGTGTTTAGGAAATGGATTGCAGGCATGACCAACATAAAGAAACATGAATGAAAGAAAGAAGGCTTACCCAAAATGATTTGAAGATTGGAAGTTTTGTCTAAACCAAAAGCTAGAAACTTCTCTTTGAAGTTCGAAGGAGATGGAGAAAGCTCTTCTCAAAGAATATGTAGAAGGATTGCCCTAAGGAAGGTCCTTCTCTTTGAAAGAAGGTACATCAAATTTTCTCTGATCTATTGAAAGGAAAGAGGAAAGATGTTAGAAGCAGTTGCTTAAGGCAAAAGATTTCCAAAGCAAAGAATGGAGATGAATGATGGGAAGGGATAGTGCTTTTAAAGAGCAATATAATGCTTGGACTCCTCCTCTCGAAAACTAAAAAGTCTTGATGGCAGGATGATAATGGCCTATGGACGCTTTTAATAAAATACCCTTCATGAAATGTGAAAAGCTGTTTTCGTCTTATTATCGTATTTCCCAATTGCCTTTAGCATTGTTTGAAAAGAAAGGTTACAATTTTTTATTTTTGAAAACGAGTTTATCTTGCACGAAATAAGCAAGAGATAGGAATGCAAATCGTATGGCATATGGAAGAATATGCATATCCGGAAGATGCAGAGATGATGCAAAATGTAGAATTATGTAGCACAATTCATGAATTCAAACCAATGAAGCTTCATTGATAGAAAAAAAGGGGGGACTTAGCCCTTACATATTGAATAAAAAAAGAAGAGAAGAAAAAGAAAAAAAAGTAAAAAAAAAGGGAAAAGCAAGAAGAAGGAGAAACTCCACCTGCCTACACCATGGGGCATTACTTCCTAAGACTGATTGCTCTGCTAACCCTAGCCAGCTTCCGCCTCACAAAAGCCAGAAGCTCCTTGATCCGTTTGACTTCTCCATGATAGAAGTCAGACATATTCTGGTGATGTTCTGCCTCTTGACGAAGACGCACCACCATTTGCTTGAGTTTTGCAATTTCCCTAGACTTTGTGTACAGAATAACCTCGACATCAAGAACCTCCTTTCCAGCCATGGAGGCAATTTCAGCAGCTTCCTCTGAAGAAGAAGCCAGATCCACAACAGTAAAATTTGTGGAGTAAGTCTTGTCCACCCTCGGCCAGGCCAGCAACCATAGGAGTATTAGTGTGGAGCCCCTCCTCGCTCTCACTGCCACAAATAGCTTGGCAGTAAGTTCTCGATTTAGGGAGATGGAGAGATGCCTGGGAGGAACAGGGGAAGACATTTTTTTTTTTTTAAAAGAGGAGGATGAAGAGTCAAAAACCACTGGAAAGATCAAATAACCATCAGGGTAGCAAATGGATTTATAGAGCCCCGTGAAGAAGCCGAGGGGTCTTTTCCTCGGAAATGATGATGGTCGTATTGGGAAATGACGAATGAGATGATTATCTGTTCTCGAGTTAATTAAAATTGTTAGGAAAAGGCATGCATGCACTGCCTTAATGAAGAAGGTGTAAGTTGTACGACGTTAAGAAGTCCACCTGAGATTGGCCAAATGCTACACCCCTTTCAAGGTTTTTCCCTCTCATGTGTTAAGCGTCTGGGGCAGTTTTGTTGGGCGTACTTTTAGCATAAACAAGACCAGGTACATCGATCAAAGTTGTTAATAACTCATACTTTTCCTTTGTATGCGCACTTAGACCCAATGAAAGACTAAGAATAAACCACTTGGAGATATGCAGTGAACTTACGGAGGATAAGTATGGTTCTCATCACTCAAGTGTGCCCCGTTTGACTATGATCAGAGCATGGCTTAGTCTATGAATCTTTAGATTGGACTAATGATTCTCTCAATAGTAGTCTAAAGCTAATGGCTTAACCCATCTCAGTCTCAACCGCAATCTGTAGCTGCCCATAGATGGCTTAACCCATCTCAGTCTCAACGACAGTCTAATGCTACCCAGAGATGGCTTAACCCATCTCATTCTCAACGACAGTCTAAGGCTGCCCAAAGATGGCTTAACCCATCTCAGTCTCAAAGGAATTTTAAAGCTACCCAGAGTAGGCTGAACCCATCTCATTCTATAATAGTATTGAACTGACCAACGATGGCTTAACCTATCATCAATATCATTGTCTTGTAGTTAAATTCTTAAAAGCTTTACAGATTATATGGCCAATCGGTTACCACATAAGGGAATTGTTTCTTTGAGAACAAGGAATTCCCTCATTAATCAACACCATTGAACTCTAGGCTCCTTAGTTTATCACCCTTAAAAGGTGAGCATGGTTTGAGTTGGACAATGGGAGTAGTTACATCCCACTAGCACCAGCATTGATGATAATGATGAATCTATGAATCTGCTTCTGCAAGATAATGAGGTTCGAAGGTTCGAGAAGTACCACTGATTACATCTATGAGGATAACCTAGCAAAGAGATCAACAATGTGAGAAGATAAATACAAAAGGTAAACTGAAGATAAAAACAAAAAAGTAAACTGCATTATGAAGATAAAGATTGCGCCTTGCAAGATCTATCATTCAAATGAGTAGATTAACTCATATGAAGATGGAAGGTGAAGATTAAAAAAGTGCATGGTTGTCCCCTGAATAACCATAGTTTAACATATAAAAAGGGGTACTCCTCGGATTAGAGGGAGGTGGCACTTTTTTGATAGACACAATCTAATAGAGAGATAAAGAGTTCTTCCGAAGTTGTGTCTCAGTAAGAACCAAGAGTAGAAAAGAGAGTAATATTCAAGACACAAGGAGAGAGATAAATCGTCTCCCATGATTCATTTGAGATCCGTTCTCTTTTGAAGACCATATTCGAAGGATAACAAGTCCTTGCTTACTTTTACAAGTATATGAGTCGGTATGCCCTCAATGTTATCTTTTCCCCTTTAACATGTCTGTATTTTCTTCTTTAGAAATGAATGTATAGGTTTCAAAGTCAAAATCAAATGTGTTCGAGTCATTTTAATTCTTCAAGTCGATGTAAATATAATAGAGGATTAAACCTCTGGAATTTCTTAATACCTAGTATAAATAATAAAGCCTGTATCTCTGATATGAAGTGCATGGATGAATTTGACCCTGAATGTGATGTCCTCTACTTTTCCATCTGAAGTATATTGTTCGTTTAAACATTCCACATTTCTCTTAATGCATCCACATTTTGGAGCGACCGGTGCATCCTCTTTGTTTCAGGCCTTGGCTTGGTTGGATGGATTTCTTAATCTAAGGGTTGCGGGTGGCCTAAAGCTAAGGTTTTCTTAGATCTAGGTTTTTCTCAGGTCTCACCATCTCGAGGTTTTCTCTGGGCACACAAGCTAATGAGGTCTAAAGAGTCTAACAGGGTCTAACAAGGTCTACCTTAAAATGGGTCTCGAAATAATCCTTTTAAAGGTGAAAAAACAGTTGGAATAGGTAACAACCCATAACAAAGAGATTTCCCAGCCTGGACTGCCATTTTGGTTGTGAAAGGCTTGGGCAACACTACCCGTTTGCCCAAACCAAAATGGTCCAAGTTCAATGAACTTGACAAAAAATGATCCTGGAGATGAGTTGGGTCAAAGATACGTGATTATAGACAGTTTTGGTTGGGAGATACTAGGTGTGTCGAGCAAACCCAATATGTCTAAAATCGATCGATTTCAATTCTGGGGTGTTCCAAAGGCTTTTGAGATATCACATGTAAAAAATCAAGCGATTCTGGACAATTTTGGTTGCGCATCACTAGGTGTGTCGCTCATACCAAATCTGCACAAAATCAATAGTTTTTTATTCTGAGGTGATCCAAAGGCTTTTGAAATATCACCTGCCAAAAATCACACGACTTTGAATTGTTTTGGTTGGGGGACACTAGATGGTCTCCTATATCAAATCTGCCCATCGATTATTTCTGATTCTTGGGTGATCTTTAAGCTGTTGGGATGCTGCCTACCAAAATTTACTCGATTAGGGCCAGCCTAGGCTAGGCGACCCTAGTGGTGTCACCCAGACCAAATTTGCCAAGAATTGGAAGATTCTTGTCTAGGGTGATTTTTAGGCTCTTAGGATTCTGCTTGTCAAAAAATCACCTGATTTGGCTAGTCTCAGTGGGGCGACAACAGTGGTGTCTTCCAGATCAAACCTGCCCAAATTAGTAGATTCCAACTCCCAGGGGATCTACGGACTCATCCTGGTACACCATTCTCTATCAAGGAACATATTTTCAATGAGGCTATAAGTCCCCATACCTTTATTTAGTACTTCCAACCAATGTTTAAAAAAAACTAATCGGTGACCCGAATCGATCTCACCCATACCCGTGTTGGATCAGTGGATCGATCGGAGAATTGGCAATTATTGTCCCAATTTTTTTTTAAAAAACCCACTATAAATCTCTAAAGTGATGCAATATGTACTTTCATTACTTTGTAAAATTAGGTAAATCCTGAGACATTGTTTTCTTATCTAGATGTCTGTATAATTATTAATTATTTTATAGTAGTATGTATAATATTGTATTAAAATAATTTAAAAATATTAGAAAATACTCCATATTATAAGATTGAAGAAAATAATTTGTCATATAAAATGAAATTAGTATCACATCAAACATTAAGTAATTCTCTTTCCTCGTCCAAAATTATCACAATCTAACTAACTATAATCTTATATATTGCAATTAGAATTATTTGTTTATATTTTACAATCATTTTACTATACAAATAAGAACAAATTTGAAATTTGTGTCAAAATATTATCTAATTTAAAAATCTAATTTACAACTATAACAAAAAATTAATATATTGTATAATTTATAATCTAAATATATTATTAAATAAAATATAAGATTTGGTTATCATTGTAATTAGTATAATTATTAATTATAATATTACAATAAATGTGATTCAAAAAATTTAAGGGCTCTCATAAATAAAAAAATTTAATCCATAATAATTACTTTAGACAAAAATATAGAATTTAGAATCATAAATTTGCAATCATATTTTAATAAAATTAAGAAAATAAATAAATAAATTCATATTTGCAATGTGGGATAATTAATAAAATAACTTGAAATAAATTTTAAAGTGGTATGAGCTAGTATTATTTTTCTCTCTTAAAATATGTCATAAACTAGTTTTTTTTTTTAAAAAAATAATAATAAACTAATGTTAGTAGTATTTTTTTTTTTTTTAATATCCTATGAGCGAGTACTATTTTTTTAAATCCCAATTAACTAATTGAAAAGTATACAATGAGACAATTTACTTTTGGTATAAGGTGGTCACAATTAATCTTGATCATTGGATATGAAATTTGATGGTCATATTTATACCATTGACCATGCTCAAAGTTCAAAAGAAATTTTATCGAACTTTGTGACACACCCAAGTTCTCAAATTTCACATTGGATGGATATAAGTAATTGTGATTTCCATATACCAAAGATAGATGCTCTCATTGTATATAATCCCTTAACTAAATAGCCAAATATTAACCATATAATAAAATAATCCCATGAGCTAAGAGCCTAATACTATTAGTCAATGTAACCGTTGTATTACATGTTGTAAATAGGTATTCCAATAGAAAAGGGCATATAAAATGGTGTGGGAGGAAAATGGGCTATGATAGTTGTCCCACATCAAAGAGATATGGGAAGAAAATTACGTATAAAACAAAAGAAAAGGTTTCTATGCTTCCCCTATAGTATAAACAATATACTCCCTCTTCATCCAGCCATCCAATTTAGATCAAGTGAGCTGCTACCTATTTAATCTAGATCCGACGTCAAAGAGTATTTTATTTTTAACTTTTTTACTAATTATATGAATATCAAATTTGGTACGTGCCATCACCTCACCGGGGCACACCTAAATAAAATATTAAAAAAATATTTTTGATAAAATATGATGACCAAAATGCCCCTCAAAATTTTCAAGGGCATTTAGGTCATCGTATCTTGTAGGGAATAATTTTTTTTTACATTTTTTATAGGTGAGCAGTCAAGAGAGGATTGGATGCCTAAATTTTTGTGTCAAAATATTTTTATAAAAAAAATAAAAATAAAATAGTAAAGAGGCATGACATTGTGATTGGGCCATCTGAAACATAGAAAGCTTGCCCTAAAACAAATTGATCTAACATTCACACAAATCAAAGCGGCGGAGGGCCACGTTCAAACTCCAACTTTAATCCCACGCAACAGTGTTGCATAGATGACATCAAGGGCATTAGACGAGCAACAACTTCTATTTTTTTAATAGAAAACTGGTACGCTCGGGGTAGACCCGGCGATCCACGCGATCCATGACTTCAACAGGGCGATTCAAGGTCGAGAATCGACTTGATCCTAATTACTTTATAGATCCGGGAGGGCTTAATCGACACCCTATCCATATTGCCCGATTCCAGATTGGCTCACCAATTTTTTAAACATCGCTTCCAACCATGTCCTTTTGCGCTTATCTCTTGCTTTTTTTTAATCTTCAAATTGAACCAACTCATAGTTATTAACAAGTATTGTATTGGGTTTGTGTTGCACATGGCTAGCCCACATAAATCAACTTTTTCTCATCTTATCGCATATTAGGGTCACACTTAAGTTATCCCTGCTATATTTATTTTGAATTCTATCCATACTTGTATTAGTAATAGTAACAGTAATAGTAATAGTAATACTATTACTATTACCATTAGTATTACTATTACTATTAATAGTAGTACTAATATTAATACGAGTATTAGTTAGGTCTTCTCGTTAGATTGTAATTTGAAAATGTAGTTTACTACTATGAAGTTATTTGAAAATGATATTATTTGAAAATGTAATTTACTAGTATGAAGTTAGGTCTTCTTGTTAGATTGTCACGAAGTTTCGGTTTTTAGGTTATTTTAAAGGACTTTTACAAGTGTAAAGCCCTCAAGATATTATTTGAAAATGTAATTTAAAAAATTTGTTTTCTGAAAAACCCTAGTACTTTTGTATCTTTTATCGGTTTTACGCCTATGGTTCTACTTTTAAGTTTTAACATTGTAAGTAAAAATCCCTTATTTAGTAGGAAAAGTTTACAAGGAGATTATTTACTTTTGAGCTAGCTATTTATACTTCGCCCTTATTTATTAGGAAAAGTATAAAGGGAGACTATTTAATTTTGAGCTAGCTATCTATACTTCCCCCTACTGTATAAAACTTATATGCTTCCCTCAATCCAACCATCTGAGATGACCCCAATCACAATGTCACATCTCTACATTATTTTATTTTTAGTTTTTTTTTTACAAAATATTTTGATACTAAATGTGGTCCGATTTGGCCGGTCCAACAAGACCAGAGCCCTCGCTGGTACGATCCTGACATCATTGGCATTTATAAAATCGAGCCACCACTTTAAACCAGCAAGACCTGGAAAACGAATTTTGTATCACCAAGTGAGACTTGAAACCCCATGTTTTGGTGAGAGGCATCGGCTTCCCTTATTGTCTTCCTGCTAGACTCAGAGGAAGTGCAGTGTCTCCCTTCTAGGCATGGGCTTATGGGTATCCATATTTTATCGCGTACTCTCTTTAGGCACCATGGAGGCACCATGGAGGGGTCCCCTTTCGACATGCACCATGGAGGGCGTCTCCTTATCATTAAAATTACTTGGAGGTGCTTCAAATTTGAACAAGGATATGAGCTTATTTGTTGACACAAATCTTCTGAGCAATTTTTTTTTTAAGCTTTGACACCAATCTGACCGTATTCTTAAACTTAAGTAATCACATAATTATGCTACTGTACATTGCTTTCAATAACTCAAGAAGCTTCACCGAACTTTCCAAGAGGGATTCATGATACATAAACGAAAATAAAAAAGTTGGTGTAATACACATTTTACAATGATTAAACTAGAAACCAACAAAGAAAATTGTTACATGTATCTGGCGGACATAATTTGGATGGCCGAACTATTTTGTCCTTAAACAATTCAAGGATTATCGATCCAGTTGTTAAGATAGGACTTCTATAAATCCAGTTGTTAACATAGGATTTATCGACTTAGGAAACATCATAAATAACAATTTTCTTCCTTGTAACCGGCTCTTCTTGGTCCCTTTTAAAGCTCTACCTTCGTGGCTTACTTCATGGTGGGTGCATTACATCGCCAAATCATGAGGACTAAAACCCTAACCCTAACCCTAACCCTACTTCTCTTTCTTCTTCCCATTCTACAACTAGTGAGTGCTTCGGATGATTATGGGAACTACATCATTCACGTGGACAATTCCCACAAGCCCAATTCATTTTTCTCTCATGAGGAATGGCACAAGTCCATGCTGGCATCAGTGTCGGCCGAGGCGGGCCACCTCTACACCTACAGCCACGTCATGCATGGCTTCAGTGCTAGACTCTCTCGAGCCCAGTTGGCCCAGCTTGAGCAGCTGCCGGGCCATCGTGCCACCCGGCGCGACGCATATGCCAAACTCTTCACCACCCACACCCCGCGGTTCCTAGGCCTGAGAAAAAAGAATGGGATTTGGCCCGTAGCCTCCTTTGGTCGTGATGTCATCGTGGGGATCATTGACACTGGGATTTGGCCGGAGAGCGAGAGCTTCTCTGACCATGGGTTGTCTGCGGTGCCGGAGAGGTGGAAAGGGGCATGCGAGAATGGTACCGGATTCACCCCATCCCTTTGCAACAGGAAACTCATCGGTGCTCGCTCCTTCAGCAAGGGTTTACGAGCAGCTGGCCGACCGATCTCTAAGTATGATTACGACTCTCCAAGGGATTTCTATGGCCATGGCACACATACATCCTCGACAGCTGCAGGCAGTGCTGTGCGTGGTGTTAGCTACCATGGCTATGCGAAAGGCACAGCTATGGGTGTCGCCCCTGCGGCTCGGCTTGCCATGTACAAGGTGCTGTGGTTGACCGACTCGTACGAAAGTGCAGCAACGGATGTTCTTGCAGGCATGGACCAAGCAATAGCAGACGGAGTGGATGTCATGTCTCTATCGCTTGGCTTTCATCAGACACCCTATTACGACGACGTTATCGCAATTGGCGCATTTGCGGCAGTAGAGAAAGGCATCTTTGTTGGCTGTGCGGCTGGAAATGATGGGCCGTCCTCCAACTCCACACATAATGGTGCTCCCTGGATTATGACTGTTGGGGCAGGGACCATCGACCGTAGCTTTGCCGGGTCGGTGACCTTAGGTAACGGTGTTACGGTCGAGGGGGCATCCTATTACACAGGAGGTGCCTCTTTGTCTGGTGCCCCTCTATATTACGGTGTAGGTAATGCAACCGAGATGGCATGCTCATCTCTTGACCCAGCCAAAGTTCGAGGGAAGGTGGTCTTCTGCTATTCAGGCAAATTGTCTAGTGTCTATGGTCAGCTTAGCGAGGTGAAACGCTGTGGCGGAAAAGCCGCAATTTTAGTGGCCGACTCAACGAACCTCGGACCAGAGGATTACATTGTTCCTGCTGTGATCCTGGGAACTAGCGATGCGAGCCAAGTGACGGATTACGTAAAAGGATCAAGCAACGCCACAGTGTTAGAGATGAAGTTCGAGATCACAAAGATCCATGTTAAACCAGCTCCCCAGGTGGCCGACTTCTCTTCGCGTGGCCCCGACCCAATAAACCCTGGGGTGCTTAAGCCGGACATTCTAGCGCCGGGTGAGAACGTGCTAGCGGCATGGAAGCCAGAGGCTTCATCATCTAATGGTAATTATGCGCCTGCAGAATACTTATTTGGATCAGGGACCTCAATGGCATCGCCACATGCAGTCGGAGTGGCAGCCCTACTGAGAGCGGTGTACCCAGACTGGAGCCCTGCAGCCATCCGCTCCGCGATTATGACCACAGCGATCACTATCGACAATGCTCGAGAAACAATCAAGGACCAATTCACTAGGGACCCTGCAACCCCTCTACAATTTGGTGCTGGTCATATCAATCCAAATCGCGCCATGGATCCGGGGCTAGTCTATGATTTGGCGACTCAGGATTACATTCAGTTCATATGTGGCCTGGGTTACAATGTGAGTGAGATGGCCAGTATCATAAGGGGAACCATGTGGTCATGTCTTGACAATCCTCCTGAGCTCAACTATCCATCTTTCATGACTGTGATTCTGATGAGTGATACAGTATTCCCAAAGACCAAGAATTTCACGAGGGTCCTCACTAAGGTTGGTGATGGACCTGAGGACTACCATGCTCAAGTTGAGGTCCCAACAGGAATGAAGATCAAGGTGGTGCCAGAATCTTTATCTTTCAAGGGCGAACGCGATAAGCAAACGTTCATGATCTCCATGGAGATAGATGCAGAGCTTTTTAGCTCAGGGAGTGTAGCCTATGGATTCCTCAGGTGGGTTGGTTCGAAGAAGCCCCATCTGGTCTCGAGCCCTATTGTGGTGGCTCTGCAGTGATTCTATCAATTAGTGCTTTGAATAATTGGGTTTGCCGGGTTGAATACTAGAGGACTATTTACCTTTGGCACGAGTAGGTGACACTCACCAGTTACTATAGATATTTGTCAAAAAGTTCAACAAATTTTTATTATGGCTACCTGATATCATATTTAATGGCTAAAAATGAGTGATACCTCGCTGTGCAAAAGATAAATAATCTTGCTATAGACTTTCCCTTGTTATAGACTTTCCCTTGCTACATGTACCATGTTACATTTGAATTGGTTGCTCTCTGTCCATCTTGTAATGGACATATGGTGCATGAATTTTGGTTTTTGTTTATATAGAATAAACAGTCTAGTGTGAAGTTATTCTCAGGATAAGAGCTTGTTTTAAAACCTTTTTCTATGATTTTATGCTATCTATAACATGATATATTGGTTATATATGCTCAACATGCCAGTTTGAGGCTTGAACATGCCAAGTGCCATGGTCCAAAATCTGATTTAGAACATAGGCATTAGGAATTCTTTTCTGCAATTTGACAATTTTGTTATGGGAAAGTAGACAATGAGATGATTATTTGGCTGTAAATTTCCTCTTCCGGCCTGGCCTGAAAAACGTTTTTCTTTTTGTGGAACAATCTTCGAATTTGTATGACCATCTATAAACCCAAATTTGTCAATGTCCAACATAATATATATAAATATCTTCTTTACCGTAGAAAATTTTGATTGCATCTATCCATCTCGATGCAAGGAAAGAAAAAAGCTCAAAAGTGAGAAAGCTTTTCCTAATTTCACACGACCACTTCTCCAATATTGCATTTGTTAACCTTGGTAGACCGGGCCCGACCCGAAATACTCTCTGAAACCCAGCTTGAATTATCTGTTATGCTAATTAAACCCCAAAATTATCTAATTTGTTGGCTTTAAAAGATCCAAGTGTCCAAAAAAAAAAAAACCTAACCAAGAAAAACTTCCAATTACATCAATCACTTCAACAATTTTTCAAGCCAAAGACAACCTAATTCATAGCAAACTTACATATGAGCTATCAAACAACAGACTCGAACTACACATTCAAACTACCCACAAAGAGAGAGAGAAAAGGGGAAACAAGGCCTATAATCAATGGCTTGGATCTAATTTCACTAAGGATGATTAACCCTACAAATATCCTAATCCTGAAAACTCTATAAATAGGGCCCTCTCTCCCATCATTCTTTATACCTTTTATCTCTCTCTCTACTCTCTCTCACCAATGGTGGCATGCCACCCCTGGGATCTATCTTATTAATGCTCTCTCTCTCATCTATCCCTTAGGATAGTTAGATACTAAGAGAAGGCATGCTCCAAGCTTACGTGCAAGAGGAGGCATGCCCATACGATTTTTAAAGCATTGAGGCTTAACTATGTTAAGTTATATTCAATTGCTCTGATGCTCATAAAGGGTAGTAGCCAAGATTTTCTCATATTTTGTAGATCTGAGATAGACCATTGATCTTGTACGTCATTGGAGGAGGAGACCTAGTGTGGAGTGTCCTAAGCTTGGTTGAGATAATTTTAGGCATCTTTATTTTGTGTTTTACATTCTTTTTATTTTATGTGCTTTCTTATTTCTATAAGCATTATGTTCGTTTCACTTTATTGAATAAGAAAAATTGTAATTAGTAGCAGCAAGTGAAAACCAAATTTGGTTATTTATTTGTCTATTCAAGTGAGTTTTATTGTATGTAGATCTTTGTACGTGTTCTAATCAGTAAGAAAAAGAACAATTAAAAACTATATATACTATGGTAGATCACCCTATCCAACTTTCACGGTCCCACCCATCTAATGGCCTTAATGGCCAACCCTTACTGTTAGGTGTCCAAAGAGAATTGACAACAATGTATAAACATTCAAGCATTTGGATGAACACCAGCTTTAAAATGTGCATCAGCAGCATCGAACCAACACTGTACTCATTGTTTTTCATAATTTCTCTGTTTTTAACTTTAAAATTGTTTTTGCTTTTTTTCATTCATCCTGAACCCATCTCAGACTCGGGCTTAACTCAGGCAAATCTTCTTGGGCTAGGGTTAGGGCCAAGCACGAGCCATGCTAGTTATCTTTGACCAAAAAAAACTGCGAGATAAATATTCAATAGTAGCCATTGGAGCTCAAGCTCAAGCAAGGCAATCTGAATTTTCATCAACATGAAATTCCTAAAAATGGCGCCACAAGCTTATTTCTCCCATTGAGAACAACCAATGAGACTATTCTTAAGCTAATCACGACCCCACATTTCCCCTCGCTGCCATTATGGGTAGGCCATAAACCTTCAAATACTCGTAATGAATAAACTATAGTTTATTTTCCCATAGTTTATTGAGCCTTTTTTTTTTCCTTTTTCCGTTCAGGGGGCTTCCCTCCAGTTTTGAAATTATTGAGTAAAACTCGAAATTAGTGAACCCAATTTGTCCATAATATCCAAAATACTCTTTATCCATCAGATCTTGTATAGCTTACCCAAATTGCACAATTGGGGAAGCATATATTTGAGGGGACTCATTAGCTTGTCTATTCTCGGGTCAAAAGGAAGATTTTGGATTTTGGAAGCATGGGAAAAAGCCAAGAAGAATGTTCAACTAATAAGAACCAAATAAATAAATAAACAAATAAATAGAAACCTTACTCTATGGTTTGACACAAATCTAACCCATTTTTAAAGCTATGACACCAATCTGACCAAATTCTTAACCTTAACTAATCACAAAATTATGCTAATATGCATTCCTTTTATCAAGTCAAGGAGCTTCAACATGACTTTGTAAGGGATTCATGATAGATAACCGCAATAAAGAAGTAGCTGTAATTCAAATTTTACAATCATCAAAACTAGAAACCAACAAAGAAAGTTGTAAATAACATGTATATTGCGGACATCATTTGGATGGCCACACTATTATGTCCTTGTCAAAACAATTCAAGGATTATAAATGGAGTGGTTAACATAAGGTTTACCAACTTAGGAAACATCGGAAATAACGTTTTTCTTCCTTGTAACTGGCTCTTCTTGGTCCTTTTAAAGCACTACCTTCGTGGCTTAGGGCATGGTATGTGCATAACCTCGCCAAATCATGAGGACTAAAACCCAAACCCTAACCCTAACCCTACTTCTTTTCCTTTTTCCCATTCTACAACCAGTGAGTGCTTCTCCCACGTTGGATGAGTAATCCACGTGGACATGTCCCACAAGCCCACTTTATTTTTCACTCATGAGGAATGGCACAAGTCGATGTTGGAATCGGTGCCACAAGCCCACTTTATTTTTCACTCATGAGGAATGGCACAAGTTCATGTCGGAATCGGTGTCGGCCAAGGCGGGTCACCTGTACACCTACAGCCACGTCATGCATGGCTTCAGTGCTCGAGCCCAGTTAGCCCGGATTGAGCAGCTACCGGGCCACCCGGCACGATGCCTATACCAAGCTCTTTCCCACCCACAGCCCGCGGCTCTTGGGCTTGAGAAAGAAGAATGGGGTTCGGCCTGCACCATCCTTCAGTCGTGATGTCATTGTGGGGATACTGGGATTTCGCCAGAGTGGGAGAGCCTCTCCGACCATGGGTTGTCCCCAGTGCCGGAGAGGTGGAAGGGGCGTTCGAGAATGGTACGGGATTCACCCCATCGCTCTGCAACCGGAAACTCATCGGTGCTCGCTCTTTCAACAAGGGTTTACGAGTCGCTGGCCGACCAATCTCTCACAATGATTACGACTCTCCTAGAGTTTCCTCTGGCCATGGCACACATATATCCTGGACAGCTGCAGGCAGTGCTATGCGTGGTGTTAGCTACCATGGCTTAGCGAAGGGCACAGCCATGGGTGTTGCCCCCGCTGCTCGGCTTGCCATGTACAAGGTTTTGTAGCCGACCGGAACGCTTCAAAGTGCAGCAACGGATGTGCTTGCAGGCATGGACCAAGCAATAGCAGATGGTGTGGATATAAGGTCTCTATCGCTCGGCTTTGATCAGAAACTCTATTACGACGACGTTATTGGCGAATTTTCAGCCGTAGAGAAAGGCATCTTTGTTGCCTGTGCGGCTGAAAATGATGTGCCATCCCCAACCTACACATATAATGGTGCTCCCTGGATTATGACTGTTGGGGGCAGCGAGACCGGAGCTTTGCCGGGTCAGTGACATTAGGTAACGGTGTTACGCTCGAGGGCACATCCTTTTACACACAAGTTGCCTCTGTGTCTGGAGCCCTTCTATAAACAATGCAACCGAGATGGCATGCTCATCTCTTGATCCAGCCAAAGTTCGAGGGAAGGTGGTCCTCTGCTATTCAGCCAAATTGTCCCGTGTACACAGTCAGCTTACCAAGGTGGTGGCGGACTCAACGGACCTCGTTCCAAAGGATTACATTATTCCTGCTGTGATCCAATTTGCGAGGCCTTATATAATAATTCGATTTAAAATAATAAATAAATATTAAGGGCGAAGAGGAAGCAGTATTCACTCACAAAAAGAAAAAAAAATTCAGTATTGTATTTGAAGCAAAGATATGACACGTTACGGTGTTAAGACCACTTTTGACGACCTTTTTTTGGTTCTCTTTTTTCACACGCACACGACATGCACGAGTTCTTTATATAGAGGTATTTGTTCCACCTCCTTTTTAAGTGGTTACTCGCTTTTTTTATTTTTTTTGAGAAAATATCTCTATAAACCTCATTTTCAAATTTTATTTTTTTTTAAACCCAAAATTTTAAAACCTATTTTCTAACTCTCAAATAACTTTATCTATTTTTATTCCAACTTTTAACTCAAATAAATTAAAAATGACATCTTTTCTAACTCTGTCTCTCTCCTCACGTGTTTCAATCTCTCTCCTCATGTGTTTCTCTCTCTAGGCTGTTCTTCCTCGCTCTTTCTGCAATCCATTTCTTTCCAGCACAACAATGGTGGAAGCCGGGAGATTGTAGAGAAAATGGGCCACCTCGTGCCATCAAGCTTCATGATGGAGCTCTACTTCATCGTCGCCATCTTATCCGCCATTGCAGTAGATTGCAGTACCAAAGGCATCTATGGCTTCTCCTCCACCTTCTTCTGGTTCATCTAAAACGCTCTGCAACTCCTCTCCTTCAAAGGTATGGATCACCAGGAGACTGTTGATTTGTTGATATGCAACTCCTCTCCTTCAAAGCCTAATGAAACATCGATGAAAGCTTCTCCATTGATACCTAAAAACATAGTTTCAGGGTTTCAGAGAGATTCATATTGTAGTGTTTCTGGAAAAAGTTCACCAATAAAACATGGAAAGTTGCCTCTTTCTAAACTCGACTCAAGGGATTTGTCAGGTAAAGGTGTTAACACCAAGGGTTCAGCCTTGGTATCTGGTCATGGAGAGCGAGCATCTGCTACCCCAAGATTGAAATCTTCTCCATTGAGACCTAAAGACTTAGTTTCAGGGTTGGATGAAGTTTTGTAAGGTAATAGTTCAGCATTGCCATCTGGTAATGGAGATCAAGAGTTCATCACCCCAAGATCGAAAGATCTAGATCACTGCTTCTTCTATGTTCATGCACAATGTCTTGTGGGTGATTTGGACGCCATCGATCAAGACTTTGGTGGTGTCCCCAATTTTTTCCAATTGCCCAAATTTAGAGTTCCTTGACCTTTTAGAGAACAACGAGCTCCCAGATTTAGGTTCCTTGACTCTAGAGTTGGGGGAGATAGAGAGAGAGGGGTTGGGAGGTTGATTGGGGGAGAGAGAAAGGGAATCTTGTCAAGAGAGAGAGGGGTTTAGAAAAACAATATCTTTTTTAAATTTGTTTGGGTCAAAAAAATTAGTTAAGAATGGATAAAATATGTTTAGAGGGTTAGAAGATATAATAGAGTGAATTTTTATGTAGTGAGATAGGTTTTACAACTTTAGGTCAATGGAGAAATGAATATTGAAAATGGGATCCATAGAGATATTTTTCCCTTTTTTTTTTTTTTTTAGCTTTATGCACCGCCTTTCTTTGGTGGTAAGGGAAGATTTTAGAGAGAGAATTACCTTTATAACCCTTAACAAAACCCAGTAGAGCAAACCCTTTTTAACCCGCTCTCCCAAAAGGCACCATGATCTCTCATCTCTATTCCATAACTAGACCACTATCTAGGAAGAGACCATAACTAATAACTGTCTAGGAATAGAACTTTGAAAGCAACCGAGATTTTTCTCACTAAATGACAAAACCATCCAAAATCTTCATGGAAACCGTTTCTCTACAAGAAACTAGCCTCTCAATCTTCAGGAGTCTACAATAGGCACTTTCACAATATTTTCTCCCCATATGAAGCTCTCTTCTCTCTAAGGGAGACCTTGCATCTCATGCACAACTCTCTTCTCTTTAAGGGCATCTCATGCACAAAAGGCCCTACCCCCTTCTCTCTAGGGGCCGTTTGATACGAGGAAATATGACATTTCTACCATTTGGGTACACTTTATAGTACATAAATGGAAAGAGCCCGAGATTTCTCAAAAAATTATGAAACACAATACGCGTAGTGAAAGGTGAAAAATCTATTACATGTTTGATGGGTAATCTTTAGAAATGTTTTGCGTGTGTCTCTCTACCCTATCTCAGCTTAATAAAATGCTAATCCACCTATTTGCATAGGTACTCTCTCCCTCTCTAAGCCTGTCCCCTCTCTCTTGAACCCTACTAGCGGGTTTGCTCCCTCTCTCTTTAAGCCCCTTTTTCTCACATGTATTTTTTTATTTTTATTTATTTTTATGTCCCTTCCTCTCATCTATATTTTTTCTTTTTTTTTAAGCCCCCCTTACTCTTCCTAGCAAATCCATTCTGCTTAGCATATAGAAATTACATAGCACAATTCTAATAAAAACTTTCACCCAATATAAGAAATTATAAAACACAACTATAATAAAAAATTTCACCCAACATAATTCTCATAAAAAATTAGTAAAAGCTAAGTTGAAATAAGATATCTGCTTAGTTTTCTCCAATACCTCAAAATTTTATACTGCAATTACCAACCCTTATAGTTTGCTAATCAAACTTATTCCTGTTTTTTAACTTATACCATAAAGACTTTTAATTTGGTATCATAAATTTATTGCTTATTTAAAATTATATAGTTAAACATTTGAAAGACTTCTATAAAAAATAAATAAAAATAAGGCTTATCACAATAAAAACATGTTATTCCAATGATATTATTCCAATGAATTATCATGTTGAAACCAAAGTCTAATCATGTTAGAAGACATGTGATTCCATGTAAATGCTAAATGTATGCAAAGTAAGTAAGAAATTGTAAGATGATGACTTTAGAATGGTACAAGTTATTATTAGAAAATCTTTTTGGCATGGTGATGATGTTATTATTAGAAAATCTTTTTGGAATGGTGATGATGGCATTATTAGAAAATCTTTTTAAAATGATATGATGATGACTTTAATTCTGTATTTCAGTAGAATTTTTGACAAAAAAGAAAGAAATAATAGTTTATAGGCAAGTGCTGGTAAAATATTGGTAATGCATTTCCCATATTTCTTCCAGACATAGCCAAACAGTAGCCATGTATTTCCCAAGTTGCATCTATATACTACCCAAACAGTAACAATCCATTCGCAGGTAATGCATCATGCCAGTAATATATTTTACAGACAATATATTTTCAGTTATCCAAAAGCCATCTAGATAAACTCACTTTTCCCATATGGTGACTCAAATAAGGAACACATATTCTCTGCACTTCCATCATATATATATATATATATATATATATATATATATATATATATATATATATATATATATATATATATATATATATATATATATATATAAGGTTAGGAGTCCATACTAAATATGAAACTTCTTATAGATGTTATATGTATCTCAAAAACCAAGAGATATACCCAAAAGTCCTAACAATTTTAGATTTCTATTTCTTTTAGAACACTTATCAATATCAATCTCAATCCCACATAATGGATTTCCTTATGTGGGTTACTTTGGATAGCACCAAATCCAACATTAAGTAGAAAATCTTGTAGGGAAAAAGAAACATTTAGGCTTTATAAAAGAGATTTAAGAGTCAAAGAGAAGTTATTTTTCCAATTTCCATTCGATACTCCCTCACTCTCAACTTCTCAAGTCTCGCACATTGAAGCCTCCACCAACGGCGGGATTTTGGATTTCCAGCCAATTTCTTGCAAGATTCATAAGGCTTCTAAGAATGTTAGTTTTCTATTTAATTTAATATTTATTTTCCAATTTACTTTAAAAATTTTAAAAATAATAAGAAAATTATGTATTTGCCTCATTGGGTCTATGAAATTAGGGCTTCTCGTTGGATTTTGTTTTGAAGTTTCGGTTTTTAGGTTATTTTGAATGACTTTTACAATTTGTAAATCCCCTTAAAATATTCTCCAAAAATGTCAATTAAAAAAAAAAAAATTGAAAGCCCCAATACTTTTGTTACATTTCTTGTTTTTACACGTATGGTTCTACTTTTAATTTTTAACCTTTAACATTATTAGTCACGTTTAGAGGCTTTTACAATTGAAATTTGCGAAATCCCTTATTAGGTAGGAAAAGTGTACAAAGAGACCATTTACTTTTAATACAATGAGATCACAACCATTCTTGTCCATCAAATTTCAAATCAAATGGTTATAAATGTACTTATTACTAAACTCAAAGCCTCATAAAAAATTTCTTAAACTTTGTGACACATCCCAAACCATCCAATTAGACATCTAATGATTATGATTAATTGTGACCTCTTATATTAAAGATAAAATGGTCTCATAGTATACTATCCCTATTAGGTAAATCTTAAAATCCTAAAATGAAAAAGAAATATATTTTTGGTGCAACTTTTTTTCAGTATTAATTTTTTAAAAACTATTTAAAGATGGGTGTAGTTGTCTTACGGATGCATCTGTAGCTGTAGAGGTAAGGTGCACCTTCAAATTTTATCATGGTATATAATTTTGATGTAAAATGTTCTTAGGATTATCTCAAAATCTATTTATTTATCTAATTATAAAATTTTAAATTTAAAAAATGGTTAAAATCAAGTAGATCTATAAACATATGAAAATCTTGAATATGGACGGTGTAGATAATATGTTGTAAAATGCACTATTTCAGAGACTTAAAATCTTTTTATTTTTCATTGTCATACATCTAGATGTCGAGATGATCAATCAAAGGGTTTTTCAACATTAAAACTACTTTTTCCGATGGATTTTTGAGATGTATTCGTAGTTCTACATTATAAAGTTGCATCCTTATATAAACTTTTTCCTTAAAAGATTAAACAAAAAGCAGACTGAAAGTGCAAGAAAAAAAATTGAAATTGTTTGAGGGAACTTTTTTGTTCTTTTTACTGTTTTCTTCGAGTTTGGTTTGAAAATTATAAGTTTACTTATTGATGAGTTATTTTTGTTTAGAATTTTTTTCTTGAAATTTTTTTTATTAGAGTTTTTTTCGTATTCTTTAGAATTTTCTATATTTTTGCATTTTACCTTATTCAACTATTTTATTAAGTATTTAATTTTTTATGCCGGTTTAACAGATGAATTGGTCCACCAATTTAGCTGATCCAACTAAACTAGAACCCTCAATGGTCCGAACCTCACAATATTGACGTTTGTAAAGCCAAACAAACATTTTAAATCAGCCAGACTCACATAAATAATTTTGTATCACAAGTGAGACTTGAAAACTCCATTTTCTGATGAGAGGCATC